>NC_060222.1:7857779-8209581 GCF_907164935.1 Osmia bicornis bicornis | reverse complement strand
GTTCACCGATATTCCGCCCCATACCATAATGGAATCACCACCAAATGCTCGTACAGGCTCAACACAATTCCGGTCAAAACGATGTCCATTACGGCGCCAAACACGAATTCTTCTATCGGAATTGAATAAACAAAATCGTGATTCATCAGTGAATAACACGTTATTCCACTGTCTCGCGGTCCAGCTCAAATGATTGCGTGCGTACTGTAAACGAGCACGTCTGTGACACAAGTTTCATTAAGTGACATTAAGTTTCTTTCGTGCAAACGTCTCCTGATTATTTGTACACTGATTTGTCTATGTGGGAGAGCTTCAGCTGCAATTTGTCGCGCGAATCTTGATGGATTTCGTGTCACTTCGTTGACGATGAGACGATCTTCTCGAGCTGTTGTTATTCGTCTTCGTCCTTGTCCTTTTCTTCGACAAAAATTGCCAGACTCTTGGTAACGAGCCCAAATTCGGGAAATAGAGGACTGATGAACACCCATTCGTCTGGCAACATTACTTTGGCTCAAACCTTCTTCCAAAAGAGCAATGATTTGTGCAACTCTAATTTCACTTAAGAAAGGCATTGTTACGACCTTATTGTAGTGCTTTCTGAATGAGACTGAAACTGAAACTCTAATTCTTGAGGGTATGCAGCGTTATAGTGTTTACATTCTTATTCAAAGAAACGTAACGTTCGGCGTTGTTATGATGAAAAAAAATCAAGGTTGATGTTAAGAAGCACTACAAATCCCTGTACACTTACTTGAGTTTCATTCAGAAATTATTTTTTTTTTTTTTAATTTGTGCAGAAAAGTTTATACTCTGCGGCAATTTTTGTGAAATTTGCGAGAAAAATTCATTGCACCCCGTGGAACGTGTCAAAGTGTGCAAACTTTTTAAAACAAAACATCACCTCATTTTAAAGGAGATGGCGGGGAGGGAGAAGGAGGAAATCAAAATATGACAAATTCTGTTGAAAGTGGAGACTTCAAGCTTTAAAATAAAAAAAAAATTTATCTGATACGGTCATTTGTCGTGGAGTTATAATTATTTAAAGTTGAGAGAAATTTTGATAAAAATTTTTGTTGCGCTAATTTTGTTGTTCAGTGTATTTAGGGAGGGTGTGGGGGGCTCAGTCCCCCAGTAAGCAAAACGAATTAAATATGTTACTGTCCAATTCGTGGGGGATAGAAAAAAATGAAAAAAAAATGTATTTATTGACATTGTTTTTGTTGATGCGCTGCCATAATAATAATAAATATGATGTTTTTTAACTATGAATAACTATGTAACTATGAATTACGACTTGATGTTTGTAACCCATTTCGCTCAGATGGGAATAGGCACGCCAATCATCGCTGTGAATGATTGAACCAGGAGCGATATGCTTGGTTACCAAAGATTCCATCACCTCTCTACTTCGACGGCCATCAGGACAAATTTCGAGCCGAACTTTACCAGACTCAATCTCGATCGCACTGAAGACGCAGCAGTCTCGAATAACTCAACCACGATTATATTTTCGACAATCATGTTTGATTTCGTCAATCTGGACCACTCGGCCCGGTCCACCAAGTCTTCCTCGACCCTTATACAGACTGTCAAGATGAGCCATCATCACCTCACGGCAAAAAGACATCATATCAGTGATGGTCTCAGCTGACAGATCAACTTGCCTTGCCGCTCTCAATTCACGATGAATTTGTTCATGAGTAGCTCGCTGAGATATCATATATGTTATTAAACTAACATGCTCAGCAGGGAAACTATGTCTTTCAAACCACGAATCCTTAGCGAAGGTGCGCTCAACATTATGCTTGTAGCAACGCTATCTCCTGCCAAGACATGTTTCCGAGCTAAAGTCCCGACTAGATCGTAAGAGGAACATTTTCTCTCGACCATTTTTCGGACAAAACCGCCGAATTGGGAGAATCCCCACACGTTGGCACCAATGTATTAAAGTTTCTCGATCTGGAATTATCTCGCGAAAAATACGAGACATATTCCACTGACCATTCAATAGATTGTCGTTCATTTTAAACCTATGTTAATAAATCTACAATCAATCCACAATCTATATAGATAAACCTGTATTAATTTAAGCTATATTAGTAAACCTACAATGGAGTTATAATAAAAATTTAAGAAATTACGGAAAGATAACTGAAGTTTTGAAATGCATTTCAAAGTTTGAAGTGTAATGATCAGAAAATGCGCGAGAATCATCTGTATGGTTATGTTAGCCTCAATACGCATGCGCCTAACGTTCCGCGCATGCGCAGTATTGAATCACGCATGGTCAGTATCGAATAACGCATACTTAGTCCCAGAATTTTACGAAACTTCTTACCACGATATCTTAAAAACGGTAAGACATCCAGCTCTGAAACCAATTTTAATCGGTTTCTGGTAGTCAATTTAGGTTATATGCCGAACCCGAGTTCTCAATTGTAACGGAGCCATTCGGAAACACACCCCGGCTGCCTCTTATTGTATACAGGGTTTAAGTGCAAATAGTCAAATATCTCGTAAAGGGTTAAAGCTATCAAAAGAATGTTTCTACAAAACTTGTTTGATTTAAGGGGGCACGTTATGTGGTGCAAATGATGTTTTGATAGGTGAAGTGGTTGGGGAGATTTTGAAACCAAAACAATTTTTTTAAATGGCACCCTATATTTTTCTATTTATAATATTGTAGTGGACGCTGAGACGAATTCCACGACCTGTTACATCGCATCATTCCATTAGTTGGAAACATAAATTTTTGCGATTGAAATTGCGTCAGTGTGAACGGGGAACTCTAACAGGCAAATAAGTAACTCTAACAGGCAAAAAACAGCGAAAAAATCGGTTTTTAATTTTTTTACCTATGGCGCACCTTACCAAAAAATCTGAAAAAATCGAGGATGATAGTATCAATAATGTACACTTATAAGAAAAATATGATCGTAGGACCTCATCTCCTTCAATACAAAATCGCAATTTTTCAGCATTTTTTGACGTTTTTGATTTTTCACGGCTTCAATTTTCAATCTAAAAATCTGAAAGAATTCTGTAATATGTGCCTCACAAATAGAAATGTCTCTATTGATTTGAAAATGATTTTTTTCAGAATTTTTGAATATCATTAAATAGGAGAAATTGGCCAAAAATCTCGCGATTACATTTTTACCCGTAACTACCCTTCCAGATGAGATACAGGGTTGAAATTTGGCACAGACTAGTTTTTTTTAATCACTTATCGAATGGTTCATAGCAAGTCGAATTTGGTTTGGGGGCACTTTTGACCATCTTATCCGGCTATACCCTTTGAAACGAAAATTATTTTATTATTACAAAAATATACAATACAAATTAAATTAAACATTTCTCATAAACTTTAACTAAAATTAATTATTATAATAAAATATTGAACAAAAGAAAAAAAGTTGCTTTGTTTAATGGGACGTCACACTTTCGATTGCGATCTTGGCCAGAAGGGCCCGTCGCGAGAACGATGTCCTGCGTAGGGACATTTCGACAAATCCTAGCGCGCGACGGTGGCGTCACGTGCGTCGTGATTAGCTGAGGGCGCGTGCTAGACGAATCGTTAGATCTTGAGTTCTTTCTCTATTAGTCATCCATCTCTTTCTAAAGGTACGTCTACATGAGAGAGAATAAAATAATTTTTAACAAAAAACAAATCCGACTTCGAGATGCACTAAAAAGTGTAAAATAATTTCTATTTCATTTATACCAATATTCCATAGCTATTAATATTATCTACTTAATCGTTAACTAGGGTACCAAATACATTTCAAAGTTTTCCAGATCCCAGATTACTAGCCAGATCCCAACTCGTGCGTCGGCAACCTATGATAAATGACCCATTTGATAATTTCAAGTGAACAATATTCAACCGGAATTAACAAACCCATTGCGAATTAACTATACTGCAGTTCACGAGTGACCGCACTTAACTCGCGCAGCTAGTAATCTAGTGAGGTCTAGGGACATTTTTAAAAGCGCATGTGATTCCCCTTTACAGCTTGTTTCTTACTTTGCGTTCACATAATTTTTTTTTTACGAAAAAGAATAGGAATTTCATTGTATCGTGAAACTTTATAATATCATCACTGGTTATCAGTTATCGTACGTCATATATTTTTGCCCACCATTTATATGATCGCAAAGTATAATAAGAATCAAGCTGTAGAGGGAAATAACACACGTTATTAAAAATCTCTCTAAACCTAGTGAGCTGCGCGAGTTAAGTATGGTCTCAAGTGAACTGCAGTATAGTGCATGTACATCAGGAGTGCTGCCAATTTCTGATACAATCGTTACAATTACAAATGTTTTCAGCCGGATCTATAACGTTCCCCTTTTTCTCTTACGACTTAATAATTACCAAGTTTGCCATACCACAATCAAATCGTTATTGGAAGCATCGTTTGTTCGGGTATTTTTAATTTTGCGCCACCTCCGAAAACTTTGAAATGTATTTGGTACCTTAGTTAACGATTAAGTAGATAATATTAATAGCTATGGAATATTGGTATAAATGAAACAGAAATTATTTTACACTTTTTAGTGCATTTCGAAGTCGGATTTGTTTTTTGTTAAAAATTATTTTATTTCACACTTTTTAGTGGAACCAGTAGGTAGTATTTGTAGGATAGTGTAAGGTGATTTTAGGTTTCTGTTGCTTAGCTAATAACCATAAACCGAAAAAAATTGACGAAATTTTAGTTGTTAATAAACAACAAATGTCATACATTTTTACGAGTAAGATCATCGTGGATATACAGGGTGTCACGCGACTATCTCGACAGCCGAAGAGGAATGATTGCTGAGGTGATTCTAAACAACTTTTTCCATTGCCAAAATGTTGGTTCGTTTTCGAGTTATGAACAAAAAACACCGACCAATCCGAGCGCGTACAGCGCGCGGGCTCAGGGACCGCAATGTCGGCTACGAAAACAGGGCCTGACGTAGGTCGCGAACGAACTACAGTAATGCTCGGCTAAATTTCACTGAAATCTACTCGGTTAAATTTCCACGACCCAGCCCACTCTTCTCCCACCACTCAGCACAGCGAGCTCGGCGAAAGCTCATCTCAGTAGACAAGAACAGAAAATGAATACAACGAAAAGAAAGTGAACAGACGCACATCAAATGGATACCGCGACTGGAAAAAGTAAACATGCAGTAAAGAAAATTTTATTTTCAGTCATTTTCGTCTTACGTTTATAATTGTAGTACCGATGGATAGCTGACGTTCTTCCGATTAAAATGAGTACAAACACGATATAATTTGAACCATATTTACTGTACATGATCCATTATGATTAACTCTACGTGAGTTCTTCTGAAATTATTAGATAACGTAAATACAATCCGATTTACGTCGTGTTTGGACTCATTTCAATCAGAAGGATCTCAATAATCCAATGGTATAATTTGTATAAAAATAAGTTGAAAATGACTGATAGTGAAATTCTCGTTGGGCATCTCTTTGAAGTGCCGTGCCTCGAACGTCGCTGCTAGACGTAGTACATCTATTTCGCTTCCTCCTATCGTATCTATTCACTTACTCTGTCAAGTTCTACTTGAGTCAATTCTCGGAATAAAAACGCTACCCTGCTCGCGTTAATTTCACTGCTGACTCCCGAACGTAGTGAAATTTAGCCGAGCATTACTGTACTCGGCACCCCGTTGACATAGCACAATAAAAAAACTGAACTGGTAGAACATTTTTAGTCGTTTAAAATAATGTAAAAAAGGAAATTCTAAGCATTCTAAACAACAAATAAAAATGATTGAAATGGATTAATTAGTAAACGTTAGAATTGTAGGCTACGTTAATGATGAAAAATTTGAAAAACAATTTAAATGAAACTTTCGCATTCGTTCCTAAATTAACCTGCTACGCTGAAAGCAGATAATTGTGACTGGGAAACAAGGAAACACGTTCGGTAGAACAGCTGTTTTCATGATCGGGCCAGTGAACTCCCCTCATTTATTGAACTTATTGTTAGGTATGAATAATAGGCGAGGTGTTTCCTCGTCGAATGTTCAGAATCGACACAATGATCTAGCGGGAATTATTTGCATTCAGCGTAGCAGGTTAATTTAGAAACGAATGGGTAAATTTCATTTAAATTGTTTTTAAATTTTTCATCATTAACGTAGCCTCAAATTCAAACGTTTATTAATTATTCCATTTCAATCATTTCTATTTGTTGTTTAAAATGCTTAGAATTTCCATTTTTACATTATGACGGGCGACAAGAGATTAGGTTCCGTATTCATTTTAAACGACAAAAGATGTTCTACTAGTTCAGTTTTTTTATTGTGCTATGCCAACGGGGTGCCAAGCCGTTCGTTCGCGACCTACGTCAGGCCCGGTTTTCGTACCAGTTAGTGCAGTCCCTGGGATTGCTATATGTTAAATTAACATATAAATTTTTGAAACTGGGATCATCGTGGATATACCTCCTACTACATATGAAAGGTTTCATCGCTATCGGTACATTCCCTGCAGCATAAACGCCGAAAGATATAAATGAGGTATTACGTAGTTTGCGATAAAAGTCGTTAGGAATGAAAAAATGCAAAATGCCTTTCTGACGGGACCAAGTGGGAGAAATACTCTACAAGATGCAGAAAGCTTCGTTCCGATTGGTCCATCCGTCTCGGAGTAATCGGCGAACGTACGGCGCACGTGCATGAAATAGTCCGTTTTTCTGCAATAAAAAGCGTTCGGAATGACAAAATATAAAATGTTTTTTTAACGGGACCAATCGGGACACATACTTTCGAAGACGCAAAAGGTTTCGTTTCAATTAGTTCATCCGTCTCGGAATAATCGGCGAACATACATTTAGAAAAAACCGCCGTTAGGAGTGAAAAATGCAAGATGTTTTTTTTACGGGACCAATCGGGAGGCATACTCTACCAGATGCAAAAGGTTTCGTTCCGATTGGTCCATCCGTCTCGGCGTAATCGGTGAACATACATAAAAAAAATATATATATACACATCGAATTGAGTATCCTCCTCCTTTTCGAAGTCGGATAAAAAATGGTAGAGTGTAGAGAAAACTCTCGGTAGAGACACGTAGAGACGTGTACACACCTTGTAGAGCTGCACCGTACAGCTCTATGGTCTCTCTACCTGAGAGCTTTTTTGTGGAGATTTCTCTACCGTGTAAACCGCCCCAGTAGAGAAATTTTGTCTCTACATCGTCTTTACGTCTCTATGCATCGAGATGTATAAGTTGGTAGAGCTCTACCTAGTTTCATGCGCTTTATTTTGATATAGCTAACGAATTTTTAAGAGTGTGTAGGAAAGGAACTATTAAACATAGAATGCTAAGATTTGTTATACATATAAATATATTTATATGTTTTTATTTTATTTTTATATTTTTTATTTTGAGCTGTAGAAGCAGCGGGAGGTTTGACTGAGTGATTATTATAAAACAAAGTCTTTGATACTTTTGAACACTATTTTAAATATTTGTAGCTGCCACAGACTTAATCCCTCAAGTAGATTTTAATAGGTAGTAATAAGTACCTTGCCCCGTAGTGCATTTTATAACACCCCCTTCGGGATCCTGAACCGTACCGTGGCAACCATAAATTCACGAAGCCATAAAGAACTCCGCGATTTTCGCCTTAACTTCTAGCCATTGTCCATATCTGATTGTCAAGTCCTTAGCATTTTTATTTCTTTATTCCGTTGTTTCCAGCATGCTTTGTAGAGTCAGGGCGCTTCTTAACTTTATTACTTGCCACGGTCAATGATCGAAACGCGGAATCTTCCGTCCACGTCACTTGAGGGTGGAAAAACCTATGAAAAATCGTTTATTTTGGGCAGTTACCTTTGACCTTCCTTCCAAAATCTTTAGCCAATAGAATTCATTTATACATTTCACACTTCCAAAATTTGCTAAAATTAGCAAATGAACTTCCTTCACCCTCATTCGGTCTCCTTTGCCAAGGTGACCTGATGCCCAACTTCTGGGCTGATCGATCAAATATCGATAGCACAACGTCAGGAAACAAGCTCAAGTCGTCGCGTCTATATCCTATATAATGTGTTCAAGAAAAATTCGGGGATCCAGTGATCATGTGTGGTCAAAGGATCACACATGTAAATTAATTGATTTGTTTGAGTCCCAACCGGAGTTATGGGATGTGTTAAATCCTATGCATAGGAATCGGTAAGTAAATGTTTTATTAAAATTGTAAGTTGAACTTTTAGTGACTATAATTATCAATCAATTTTTTTTTAAGAACCTAAAAACAAAACATTTTAATAAAAATAGCAGCAGAATTAGATGTCAGTGTGAAAGATGTTGGGAATAAGACTCACAATCTCAGGTGTCAATATAATGCTGAGGTAAGAAAGATGAAACAGAAGAAAAGTGGTGCCGGAATACATGAGGTTCTCTTCTTTGTATCCACTCACGCACCCAACATTTTCGATTTTACTTCTTTTTTTTTGCTTAATAAATAAACAACTCAGAACTCATGTGGCTACTGCCGTAGCATCTCTCTCATCTCTCTCTCCCGTAGAGCTTGTTACGGGGAAAACGTAACGAAACTTAATAAACCGTTAACGGGTGAAGCCCGTCGATACTTCTACGTTGAGGAAAATAAATAAGACACGTGTGTCACTTGAGAGTCAAGACTAAAACTGTTTTATTTTTGTGTTGCGGAGGTATTTATATCCTCCGGTCTTATTTTTGGGGGTACAGTGGTACAAAGTTCCTTTGGTGTCATCGGGTACGGAATTCAGGGTACAGAGCTGACGCATGAGATGATTCCTTTCAGTTTGTACAGGGTTGAATCATAGTAAAGGTTTCCCGGCGTTACACATCCCCCTTGTTATTTTGGATTTGGTCCTCCAAATCTTACGCGTTTTTTATATCTTAATGGGGTTGTTGGTTCTACGGTGGGAATGTTTATTTCCCTTACAATAGGTAGTTCTATGGGTGTGGCTAATTCGTTGTCTTGTGTGCGAGAATTTGGTGCTGGTGGTTCCCTTGTTGTTGATTGAGTCTGCATATTGGTTTGGCAGAACAGGTTGATGCAGAGACTACTAGGTAGGAGTCTGCCTATCCCTGCTTTCCTCAATAGCCAGAGTCCGATGAGTGCTATTGATATGTACCCAACGTAGTGTAGGGTTGATGTTGCTGCTTCTTTCCAGGATTTGATACGTTTATAACCGGTTATTTTTCCTAATTGTTCATCTATGTTGTTTAATTGACTATTGTACTTGTCTATAATCTTATGGTCTAGTCTTAGGGGTAATTCTGGTATGACATTTTTTAAATCATCCCATTCAAATGTAAAGTTAATATGTACAATATTTTTATAAATTGACTCGAATGTTAGGTTTCTGGAGTTTCCCATGGTTCTAAATAAGTTACTAGCTGTTAAGAATGTGCAGTCGTCTACGTTTGACACAAGGGTGGGTTCCGAAAATCTAACTGTTTCGATTTTCTTACAGGCTATTTGTACGTAAAGTGATTTTTCTGGGATAATGATGTATCTATTGCTAGCCGATAAATGTATAAAAGTTACTTCGTCAATGTTAACGGGTTTTATCACGTATTTTTCCAAGTGTTCGCTTGTTTTTAGTAGTAATTGAGATTCGCAGTTTGGTTTCGAGACAACGTGGTGAACGGGTAGCGTTTGTTTACAAATAAGATCGTCGTGAACATTTTTACATTGTTTGTTTAGGTATGCTTCGTCTATGGCAATATAATTAGTTTCTTTCGTAATATAGTAGTAGTGTGGAATTATAATTATTGTGTGGGCTTTTACTAGTGTATTGTAGCGTGGTATCGGATATAATTTAGTTAGGTGCCAAGTCTTATCGTTCAATATCGGTGTTTTAATACAATATACGATGTTTCCACGTTGTGTAAGAATTTTTATAGTGCTAATGCTAATGAGTGTTTGGTAGTTGTTTTCCGTTAGAGGAACGGAGGATTTCTCTAGTCCCTTGCTTTCTAGTTCTTTTAAATGTTGAATGAACTCGCTCGGTTTTAGTATGTAAGAATGAATTATCCCGTTTTTACCGATGTGTATGGCGGTTGTTATTATGTCTAAATTTATTTCTAGTTCGTCTATTAGTGAAGTTATGGCGAAGAACCGGTTTTGTAGAATTAATTCTCTATTTGTTTGGTTATAAAAATTTATGTTCTCCTGACGAAGATGTTGTAGTAGTTCTATATTCTGATTATCGATCGCAGCCTTGATGATTTTTGTTTGATTTGTTATGATTGCGCTCATGTCATTTTGGTTGTTGAATAACATATCGATATTTTTATTAATAAGTTTTAAGTCGTCTTCATCTAATGTGCCGAATAAAGATTTTGAAATACTACCGATCGCGTTGATTAACCCTCTCTTATTTCTAATTCTATTTCCTAATAATATACGCAAGTTATCTCTAGATATTTTTATATTAGTTAACCGATTATGAAGAACGGAGATTTCATAATTAGGCTCCTTTTCCAAGGCATAATATTTTGTGGTAACATTAAATAATTTCATAATATTAACGTATTGTTTTTCTATATAATCCGTATTGACGTTAACAACTAATGTCCATTCCTGGTTATACAGTTGGACGTTTTTTTCTATTTCCACAAATACATCCAATTTCCCTAGGCTGGTACTATGAAGAGCCAGGGTCGTTTGTACTATCGCGAACAGCGTTATCAGAACTAGCATCTGGAATTCGAAAAATACAGGGTTTTAATCTATTTCCATGTACCTTGGCTATAAGCGTGTCCCTTAGTTGTATGGTGTAGGTAGGAGGTGAAGTGTGGAGGATAGGATATGGTCCGAGCCATTCCGGTTCCAATTTGTTTTTTCTGACGTTGTCGTTGTGCAGAAACACGTAGTCTCCAACATTGAAAACGGGTTGTGTGCGGATAATATTCTGGTTAGTTCTATACTGCGTCTTTTCCTTAGTTTTTTCTAGGTTGCTCCTAGCTTTATTTATGTAGGCATTATGCCTTTGTTTCCAGTGCTTAAATAGCTCTTCTTTGGACAATAACGGCGTACTCGCTATGGTCGAAGGAAGATTTGCTTTATGACCGAAGGTCAATTCGAACGGGGTGTATCCAGTCGATTCGTGAATCGCGGTGTTGAAACCCATGCAAACGAGTTGTAAATTTTCGTCCCACTCGTTGTTCTTATCGCGCATGCACGTTCTAATTAAGTTTAAGACGGTACTATGTGTCCTTTCTAAACTGCCGTTAGACTCAGGATGAAATGCGGTCGTTTTAATATGTTATTACATTGCGATTCGAACTCTTGCATCAGCTTACTGATAAAGTTTGAGCCTTGGTCGGTGAGTATATGTTTCGGTGCTGAGAATATGTAAATGTAATGTCGTAAAAGTTCGTCTATAATTGTCGCGGTACTGATTTCTCTTAACGGAATTAGTAATAGGTATTTGGTCAGAACGTCTTGTATCGAAAGGATGTATTTGTTGTCCCTATTAGTAGGTGTTAGTGTTCCGAGTATGTCCATCGCGATTTTGTCGTTTGGTTCGCATGGTGTATCGGGGATAACTGCATGTTCTTTATTACGAATTCTAATTATTTTTTCGCGTTGGCATGTTTCGCAACTTTTAACAAATTCTACCACATCCCTTTCCATGTTCCTCCACATAGCCTTTTCCTGTACCCGTTTTAGAGTCTTTGTTTCTCCTAGGTGCTGTGCAGCATTGCTGTTATGGCACTCTTTTATTAACGCTAATTGTTCTTCCCTATTCAATTCTACTTGGTTTTCCGAGAAGATAATTTCGATCTGATCTGAATATCTATAACCTAAATAACTAAGAATTTGTCGAAGTTCTACTAACTCCACTAACCCAAATCGCTGCGGTAAATATAGTTTTAAGATACTATGTCGTTGTTCAATTGTAATTTGTATAATCTTATCTATTTAGACTAACCACTCCAGCGGGTCGTAGGGCCCTAACATGTCTCTATGGAGTGGTTTCCAGACTTTACCAACCGGATTCGATCGAGTGGGTAAAACGTACATCGGGTCAGGGTTTTGTTTCCAATTTTCGTACTCTGTTGAAAGTTGAATTCGTTCCAGTCTGTCGGCGTCAACGTCTGAGTCGTCAATATTTTGCGGAGATAAGGGGTATAAACGAGATAGACTATCTGCTGCCGTATTTTCCTTTCCCTTAGTATATTCAATCTCATAGTCATATTCTTCGAGACGTAATCGCCAACGTAGTAATCTGGACGACGGATCTTTAACATTAACTAGCCATTTTAGAGCCTGATGATCGGTTAAAATTTTAAACTTTTTACCTAGAAGGTATTGTCGTAAGCGTTTGATAGCCCATACTATCGCTAACAATTCCTTCTCGGTAGTAGTATAGTTAATTTCTGCTTTGTTTAATGTTCGGCTAATATAGCAGCAGGGGTGGCCTTCTTGAGATAGAATTGCACCGAGTCCGATGTTCGATGCATCTGTCGTCAGGGTAAAAGGTTTATCGAAATCGGGATATCTAAGGATAGGAGCTTCGCAAAGTTTTTGTTTTAAAATGTCGAAGGATTTCTGTTGAGCATCCGTCCAATGAAATGTTACGTCCTTTTGCGTTAATTCCGTAAGAGGTTTCGCGAGTTTGGCAAAATTTCGAATGAACTTTCTGTAATACCCCGCGAGTCCTAGAAAAGATTTTATATTAGTCACCGTCTTTGGTACCGGAAATTCCCGAACCGACTTGATTTTATCCGGGTTGGGTTTCACGCCATCGGCAGTGATAATGTGCCCTAGATATTCAAGTTCCGGTCTGAGGAACTCACACTTGTCGGGTTGAAGTTTAAGTCCTAATTCCCTTAATCTTTGAAATACGGTGGCTAAATTCCGATTATGTTCTTCGATGGTTGTACCGAACACGATAATATCATCCAAGTATACAAAACAAATTTTACCAATGAGCCCTCGTAGAGCTTTGTCCATCATCCTCTGAAAGGTTGCTGGGGCATTTTTTAGACCAAATGGCATCCTACGATACTGGAAATGCCCTTGGCGTGTACTAAACGCGGTGTATTTCTTGAAGTTCTCGTCCATAGGTATTTGGTGGAAGCCTGAATTTAAATCTAACGCGGAGAAGAATTTAGATTTTCCTAGGTGATCTAAAATTTCATCTATCGGCGGTAGAGGGTACGCGTCTTGATCCGTCTCTTCGTTTAACCGTCTGAAATCGATTACCAATCTCCACCTGCGCTTTCCTGAATTATCTAATTTCTTTGGCACGATCCAGATTGGCGAATTAAAGGGTGAATCTGATTCTTCTATAATTCCCTGAGTTAACATGTGTTCGATTTGTCTGTCGATTTCTTCCCTATGGACTTCGGGTGGTCTGTACGATTTTATATTAATGGGTCGTTGTGTTTTCAACGCGATAACATGTTTGGTCAAATTAGTGCAAGGTAAGTCTTCACCTTCATGTTGCAGACCAACCTTGTTTTTCAAAATTTCGATCCTTTTCGGTAGCGAAGGGTTCATTTCGTTAACAGGATAAATGAGTGTTTCGTCAGTAGGATTGTATATATTTACTAAGCAACTGCGTTCGTTGATGGGGACCTTTGCGGTGTGGATTTTATTAGGTAGAACGAGGATTTCTGTCTCATGTTTTACAGTTCGTCCGTCTAGCGTTAGGTCTGTATTAGTGATCGCGTATTGATAGCGTTCTAAAAACGGGGGTCCAATTATACCGTCTTCTAATAACGGAAAATTGTCTGGTACTACGTAAAAGAAATGTTCTTTGTCGAAAAAATTGAGTTTAACTTTTGCTTTGCTAACGTGCCTATCGTTACCCATTAAAAATATCCGTTCTTCGCTTACAATTTCGCGATCTTTCACATGTTTGATCTTAATTAAATTTAATCCTGCCCCTGTGTCGGGGAGGAAGCGTCCGGTATATCGGTCTTTGAAATATGCTCGTATATAGCGCAATTCTCCCGATCGTAGCTCGACGTTTGTGACTCTAGGTAGTCTGTCTCCTGTTCGTCGTAAACTAGATTTACACGCGGCGGTGGCTTGTACCGGGTCTCTAACCGAAAATTTCGGCATTGGTTTGCGTAATGTCCCAACTTTTCACACCGATTACATTTTACCTGCGTACGCTGACTATTCGAAACGTTTTCGTTCGGTTTAACGAATTGCCGCGCCGTGAATTTCGGATTTACTGATCGTTCCGTGGGTTTAACCGATTCTCTGTCGGGTCTATCTGTAAACCTATTGATTACGCGACGGTTTCTAGAATCCCTTTCCCACATTTCGGCTTCTAAGGCATAGCCTTGTGCTTCCGAA
This sequence comes from Osmia bicornis bicornis, assembly GCF_907164935.1. Lineage (NCBI taxonomy): Eukaryota > Metazoa > Arthropoda > Insecta > Hymenoptera > Megachilidae > Osmia > Osmia bicornis. The sequence goes on along the minus strand of NC_060222.1, from coordinate 8,195,245 downwards.
ATGTTGTTAGGGCTTTTAGGATATACTAACACGCCAAGCTCGTAACGCAAATTTTTTATATAAGTTTTCACCGTTTCCTTATCGGCAGTATTAAGGGCGACTTGTCTCGAGGTCGGTCGCGTATGTTCATTCTGAATGGCATACCGGTATTCGTTTAGTTGTTGTCTAAAGCGAAGAGTATAACTCATCACGCTTTCTGTACGGCCTTGTAAAATATTGTTCAACTTGTCTCTCGCGGTGTCTGGAGAAACGGGTGGAAATACATATGTCAAACAATTGATTTGTAAGTGACGGATGCTACGTTCCGCCTGATCGGTGATTTTCACCGTGACAATTTTATCTAATAAAATGTCCGGTTCGTAGCAACGTGTTTTTGCGCGTTTCACCATTCGAATAAAATCTTCGACTCCGGAGTCGTCTCGACCTTTAAGTGTTTTAATCGTGTCCAACAAATCCTTGGCACTTTTCAGCTCGATTTCCTCATACCTGCGTTCGACACGACTCTGATGGTTGTTACTCCCTGAGGGAATCCCTTCGGTGTTCCGTCGAGACGTACTTGGACGGTACGGTGGAAGGTGGGTCCTGGTGGACTGTTCCTCCTCGTACATCTCTCCTTCCTCTGGGCGGTGTATGACGGAGCTGGTAGCGGTGTCCGTGTCGTCCGTGAGGATGGGTTTCATGATCCTTTGAACGTCCTGTATCTCCTGTCTTCTTTTGTCGTTCTCACTCGTTAGAACCGTTACACTCTCAGCGAGCCTTTCCTGTTGCTCGGTCAAGGTTTGGATAGACCTTGTGAGTGCTCGGATGGCTTCCTCCATGGAACTTGCCATTTGGATAGGGATAGGTGAGGATTCTTCGTCACTTGTATCAATGATCGGAGGAGGATTACGATAGGTAGTGAAAGCCAGCGTATTTCTTGGCTCACCTTGGTTGTCTCTTGGTCCGTGATACCAGTTGTGACGACCTTCTAGACGTGTCCCTTGGCTTACAGTAGGTTCCGTGGATCTGCTGGTCTTCCAAGTTTTCTGGTCGTCCTCTCGTGGTATCCTGGCAGGATCGCCAAAATGTTACGGGGAAAACGTAACGGAACCTAATAAACCGTTAACGGGTGAAGCCCGTCGATACTTCTACGTTGAGGAAAATAAATAAGACACGTGTGTCACTTGAGAGTCAAGACTAAAACTGTTTTATTTTTGTGTTGCGGAGGTATTTATATCCTCCGATCTTATTTTTGGGGGTACAGTGGTACAAAGTTCCTTTGGTGTCATCGGGTACGGAGTTCAGGGTACAGAGCTGACGCATGAGATGATTCCTTTCAGTTTGTACAGGGTTGAATCATAGTAAAGGTTTCCCGGCGTTACAAGCTCTACCATCTTTACTCTCTCCTGTACACGTACCTTAACGGCTTTTCGGTGGTTCTACGCCGTACAATTTCCAGAACATTCTTGTCCGACAGATAATTTCTATATTAATTGAAAAATAGCATAGTGTAAGAGTGGTGGGATAATCGAGAATGATCGATCTGTTTTACACTTTTGTTAATAACATTTGATGTTGCCATAGAAAGTTCATAGAAAGTTCGGGAATTGCAGGGACAGTCATATTAATATAGTGGCCCTGGGCAATCCCATCACTCTTACAATAGTTAAGAATTTTACCGAATTGGATTATGAAAATTGGCGCACCATTATACAGATTTAATAATCGGTCAACTGGCTAAGCGCTTAACAGTTGGTTCTATTGATAATTGTTTGCTTAAGAAGAAGATTGACCAGTAATACGAATTGCGGGTATAACGCAAATTGTTCGTTGAAAAATTAGGATGAGGTTCCGAATACGACCGGTCACCAATCAAGATGAAATTTTGAGGGGAAGGGGGGAGGGAGGAGGGGTCCCCAAATATAAAGTGATATCTTCGGCTTCTTATTAGTTTCCGAGATATTAATTAAAAACTTTCGTACAATACATAGAATTTTTCCTATACAGACGCAACTAACACAACCGTCTTTGTTGCAGTAAGCTGACATCGTCAAGTGTCGAACTGCCGTTGACACAGCGGGGGTTCCAACCTGACTATCTATAAGGTGTCCTATTCAAAATTTTGGAGATACGACGAGTGACGTAGCATTGCCGGCCGCCTTTCCGGCGGCCGGAAATTTATCTAGCCTAACCTAACCTACGTATAAATCAAATGTGTTTAATTCCTTGAGAATTAGTAATAAAATATAAAACATAACGTAATGTAACTAAAAAAATGAACTTTACATGGAACACCCTATAGAAACTGAAAGAGAATATATATTTTATTAAAGCAGAACATAAAAACTGATAGGGCTAAACTAAACGTATATATATATATAAGAAAACACAAATGATAAACTATAACTCTTAATTGTACAAAAACGCATGGCTTACGTATAACGAGAACTACATATATAAGCACTATGAAGAAGACGGAAGTCGTCACACGCTGTGACGCCAAGAAAGGGACTACAGATGTCGCGAATATTTTTCAGAAACGGAAGCCGATTTCGCTATGGTGTGAACGGCTGTTCGACACTTGACGATGACGATTGGTACAGCGAAGACAGTAGTGTTAGTTGCGCCTGTATAGGAAAAATTCTATGTATTGTACGAAAGTTTTTAATTAATATCTCGGAAACAAATAAGAAGCCGAAGATACCACTTTATATTTGGGGTCCCCCTCCCCCCCCCCCCTCCCCCCCCCCCCCCCCCCCCCCCCTCCCCTCAAAATTTTATCTTGATCGGCGACCGGTCGTATTCGGAACTACAGCCGAAAATTATAATAGCATACGATGCCCTGAGATTTAATTAGTAACTTCTGGGCGGTATTAATTTGAATTTCGTTTCTTGTACACACACGTAGCAATATTCGTTCGAGAACGTTCTTCTTGTTCAAACTTTACCGTTGGGTCTGTTTCAGGCAATTCTTAGAATTCGATATAATGACTTTTATTGTCCTGTACGACCCATCGTCTCTAAACAGTCCTCGAACGTTCGCTAACGCTCGCATTCAAATATTTAGAATACATATTTGGGTCACATTCACACACATGTGAAGTTAGCCCCGCACTTTTCGAATTTTGAGTTTTTCTTTTTTGTGCCGTGTTGTGCTATGTTTGTGCTGAATTGTGTCTCAAACGAGAGATCGATAACATCAATATGTAACAATTAAGAAAATAAATAAAAACAAAATTATACTAGCTCCGTACTTTTGCCGAAACGAACTTTTTTTTTAGATAATTTATGATAATTTGTGCTACGTTGTGCCGTCGATAGAAACTCGATGTTGAATTTTTAGGAATACGAAATTTAATATTCGTATAACTTACGAACGGCGACAGATAATAATCAAATTCTGGAAGTTGTGCTGAATTGTGCTATTTACAATCTGCGAGATACATGCGTTAAAAGTTGATATTAGCTCGAGTGTCAATAAAAATTAACAAAAAAGGGTGGGGATGATTCAAAAATTTGATATTTTCGAATTTTCTTTGATTGTGCCGGATTATCCTAGATTAGCACAACAACTTTTCCTAATAACAAAATTTCGTCAGATCGCCAGATTTTGCAGCACTGGCAAAGTTAGGAATCATACGTTAGGAATTTACGGTTTCTTATTCTTTGGGTCTGCCGTTCCTAGCGTAGATCCCCGCTGTGGCACTTACCGCTGCAATAGGGTCACTTTTACGACTTGCTACTCAAACCGAGACGTATCTACTGAAAATCGGGAAATTTGTAAACGTTATATCTTGAAAACTAATTAAAATTGGGTGTATACATTATAGCTTAATGAATTCATCTTGAGAAGCACTATTACAGGATCTGAAAAAAAATATATGGTTCCATTTAAAAAATAAAACTTGACCATCATATCTCTTAAACTAATAATGCAAAAGATTTTTCACTTCGGTCAAAACATAGATCCCTTTTTCCCATGCAATTTTCATATTAACAATTTTTTTGTATCATTAATAGTTACGGAATAAGAGCTCTGTATCCGTTTAAGTGAGACACCCTGTATATGGCGGATGCAATGGGAAGTAAATTATGGTGGGGTAGCGCTACTGGTGGAGGAACTTTCTGAGCTCATTGTCAGCCGAGCTGCGCGAAACGCTCATACTCTCTTGTGAAAAATACAGGGTGGCGCAAAATGAACTTTTTGGTTTGACTTCGTAATAATTTTTTTAATTTTAGAGTGAAATAAATACATATTGGAAAAAAATATAGTGTACAGAAGAGGAATTTTATTGAACTAGACGTGAAAGATTATATCTCGCAAATGACCGCCATTTTCTGTTTGACACATTCGTGCTCTTTCTAACACATTTTCCATGACTTTTCGCAAAACTTAAAGTGTTATTGCACGGATTTCATTGCGAATATTGGTTGTCAGTTGGAGGATGGTCGCTGGCTTATTGACGTACACTCGCTCTTTCAAATACGTCCAAATAAAACAGTCGGGAGCGGTTAAAAGTCGATTTATATTATCCGTTCAGACACGGGCCGTTTCCGATCAGTTAGGTTCCGACAAATATTGTTCTGTGTTATTGAATACGAGTGTTTATATATACCGTGATGGATCGGTTCAGACGCGTTCCGTTTCGGACATAAGACGACCGACATTCTCGAAAAGAATAATTTGACTGAAGCGATATATGACTGAAACAATCGAAATGCGACCGAACGGACGCTGTCGTATGATATGCATTTGGTTCAGACAAAATCTGACGATAGAACAGACGTGGTGTGAGCAATATATTATAATAATGCAGAACGAAAAATTAATAAAGTTAGTGAGGCATTATACTTTTTTGTATAATCAAGAAGATAAAAATTATAATGACAATTATAAACAGGATGTCCATTAATTGTCTAAATAACGTCCAATATTCTCCACTAATCTTTCTTATTTTTAACATTTTATGGGTGCCAAAACGTCGCTTTCTTTTCTTATTTTCTTCCTCTTCATCTTATAGTAAGGCTATGCAGCACAAATCTTTTAAACATAAATGCGAAAACATTTTCGAACGATGGCGATTAACGTTCGCTGCCTGTCGTTGTCGGACGTGAACTGATACTACATATAAATACTACATCGTTTTTGTCGGAACCTAGCTGATCGGAAACGGCCCGTGTCTGAACGGATAATATAAATCGACCTTAACTCTGGTGAACGCGGTGGCCAGTTGAAGTCACTATTGCGCGTCAAAACAATTGATCGTTGATTTTCAAAATAAAATTCGATAATTTTCGTTCGTTGCTGTGTTGAAGCCTTGTTTACAAAATTCTTAAAACAAATTTTGAAAAAATGTTGAAATAAAAAAGTTGTAAGGAATTTAAACCAGAAAGATCATTTTGCGCCACCCTGTATTATAGGTATAGATTTAAATAATTTTTGAACAAACTTTCTGCTTAATGATGTCCAGTTTCGTTTGATGCAATCTTTTAATTCCTGAAGAGTGTGAAATTGTCTTCCCACAGCATATACTGATCTGGCTAAATGTGCCCAGCAATTTTCAATAATATTTAAATCTGGTGACCTGGTTGGCCATTCTAAAATTCTGATATTTTGCTGTCTAAAGTATGCTTTTACAGACTTTGCAGTGTGAACACTTGCATTATCTTGTTGGAAAACAAAGTTTGTGCCCGCAATTTCTACAGCATGTCTTTTCAATTGTTCATCGATTAAAGTAATGTAATTTGAACTATTCATTTTTCCACTTATAAACTTAATTTTAGTGTTTCCATGGTACCCAATTCCAGCCCACACCATCACTCCTCCACCACCTAATTGTCAACGACTTAAAATCTGTGGTTCCTTACGCAAATCATGGAAATAATAATAACCACCAGGTCCATCTAATGTAAATCTCTTTTCATCGCTAAAAATAACTCTTTGCCATTTCTTCTTGCAATGAACGTATTTCTGAGTAAAGTGTAATCGAGCCTCTTGATGTTGCGTCGTTAATGGTGGTTTACGCATCAATTTTTGGCGTTTTATGTATTTACATTCTTTTATAATACGTTGTACGTTACGTATTTTGGTGTTTACTCCAGCTGCTGTTGCAATTTCTCTTGCGGTAGTAGTAAAATTGGATGCAATTCTCAAAACTGCACGTCTCTGACTATCGGTTGTCGTTTTTGGGAGACCTGTACTCTTTTTTTTCCATATTGGTCTACATTTCTTAACAAGATGTAAATAACTTTGCAACTACGATTCAATAGTTCTGCAATTTTTCCAATAGAACAATTTTCTTTACGTAAATTTTGAATTGTTTGAATTGAATTATTTTTTTTCTTTTTGCAACTATACTTTTGTCCTCCGTTGATTTTGTTTACCATTTTTGAATAGTTAATTTATAAGACAAATGTAATAATGTTTCAAAAGTTCTTATACGAGCATGTAAAATTGACAAGCCAAATTGTAGTGTCTGAGGGTTAGCTTCCCTTCTTCTAGTTAAATCATTAAATTCTCGAGATGTAGCGCCACATATGTAACACATCATAGTTGAAGTGGTATTGGTAATTGAATTACATATTTTGGCGTCAATCATTGTAAACAGCATAATATGCTTGATTGATATGATCGATTGATTGTTCTCAATTGTCGTTTCTTCAAACTCATTTATTTTTGCTTGTATATAAGAAAATTCTTTGTTTGTTGTGTCTACAGATTCTTTTACGAATCTTATCCGAATTGGACGGCAATATCTGAGAGACAATAGAGTCGGATTTTGCCACACTATTTTCTTGTTCGCAGAACAAATTAATTGCAAAAGAAAGAATTAAACTCAAACTTTTCCTTGTACACCCCTGCATGAGAAATCCTCGTAACCTCGAAAGGCTTGACAAGAATGTACAAGGTCGAGGAGGAATAGAAAGATTGGTGGAAAAGTGAAACACCCACCTCACACCCCTTACATGAGATACTCTCGTAACCCAGAGAAGGGCTTGATAACGGACGCAAGGCGGATAAATTTCAAATTTTCCGCCGGGGCGTAACACATCCTTCTTATAATTTACAGATCGCCATTTGCGTTTTGTTAATATTGGTGAGGTTTAAATGAATAACACTGCTATTAAACGTAACTTAAGCTTTAATTATAGATGCTCTTAATTAAATGTGTTCTTGTACCTTACGACTTTCTCTCAGAAACGCTCTTGGTGAAGTAACAAAGAAAAGAAGACTACATGCGGACCGTTCCACATTGCACACACTAGATGTCGCTGTATTAAATCTATAGAATAAATTTATATTTCAACACGTTTAAATTCAGATTTTAGGTGGGAAATGTTGGCTTTCAATATTCGACGTTCTTCATTCGAGTAGTTGTCTTGACGAAGAATAAAATATTCGAGATATTCTAATTTTGAATTAATATTCTCGTCTTTCTTTTCTTGCATGATGTCTAATAATTTCTTTCGCGTTATTAATTGCATTCCAGATGGGCTCGCAGTTTGGGTTAAATATCAGAAAATGGGGTACCCTCCGATCAAGCTGATTTTTTCACCATAGATAGCCCTTCAGGTGGGGATTCCAACTGTGGTCATCCCATCTCTTAACTCCCCTCCGCCGCCCCCGCAGAGTTAATTTTTTTTTTATGTACTCGCTGAGATCGGTGCAAAAACTACATACTTTTGGACCATTTCAGTTTTTGGCCTCTGCGGGGGCGGCGAGGGGAGTTAAGAGATGGGATGGCCACCGCTGAAATTCCCACCTCAAGGGCTATCTATGGTAAAAAAAAATCAGCTCGATCGGAGGGTACCCCATTTTCCGATACCCAACCTATTTGCTTTCTTAAAAGCAACTCTGCGAACCAATATCACCTCGCATCTCTTGTTCTCTCGCTCGCCATAATCAATGATAGCTCGTTCATCTACAGTTGGCATGTATGCAACAACGATATTCATCATTTCAATCTGATTGCCGTGATGAATTGTTGACCACTTTAAAGATTTCACTCAGGTAATTTAGCCTACTTTTCCTTTTGGATACTCGCCACCAAAATCAACAAACGCAATGTTGCATTTTAATATCAGTATATTTAACAAAGGAACTTTTAATACAAACACTTTATGGACTAACTTAATACTAGCTTGACATATTACTACAAAATAATAACCGAATATATATATTTATAAGTTTAACGAGTATATAAATGAAGGAAATAAAATGACTCTATTGCGCTGCCTTCCACGCATGGCTTCGTCTCTGCCGAGTAGCGTGGGTCTCTGCGCGCCAAAAAAGGTTACTAGCCCAGGTGACCAACATAAAAAAATATAAGTAATGAACAATAAGGAAAAAATAATTATCCTCAACACTCCTCCTTAATTATTTTTCGGCGCAGGTCTACAAATATCTTACGAGCTAACGGTTTAGTCAATATGTCCGCCAATTGTTCCGAACTTTTGACACTCTTCAATTTTACAGTCTTCCCTATGTGTTCTTGAATAAACTTTCTAGGAATGTCTATATGCTTCTTTCCACACGTTGTCTTTCCTTCGACAGTGTTTTGCAACATACAAATGGCTGATCGATTGTCTATACACAACGTAGTAGGTTCACCAAGATTTAGGAAATTCAGTTCATTGGCAATCCGTCTTATCCAGCACACATCGTCAATTGAAGAAACAGCTGCTCTATACTCGGCTTCTGCGGTAGAGGTTGCAACATGTCGTTGTTTCTTGGTGTGCCATACAATGGGACCTCCTCTGACAATGAGCACACCACTCGTGGAGCACCTACTGTTTCTATCACCTCCATAGTCGGAATCAGTATATGTCACAAGCTCCGTGTTTCCGTCAAAGAATATTCCATAGTTTACCGTTCCCTTCAAATACTGAAAAACACGCTTGACCATTTTCCAGTGACTCGTCATCGGCTTGCTGTTAAAACGACTCAAATGGTTGACAGCATAACAAATGTCCGGGCGAGATATCATGGACAGATACAGCAAACTTCCAACGGCTTCGCGATAGGGTTCCGACCTACTTAATGGCTTGTCATTTACAAAGTCCTCTTGATTTGCCAACATACCCTGCTCCATAGGAGTTGATGCCGTGTTCGCTTCGTCAAATTGAAACCGTCCAAGAATTCTCTCAGGGTATTTCGACTGATTGACAAAAATACCAGTCGGACCATTTTTAATTTCCATTCCCAGATACAATAGTTTCCCTTGCTGAGCGGCATCATAGGTAACTTCAAATTTCTTATTGAGCAACCTCAGGACTTCAATCATATCTGCCACGTTGGTACCTGCAAGCAGACCGTCATCCACAAACAAAACAATGGTTATACTTTTATCTTCATTGTAGTAGACACATGGATCGTCATCAGTATTAGTAAATTTCAACGATTCAAGAAATTTCGAGAAATTTTCATTCCAGTTTTTGGGTGCCTGCTTGAGACCATAAATACTCTTATTCAGCTTACACACACGACCTGTGCCGTCATCAAATCCCTCAGGCTGATACATGAAAATGTTTTCATCCAGATTTCCATGCAAAAAAGCGGTCTTGACATCAAATGTCATCAGTTTCATTTTCCTGGAAGCTACATGACTAAGAACTAGTCGCACGGACTCATAACGAGCCACAGGGCTAAAAGTTTCCATATAGTCGATTCCCTTCACTTGCTCAAAACTTCTGACTACAAGTCTTGCTTTAAAACGGCCGTCATGCTTCCGTCGCAGTATCCAACGACAGGTTAGAGGCTGTATATCGTCCGACGGTTCAATCAAATTCCAGGTTTGCATTTTGATCAAAGACTCAAATTCTTCCGACATGGCCTTACGCCATCTAGGGTCTTCCAAAGCTTTAGATATCGAAATATTCTCAACCTCACCTGTTGCAGTCGTATTTGTTCCGTTGTCGTCACCGGAACAGCTCAATACATAATCATCATATCTGTCAGGTTTCTTTAGGGTTTTGCGATCTCTTAAACTCAACAACTTCGACTGACTAGCATTATTTGGAACTGACGTATCAACACCGACAACTTGTTGATCGTCTGTGCTTGAATTTTCGGTGTCGCAACTTTCATACTCTCCTCCTGAATCCTCACTCGAATCGTCAAACAAGAGGGCTTCCCATTCAGTATAGCTATTTCCATCTTCAGTACATTCGTCAAATATTACGTTGTCGGAGGCAACAACATTATTATCATCTGCTATATAGATTCTGTAGATCTATATAGAAATCTATATAGATTTCAACGAAAATACCTTCTTTGGATTTTCTTTGTGTTTTGGCTCTTCGATGGCTTTCTATAAAAACATAACACCGACTGCCGAAGATTCTCAACTTGGCAATACTAATTTTACGTCCGAACCACAAATCAGCAGGACTCTTATCCTTTTGCGAACTCGTTCCGGTTTGGTTCAACGAGGAAAACGGCATAATTTACCGCCTCTGCCCATAAATTTTCATTCAGATTTCTAGCATGAATAGCCGATCGTGCTGCCTCGACCACAGTACGCATTTCCCTTTCGACACGTCCATTTTGTTCGGGTGTATACGCACTTGTTCTGACATGAAATACCCCGAGCTGTTCAAGTATCTTCCTGGTATCGGCATTTCTAATTTCTGTACCATTGTCTGACTTAAGGCACTTAACATTTCTTCCAAATTGGTTTTCAGTCATCTTAAGGAATGCATTCAATTTGGCGGCGGCTTCGTCCTTCGTTTTCAAGAAATATACTGTTCTGAAATGTGAAAAATCGTCTTTGAACAAAAGAAAATACTTAGCTCCTCCTAAGGACCTAATGTTCATTTCACACAGATCAACATGGATCAGATCCAGCGGTTCCTTGGCAATTTTGCAGTCTGTTGGATGTGAAATACGATGCTGCTTTCCATACACACAACCTTTACATACATAGCCGGACCAATCATCAATATAATTTATGGAGTGTTTTTTCAGAACTTCTCTAACTTGCTTGATATTCTGGTGAGCCAATCTCTCATGCCATGTTTTAATAGATACTGTCAGCATGCACCTGTCGGACTCCTCCTGGCGGAACAGCATTCTGTACAGATTTCCATCACGTTGAGCAATCGCTACAATTTCATTATTGTCCAAGGTTTTGAATACTGATTTATTTGCAGTCGCAGTTTGACGGTAACCCTTATCCAGCAATTGGGTAACAGACAAAAGGTTGAAGGCTATCTTAGGAACATACAAGACATTTAAAAGTACTATTTGGTATCACTCCTTTCCATTAAATGCCTCCAATTCAACATTTCCCCTTCCAGTACCTTCCAATTTGGTAGAGTCACCAATCATGATCTCCATTGGTTCCTCAAATTTGACAAAATTCTTAAGCCAGTCTGCCCTATGAGTCATGTGCTGCGTTGCAGCACAATCTTGAAACCACAAGTCCCTGTTTTCATTATTTAAATGAATATCATATACATTCGTCGTCGATAAACCAACTGAGACACAAGCACGACGACTGAACTTCCCTGAATTATTGTTGACATGTTCGTTGCTCTTCAGATTTCCAGCTTCACCAGGGTTTCCTTTGGTGCATTCTTTCGCAAAGTGACCCTTTTGATGACATATATTGCACGCATAGTGACTTTTACAATAGGACAAATATTTGGAACAAGGTTTATTTTTGCAATATTTTTTGACGTGTCCTTTCATTCCACACTTAAAACATTCAACAGGTAAGCCATCAGACGTGTTTCTTTTTTGATTTGGCTTGCCAGAATTTTCACGCTTTGATACAAGAGCATTGTGACATTTAGCTCCATCCAATTGTTCGCCACTATTCAACCTGTCCTCCTCTAAACGTAAACGTTCAAACAACTTGGTCAGGTTTCTGTCCTCAGCAGTGGCATTGTCCCAAGCAGTACGGAAGTGGTGAAGCTTGGGTGGCAAGACTCCTATTATTCTAGATATTATCCAACTTTCTTTTATTTCCTCACCTTCGGCCCTTAATTCTTCAGCATACTGCTGAACCGTCATGCAATTCTCAATCACGGACTTACTTGTATCATATTTGAAATTGAAAAACTGTCTTTGCAAATTCTCAATGATATGTTCTGACTTCTTACCATACAGGGTTTCAAGTTTGTCCAACATTTGGTGCGCAGACGTACAATTTTCAATTCTTCTTGCTATATTGCTGCTCACATTCAGCCCAACAATAGTCTGTGCCTCAAGGTCTTGCTTCATCCATGTCATTACATTCGCATCATTGTCCAGACCAGTGGGCTTCCTTTCTAAACCAGATGCCACAGGAAACAAGCCTCTCGATTTCATTGTCAAATTCAACTTAAATTTCCAGGAGATATAATTCACGTTTCCCTGTGAATCCTCAGTCAGGATCTCCATTTGTGATTTGATAAAATCCATTTTTAATTTTCTCTTGATCTCCTTACTCAAATAAACGTAATAATTAATCACTTTCAGCAGACTCGTATGAATAATCTCAGACCGGCGAATTGCGTCATACTCTTAACGGCCACGTGCACAATTAACGAGTCTGGGCCCATAACCTGTTGCATTTTAATATCAGTATATTTAACAAAGGAACTTTTAATACAAACACTTTATGGACTAACTTAATACTAGCTTGACATATTACTACAAAATAATAACCGAATATATATATTTATAAGTTTAACGAGTATATAAATGAAGGAAATAAAATGACTCTATTGCGCTGCCTTCCACGCATGGCTTCGTCTCTGCCGAGTAGCGTGGGTCTCTGCGCGCCAAAAAAGGTTACTAGCCCAGGTGACCAACATAAAAAAATATAAGTAATGAACAATAAGGAAAAAATAATTATCCTCAACACGCAAAGACACATACACGCAACACTTGAAAACCAGCAGTCATACTATCAACCGCTAGTGCTAGGTTAGGTTAGGTTAGGTTAGGTTAGGTTAGGTTATTTTTTGAAGTTTTTGTAGTTTTTTTGCTCATTTTTGCTCCTGTAATAAAATTCATTTTTTAGAATTAAAAAAGAATTTTTTGCACCTCCACATTAATGTTTTTCTGACGTACAACTCATGAGAAGTTTGCTAGGTAATTTTTGAGTCAATTGGAAGGGTGTGCTAAAAGGAACTCTTACCCTTTGCACGCCTATCCTTGCACTTTGAACGATGCGTTGTCACTTACCACGTACATACTAGTACATGTGTGTGCGAGCCTGACGGAATTGGGTGTCCTAAGGTGGAATAATTAATACTGATATAATCTTTCTAACACAATCACTTTATTCAGTTTTTATCCTTCAAACACACTGATTGCACTGATCGCTTTGAACGTTTCAGCAGCGTTCAAGCGGTAGAACGTTCGTTCTACCGCGCTGTCTAGGTCGAGGACCATAGACTATATGTATCGAGTGGAAACCCAGAACAATCGTCTTACATTCCGACAGAGTCTCTTATATATTTTTATCATATGACGTAAAATAAAAGCGTGAACAATAATACGAACAAAGATATTTATTCCATTATTGCTGAATTTGTGAACTTTAATATGATATTGTTCAATTTTATTTTTGGTTAGGTTAGATTAAGTTAATATATATATGTAATATATCTTATCATATGTGTACAATACACACAAACATACTTTCACACGCATATACATTGTTGTATTTTTTTATCGTTCTATAAGTATTTATTTTTTATAATTCGTATTCGCTGCAAAAATGATATTGAACAAAAAAGTGTTCGAAATGTACTTTTTACACCATGCACATCGCAGCAATGCAAGTTTTCCGCAAACTGCGCACCGGGGTGTAAAATCTGTCTGGATAACAAAAATTCATTGGATTTTCAGATGGTTCAGGTCTATGAGGGAGATAACCACGCATATTTAAAAAGATTATGAAAGCGGGGCTATGATATTTGATTATGCGTTTATGATTGCAGTTTTATGATATTATTTCGTAAATGAAGATTAACGGGCAAAATTAATAGCATAATTCTATCGGAGAATGTTCTAATGAGGTTCTTCCATATTCAGAAACCATAGACATCTAATGGTTGAAAACCCTGTCGTCTTCTTTGGTATTGTTCGAAGTACAACTTCCTTCTCATGTGGTATTTCTGGTTTTAAATTAGCTGGACAATGACCGCCCCAGGAATCAAGTAGTAGTACGCTGCGTTGTTCTGTGTATGGTAAAACAATGTTGGTGAACCAATCCTTAAACTCGTTTCATGTTAATTTTGCAGATGTAGTTGCAGAAATATAAACGTTGTTTGGTCGAAAAAGAGTTTCCTGCACGTGAGGTCCTAAAGTTCCATTACACTCTTTCAACACGATAAACAATGGTGCGAGTAATTTTCCAGTTGCAGAAATGGTAGGTAAAATTGTATAGTTGTGCGTAAGGGATGGTAGAGATTGAATGACAGCTTCAACTTTTTCAACACCTTTTTCTGTTAATGTGCATCCTGAACGTATTTCTAATGTAAAACCACTCTCATCTGCGTTATAGATGTTATTTTCACCAAAGTTCGTTATTAACTGCTTTATAACATTCACAAATACAGTACTTGTTGTTTCTATTTCTTCAACGTTTACATAAGTTGATTGCGTGATAAATTTTGTTACCTTACGCGACACAATGCCATTATTCTTTTTAAAATTCCAAACCCACCACTTTCCTTCTCTGAATGAACGGTAGTTAATTTCATCTTTTGCCTCCAAAGCCCAACGCCGAATGTCAGTATCATGAATTATCATCCTTTCATCATTACTAATTTTAAATTTGTAGAACATATATTCTGCAATAAAAGTTGCCTTATGTAACGTTCCTTCACAGCAGCTTCCCAACTATAGAGTTGAGATAGAGATTTTACTTTCTTAAATTAATGTTGTACACTTTTCAGAGAATGACGTATTCGTTTCCCATTTGTCCAGAACTCCACGGCTTCTGTTTTATATTTCAAATCCATAGATTCTCTTTCTTCAGATGTACATACATACACAGTTCAATTTGAAGAATATTTTTATCCAACTTCGAAAAGGAGGAGGATACTCAATTCCATGTGTATTTTTTTTTTCTGTTCACCGATTACGCCGAGACGGATGGACCAATCGGAACGAAACCTTTTGCATCTGGTAGAGTATGTCTCCCGATTGGTCCGGTTAAAAAAACATTTTGCATTTTTTCGTTCCTGACGATTTTTATTGCAAAAATCGTACCATTTGATATACGTTCGACGTACGTTTGCCGATTACTCCGAGACGTATGGATCAATCGGAACGGAACTTTTTACATCTTGTAGAGTATATCTCCCGATTGGTCCCGTAAAAAAAGTATTTTGAACTTTTTCATTCCTAACGAATTTTATCGCAAGGAACGTAATGCTTCATTTATATCTTTCGGCGTTTAGACTGCCAGGAATGCACCTATAGCGATGAAACCATTCATATTTAGTCGGAGGTATATCCGCGATGATCCCATTTGCATAAATTTATGGAATTTATTAATAACTACTGTTATAGCAAAAAATCTATTCCTTCATGTTACTCTGCAAGGAATGTATCGTCCGCGATGAAACCTTTCATATTTAGTAGGATATACAGGGTGTCACGCGACTACCTCGACAGCCGAAGAGGGATGATTGCTAAGGCGATTCTAAACAACTTTTTCCTTTGCCAAAATGTTGGTCAAGACTTGGTTTTCGAGTTAATAACAAAAAACACCGACCAATCCGAGCGCGTATAGCGCGCAGTCCCAGGGACTGCAGTGTCGGGTACGAAAACCAGGTTTGACGTAGGTCGCGAACGAACGGCTTGGCACCCCGTTGGCATTACACAATAAAAAAACTGAACTAGTAGAACATCTTTTGTCGTTTAAAATGAATACGGAACCTAATCTCTTGTCGCCCGTCATAATGTAAAAATGGAAATTCTAAGCATTTTAAACAACAAATAGAAATGATTGAAATGGAATAATTAATAAACGTTTGAATTTGAGGCTACGTTAATGATGAAAAATTTAAAAACAATTTAAATGAAACTTACCCATTCGTTTCTAAATTAACTTGCTAGGCTGAAAGCAAATAATTTCCACTAGGTCACTGTGTCGATTTTGAACATTCAACGAAGAAACACCTCGCCTATTATTCATATCTAAGTGCAATAAATGAGGGCAGTTCACTGGCCTGATCATGAAAACAGCTGTTCTACCGAACGTGTTTCCTCGTTTCCCAGTGACAATTATCTGCTTTCAGCGTAGCAGGTTAATTTAGGAACAAATGCAAAAGTTTCATTTAAATTGTTTTCAAATTTTTCATCATTAACGTAGCCTCCAATTCAAACGTTGATTAATTATTCCATTTTAATCATTTTTATTTGTTGTTTAGAATGCATGGAATTTCCTTTTTTACATTATGACAGGCGACAAGAGATTAGGTTCCGTATTCATTTTATACGACTAAAAATGTTCTACCAGGTCTGTTTTTTTATTGTGCTATGCTAACGAGGTGCCGAGCCGTTCGTTCGCGACCTACGTCAAGCCCCGCTTCGTAGCCGACGCTGCCGTCCCTGAACCCGCGCGTTATACGCGCTCGGATTGGTCAGTGTTTTTGCTTAATAATTCAAAAAGGAAGCTTCGGACCACTTTTTTGCAAAGGAAAAAGTTGTTCAGAATCACCCCACCTACCACCATCTCAGAGCGTGAAAAAGAGTTACGGAACACCCTATATATGTCGTACGATAACTGATAATCGGTGATGATATTGTAAAGTTTCACGATACAATGAAATTCCTATTATTTTTTTCGAAAAAAAAAAAAAAAATGATGTGAACGCAAAGCAAGAAGCAAGTTGTAAAGGGGAATCACACACGCTATTAAAAATTTCCCTAGACCTAGTGAGCTGCGCGAGTTAAGTGCGGTCACTCGTGAACTGCATTATAGTTAATTCGCAATGGGTATGTTGATTCCGCTTGAATATTGTTTACTTGAAATTATCAAATGTGTCATTTATCATAGGTTGCCGACGCCCGAGTTAGGATCTTCCTAGCAGAGGAAAAGTTTTTAATTTTGCGCCGCCTCCGAAAACTTTGAAATGTATTTGGTATCCTATTTAACGATTAAGTAGATATTATTAATAGCTATGGAATATTGGTATAAATGAAATAGAAATTATTTGACACTTTTTAGTGCATTTCGAAGTCGGATTTGGTTTTTGTTAAAAATTATTTTATCTGTCATAGATAATCTAGTTGTAGTCTCTGATAAATCAGAATTCGTATTCATAATTTCAATTACAATTGGCTCAAGTTCTGTGACACATTGTTCAATAAATTCTTTATTATACTTACGATTCGAAATCTCTTCCGATTCTTCAATGTACAGGGTGTTTAGGTTATTACTAGCCCGCATTTTTTTTGTAAATAGTAAATTTTAGAAAAAAATGAAAAAGGGAAAAGTAGTACTGTTTTTTATACGCAACAAAATAATATATGCATTTTTGTTGTATTCGCATTATTTTGATAGAAACGAAGGTGACCTCCAATTTTTTAAATGGAATGCTAATATTTTTTTTATATCGTATGAAAGCGTGTGCCAAGACGAATTCATCCATACACTACACAATGACCTTCAAAGTCATACAAGATCAGAAATGGAAGAAACAATTTGAATATTGCGTACCAATGTGTTTACAAGTATTCTTTATTAATGAGGCTATAACAAATGTTCAATATGGCTACCTTGAGCATGAATACACATTTCGGCTCTGTTAATTACTCTTTTGGTAGCTTCTTCTAATGTAGTCCGGGTTATTAATCCACTTGCTTGTGTTATTTTGTTTTTCAAGTCGTTTATATCTGTGGGTGGTGTCTCATAAACTAGCTCTTTAATAGTACCCCATAAAAAAAAGTCCAGAGGTGATAGATCTGGAGATCTTGCAGGCCACTTGACAGGTTCGTATGTTCCAATCCATGGGTCTTGAAACATATCGTTAAGATAATTTCTTACGATTCTGTTGTTATGTGGTGGGGCCCCATCTTGTTGGAAGTACATATCTTGCACAATAGACAGTGGTAGATCTTCCCAATAGTCTCTAAATTGCGTATTTAAAAACTCTAAGTATCTTTCCCCATTTAATATTCCATTATAAAAATAAGGTCCTAATAGCACATTGTTAATTATGCCACACCATACATTTATGCGAAATTGCACTTGGAAATTTATTTCCCTTCTCACTCTTGGGTTTTCAGTACACCATACGTGAGCATTATGAGTATTGTTAATACAATGGTTATCAAAGCTTGATTTGTCTGACCAAAGAATTTTTTTATAAAAATTACGGTCGTTTCTGTTCTTTGTTAGTACCCAGTCGCAAAATTCAATACGCTGCGGTAAATCACTTTCGTGTAGCCCTTGTACTTTGTGATATTTAAAGGGTTTGTAATTATATAATTTTAGGATGTTATGAATTGAGCCAACTGAAATATCACACGCAGAAGCTACTTTTCGTACGGAAGTTGTTGGATTTTCTTCAAAATGCAACAAAACTTCTAACTTCTTATCACCTAAAATAAGAGATCTCCGATTACGACGATTATTTTGTAAAGACCCTGTTTCCTCGAAACGCTTTGCAAGCAAAACAAACTGATTTTCATTTGGTGTCGCTCTTTCTGGATATTCTTCTAGGTATTTCAATTTACTTTGTCTTTTATTTCTATTCCACTGATAATAAATGCGTAGCATATTCGTCTTCTCGTCTAGCGAATAACGATACATTGCTATACGATATTACTGATCGGTTTTGGAAGAAATACTGAAATTGTCTCGTTATAATGGAAATTAGAAATAAACACTGTGACAGTAATTGACAACATCATCTGATTCGTGTCAATAAGGAATACTTGTAAACACACTGGTACACAATATTCAAATTGTTTCTTCCATTTCTGACCTTGTATGACTTTGAAGGTCATTGTGTAGTATTTGGATGAATTCGTCTTGGCACACGCTTTCATACGATATAAAAAAAATATTAGAATCCCATTTAAAAAATTGTAAGTCACCTTCGTTTCTATCAAAATAATGGGAATACAACAAAAATGCATATGTCATTTTGTTGGGTATAAAAAACAGTACTACTTTTCTCTCTTTCAATTTTTTCTAATATTTACTATTTACAAAAAAAATGCTGGCTAGTAATAGCCTGAACACCCTGTATACATATATATGCATATATATATATAACGTAACGTATAATTCATATATATCTATATAATATTTTCCTTTACGAAAATGTTCAGAATCACGTCAGCTACCACCCCTTGACGGGACCAACGTAGTTCTGAAACACCCTGTATATATATATTTATAGATATCTTTATCAAAGTGACTCTGTCCCATCGACTTTCGAGAATTCGCTTAAATTACTTAAATCGCGTAGCAATGCCGTGAATCTGCTTGATACAACGACTCTTTTGTTTGAGGCACGTACAATATCCGCGAACGCCAAGCGGTTTTACTCAACGAATGCAAGTCGATTTTGACTAAAGATTATTGCACCGTTTTTCGCGTAACCATGCCGTGATTTCACAATCTACCCGCAAGCCGGTTGGAACAAGAGTGTCGATCGTTAGATCGACTGTTAGATCGCTGGATCCCTACGTATGGTGGGAGAAAACCTTTCCCCATGTACGATTTCCGAATAGGGCGGGGTGCGCTCGCTACGCACCGCTTTTACCGACGTTCTTTCCGCGAATACTATCAATTCCTGTATTATCTATGTAACAGTGAAAATATGTACGGTTTCAGAATTATTATATTTTTTCTTTTTGCTATTTCGTTTACTGCAGAAATGTCTGTTACTTTTTGTTATTTCACAATATGTAATAATTCAATTTTTACCATATCGTCTACGAACGTTATACCTCCTGTTCGTAGCGATTGTTGGATGTCGTCCTTCTTCCACTTGCTGGTCGGGATTTTTTCGATTTTGCGGTTGTGGTATGGAGCGTTATTCATAACGAGCACTCAATTTTGTTCTATTATATCGATTATTTTGGAAAATGAATCTTAAAATTTTGCGGTATTTATCTCGTCCTGGTAATTGAAGGTTTCTTTGGACTCAAAAGTCCATAACACCGTATCCACAATACCATTTGCACTCCCGCTGGAATGTGCAGCACGAGCTGACGTAATGCTTGTGTCTTTCCATACGAAATTTTTGCTGAATAAAAAGTTCTGAAAAAAGCATGGTTATTCTACCAATTGATATGCACATTCGAGAATTTTTTCAGAATTTTTGGATGTATATTCGATTTTTAAAAAATTCAAAAAGATTTTAATCATCGATTTTTTATCGAAGTTATCATTTATATTTATACAGTAAAGAGCTCTTATTAGAATTAGTAATCTCAATTTTTTCAGATTTTTCGAAGGGGTGGAACGTAGTCAAAAAAATCAAAAATGATTAAGAAATTGAGAAAAAGCTTCATATTGCCTTAATTACTTACGTGACCATGTTCATATTTTTACGAGTATAGCACAACGTTATGACTATTAATGTGTAATTTTTTCAGATTTTTTGGAAAAGTGCGTTATCGTTAAAAAATGATTCATTCATATTTCCTGTCGTGAGTAGCGCGGTCGAGGCAATAAAAAAACATAGCACACAGAACAAAAAATGAAATATATTTATATTAGAAAATCAGATGTTATATATGTAAGTATGAACATGGTAAGCACACAAAAGTGAACAACCGCACATCAAGCGCGCGAAACGGAAGCGCCAAAATGGCGCTGTAAAACACATATTGGCGCGAGGATATCCTTCGCATGGCGCGAATTTCAACATTTCCTAATTTTTTATTCGGATAAAAGTCGCACATACTTTTGCTTAGTATTTCTACAGGTCTTGTAACTGTATTTCCATTTATTACCGTTATTATTACCGACGGAACTGATTTTCAAAAATTAGCACTGTAGTTTAACTTTCTCCTGCTCTGAGTAAACTATTTGACATCGAAAAATTAAATCCCGTAATAAATGACAATAGCGATGAAATAAAAAGAATAACAGGTAAATCTTGTTTAGACCATTTCTTTTAATTAATGCATAAATATTTAAGGAATATTTAAAAGACTTAATATGCCTAATACTGTTTAGGTTCAGATGAAACATTGGCAGTGTCGGCAAAAATCGCGGATCCTTTACAACAATGACCGCCGCTCCGCACCGTGGACGTTCTAATCGATAGGAGTCCGGTGCTACACGTATTTGAAACTGCATATAGTGACCAGTTAATGAAGTATGTAAATAAATATATTTAAATTATATCGATTTTAAAAGTAGTATGTGCGACGTTTTTCCGAAGAAAAAATTAGGAAATATGAATGTGTTACGTTGCGCGTGCGACGGCGCAACGTAAAAGGAAAGATAAGAGAAAAAGGTGAAAACTGCTGTTTCAATTAGTTGATTGAAATGCAATTCCCTATTCTTCCTCCCCTATTCTGACGCGATGGTCGGTATCGCTGCCACCAGTCTTGAGCGGGTTAACGCTCTCGACAATTAAAAGACGAAAGACAAATTTATTAAGATGTTAGAATTAAAATTCAGATTATTAGTCCTTCGTTGGGTTCGTTCAACGCTTTAGGTCCCTCCTTGAATCTGTATGTGATGGTAGGCGTGTTTTAACTGAAAAGGTGTTAGGTGTGTTTGAAATGAATTTTGAAACTGTTTAAGTAAATGAAACTGGTTTAATTTTGAATAGAAGTCAAGTGAATAACAGAATACAAAAATGCCAAAATTGAGATCTGAATTAGTTTGAAAATTCGTTAATACTGAAAATACCAGTTCATGCAAAAATCGTAACAAAGGTAAAGATGCTTAGTATAAATTAACAAAAATATAATGATGTGCAAACGCTCTGATATCACAGTTGAGACTCTCTGAATAATATTCCGGTCGCGGAGACGATTGTTGCTACTTCGCTTCTCTTTCGATTTTCGTGAAATTCGCGGTTTCCGCCTGTGAGGACGCACCCCAGCCGGAGATACTCTCGGAACCCTCGAAAGGGCTGGACTAAGGTGCCCCTTTTGATAATACAAAACGTGAAAACGAAATCGCAACAATAATCGACAATAATAATTGATACCTCGTACGATGGAACGATCTGACCGGAGGTACTCTCGAAACTCCGAAGTGCGGGACCAGATCGCCCGTTTTGCCAATAGATAGACGTCGTGATCGAAAAATGTAATAAGATCGGCTTATCGAAACGCTGTATAATAAATAGAAGATAATATGTTCGCTTGTAATTCGCTTTGTGATTTCGCTTGTTGATTTGGAACACCAAAGAACGGTAAGATTTTCAGTCACTGCACTTGTCGCGGCGGAAAACGAATTATTACGGACGTGTACGTCGACGAGAGACAAACGAATAACGAATCGAAGAAAAATATATTTTTACGCGGAGTGAAGTTAATACGAAAATTTAGTACGCGAGCAAACGATTTAAAATCAGAAAGAAAGATAGAAAATTAGGTAGAAGGAAGGTTTTACGTGCGCGTTAGTGAGTCCTTGTTAAGAATCGGACGATTTCAACTAACACGGCACTCTGCCTCGCTACGCGGAGGTCTTTACCGCAGAGGAAAACTATCGCGATTTCCGAACAACTCTGTCTCTCGGACACACGGGCTCCCGATCACGTACCTAAACGATTGATCGATCAAGAGTGACAAATTTTGCGCGAGATCGACGGTCGAAGGGCTCGTCGCGCGATCATCGTCCTTGGAGGGGACGGTTTGACGAATCGTGGCACGTTTTCGGTAGTGTCGCGTGCCCGGTGATTGGCTAAAGCCGGGTATCCACCAGTATCAAACGCCCGTATCGTATCACCGTTCCGAACCCTTTTGAATAGGCAGACGTTGCCTCGTTGCATGCCACGGCGTGCTACGGCTCGGACAATAGTTCTTCGTGTCTTGAAATAAACTCCTATAGGCGAGAAGTTTCGATTTGCTGCATGCTGTTTCTTTAGTGTAATTATCCAAACCATATCGTGTTTGGTATCATTTTAATCAGAAAAACGTCACAAATATCTTGGTAACAGTTTTTTAAGAAAAAAATGAAAAATAACAAAGTTCAGTCGTTGCATTAGTATTATCTCACTGATGTATCCAATTCCAAATCATATTATCTCGTGCCTCAAGTGTCATGTTTCCACTTGACATAGCATTTCGGGCCTTCGCCTGGGTATGTTATTTTTACGTTTCAAGTGGTTTCCGAACCAATCCTTTGAACGACAAAAAACCGACAATTTTCGGATCGGCCCGTTCCTTCGCCTCCGTATCACAGACCAATAGAACTTTCGATACTCGGCAACGGAAAAATCTCTGGAAAATTAACATTGTCCTTTTTCAATAATCACACAGGTGATTATTAACATTGCTCTTTTATGTACAGCGTAGCACCGAAGATAATTGATCTGTTTAAATATATTTAGACGATAAAATTTGTCTAAATTAAATTAGATTAAATTCATAAATAATTTCATCGCTTTTGAAATGAATCCAATAATACCGCAAGATTTCAAATAAATTGAAACCCAAGTGACGGCACGAAACGCTATGTCAAGTGCCAACGCATGAACCTTTCCTTCGATGCAACAGCAAAGAATCGACAAATTTTTCGGATGGATCTGTTGCCTCCGTTCCTTTGGAACGGCACGCAGCAAAACGAAACTCCTCGCCTATAGTGGCCCAGTCCTATTGCCTAACCGTTTATATCAAGAAACGAAGAAATGTTGTCCGCGCCGCAGCATGCCGTTGCATGCAACGAGGCAACGTCTGCCCATTCAAAAGGGTTCGGAACGGTGATACGATACGGGCGTTTGATACTGGTGGATACCCGGCTCAAGACTGCATTCAGTCTATTACTCAGGCCCTCAGATGTAAACAGTCCCAGGTCTATGGTTCTGTTGACATCTGGTCCGTAAACAAAAGTTGAAGCAGTGTTTCTCAAACATAGTAAATTTATTTTTGCTTTCTAGCTGACGTATTGTAAATAATCCAACACGTTTTAATCAGGGGGACACTCTTTACGTATCCACAAAGTTTCATAATTTTTGGAATTTCCAGGTTCGGGATCGTTCCTACCTTCATGACTTGTCTCGTTGAACGGAGTATAGCAAGAAGATCACGATTTGTACAAAATACTCCACATTAAATTATTTGATAATTATTTACTTCATACACGTAATTTTGTATAAGTAAAAGTAGATAAAGTGCTGTTAAATATTAACAACAATTGCTGCGGCGATGCCCATAACATAATTTGAGAACATGTTCACTTATGAAATACACAATTACGTATTAAATAAAACACATATCATAAATAATTTTTTTCAATATCATCTGATCAAATCATATCATCTGCATGCTCAACTAGCAGTACCGCGGTCATAGAAATTGCAAAACACTTTTATTCGCCGTATACGCGATTGCATTACCGCTGATGAACACCATTTTGAACGTCGCTTAAATTAAAGTAAAAGATATTTCTTTAATCTTTTCTCGACCCAGATGAAAAAAAAAAATAATAACACATGTTATGTTATGATACTTACCGAATTCGTCTTGAAATCCTCTAACAGGTAGGCGTAAAAAAATTATAGGTTTATTTTCAAAAAAATCAAGATGATCTTGAAAAATCATAAAAAAAAGAGTTGACAAAAAATTTGTTATAATCACGTTAAAGCTCTTTTGAAACCATCCTACTTATACCTAATAAAAACATGTTCGATTCGACTACTAGTAAGAGAATACTCATCACGATGTACTGTATACATCACCATGTCAAAATTTAAAAAAAAGCTTTCAAAAAGTTCAGACACGTTATTGCAGTATCGCCAAATTTATACACATACATATGTATTTACGATTACATGTTAAGCATACATATTCAATGAATGTCGTAATAGAGACGTTAGCTCGGCCTATAAAACACGGTTAGACCACTTTCTTCTTTTTTCCATGTTGCCTTGAATCCAGCGAAGACACGGGACATTACGATAGGTATTTTGAAGAACGGGGTGTGTAGGAACGGCGAGTAGTAAGCCATTGCATAATAATAAGTTAGGCCGAGGATATCGTTGGTGCTCATTTTTCACGACGTACAGGGATTACCATATTGATTAATATAGAATAGGCTAGCCAACGGAAAATATATGACTAGAAGAGTGTTAGTAGACTAGCACTGTCGGTTGGTTACTGATACATTCATGAGATTACAAAAGGGGTAAGCTGTTTGAAAGTAGATTCCTGGAAAAAATAAAGTATGCAAACTTTCGTATTCACAGTTGTTAAAGCATGAAAAATAATAATTCTTCCTCTTTGATTGCTATGGTACTTACAGTAAACATACATAACGTGTCCTATTGTATAAAAGATATTGTTACGATGAATTGTAATAATGTTATTTTGTACAATTGTAGTTGAATATTTAATTCTAGATCTGTGTCTGAATGATAGAAAAGGTTTTAAAAGTAAAAAATAGATTACGATTACACAAGAAATTTTTATTCGTTATTTCATTATATTTATTTGATCTGTTTAACCTTTTGAAAACTGAATTATTAACACTCATATTACTCGCATCGTTTATAAATTTTTACAATCAATTCTAAAATTCCAAAATTCTTAATAAATTGTTATATAACACAGAAGAAATGTATGAATAATACTAAGCAATAAAAGAAATATTGGTAACACAAACTAAAATTGGTCAACTATAATAATGTTTAAGCTCAATTAAGATACGGGTTTTAATTAAATTGATTTAATTAACTTTATTCAAATTAAAGTATAGAAGCTTTTAATAAACATATTTGTTTTGTTTTAACGTATTTTACAATCTGATATTCCGACCGTTCGTTTTTAAATATTACAGCATCGCATCCGGGCAACTCATAAACAAATATCATATCTTCAAGCAATTTCATAGACCAATGTTGCATCCTGGGATAACACTTGTTCATTTATTCAGTTATCGAACATTGATTGCCGACAGAAATACATGTATAATCGAACATATCGCACGTGACGCACACTGCTTTATGTACGCGACAGAACATGTCGGAAGAAGAATCGTTAGGGTCTAAAACGAAAGATCTGGTGGTAGCATCAGTAGGCGCCTCGCCGAATTTAAAATGCACTAAGAATGGATCGCAACATTCACCAATTATAAAATTCTATATTAGAAAATTAGAAAGGTAGAAAGCTAGAAAATTAGAAACTTAACTGAACATAAGTAGGTATATAACAGAGTACAATAAATATTCGTACGATAAAAGTGTAGTTACTCATTCTTAGACGGTTTGGAAAGTAGCTCTAAGGAAAAATAGTGTGTAAAAGTTCGAAATGTATGAAAGTAGGGGTTATCTTGGGTGCAGAGTAGGGAGGTGATAATGAGATTGAGGTTCAAAGATGGTTATTGATGATGAAATCATCATCAGTTATCAAACAAAAGACATGGAATGTTTGCTGCTGAATATTGATTTATAATTTTTGAAGAAAGATGAGCTATGGCCGGAGCTGCTATCCAAACCTCACTTACAAATCATTTATAAATTTGCATTGACGTCGATATTAAACATTTTTAAAATGCTCAGTAGTAATGTTTAGTAAACATTGAATATTAATTTCAGTTGATACTTTTGTAACAAATATTGTTGAAAGCAGAAATAATTTTCTCATTTTCCTCAGTTCTTTTAAGCCTGAAATGTTACGCGGCATGGCAGCTTTCACAGTTTATTGCAGTAACTTAGAAAACACGATCGGTCATATTTAACATGACTCTTAAAAACTACCCTAAGCTGGCCGGAGTGGTAGTTCATCACGTATTAAAGAAATTACCACCCAGGGCTTAGAAGGTTCCAAAACCATGAATTCGGAACATTTATTTCCACTGCCTAAACAAAAGGCCTAAACCTTCTTCTCTTCCGGGTCTTAGACGGACCCTGTGTGATGCACGTGTCTACGCAGTCCAGTTGTCGGTCCCAGGCACCAACGGTTACCTTGACCATAAAAGCATTCATTCATTTATTGCCTGGGGTACAACCGATCCTTCCAAACCAAAGGGCTCCCATGTGCATTGCGGCTGTTGGGCTCGGCTGGTTCGCTGCAGTTCCTAACTGACCGTCCTTAAGACCCAGGAGAGGGAAAATAGAAACTAGAGACAAACCAACAAAACGCTGGACACTTCTTGTCGGTCTTCCGACCAAGTCACTTCGTTCGTATTCTAGAGCCTCCGTTGAGACTCCGATCAATTTGCTTCATAAGCACATATACGTCAAATCAAACATACGAACAACTGTTAATACTTGAGTCAGAGTAACTCGTCAAACCATCAAATCTTGTGCAACCATTAAATACATATAACCATCATAATCTTTACAATTAATTACAACCCTAATGAGCTCTGTCTCCTTAACCGGTCGCAGAGTAGTACGCGATCCGTGGCGTCGGTCAAACCGTAGCGAGGATTTACAACCCTCGTTGACGCGAATCATTTTGCAATACGCTAGTCTCGTCGTGGACGCGTACTCGAGAAACACTGAAAAGTATTTGTTGTGTAACGCATTTACAAAAGAACGAAGAACATTGTATTTCTTTTCGGACAAATCTAAATATAAATACAGGTAAGTCTCGATTAATGCTAGTTCAAATAGTGCGATATTCGATTTGGTGCGAATTTTAAAATGATACCAGTCGTATTTAATGCGAGCAAAAATTCAGTTAATGCGAGACTTGCGAGACTTCTTTCGATCCAGACATGGATCGAAGCATGCAAGTTAACAGAGATTTGGATAAAATACTGCGGGTTTATCATCACATATACGAAGATATGAGAAAGCAGAAGAAAGTGCAATCAATACTGTTAAAATACTTTAAAAAATAATAAACATGTTTATGCTATTATAATTAAATAATATACGTATGAAACGTATATTTCAAAATTTTTATCGCATATTTTCTTTAATTAAGAACCAATTCCTATATTTAAAGTATTCGAATAGTACGAAATCAAATAATGCGAACAATTTCTGGGATTTATTACTCGTACTAATCGAGACCTACTTGTACTCGGTTGGCCAAAAGACACATTTTCTATTCTCACTCATAACTTTATTGAATAATGTACCCCTCGTTTTGTTTTACCACTTTCTGCCATCTTTCAGGAAATTTCATGATTCGTTTTTCCCAAAACTTCCTATCCCTTTCAGCGAAGAACTGCTCTAAGTGCGTTTTACATTCTAATTTTCCGTTAAGAAAAGAGTCACCCCAAAAACACGTTTTTTTGCCCATTTTTTCCCACTCGAATTTCAAATCAAACTATGTGCCAATCAATTCTATATGGTGTTACATTAATCGCAGAAAAAATTGAAGTTGAGTACAGGGGTAGTTTTGGAGATACGAAAGATCAAAGTGACTAAATTCTTACTATTCTCAATATTGTCCAAGCACTGTATACACAAAAAAAGGATTTTACTAGAATTAGTCAGAATGGTTTTCTAACTCCTCCATTCCTGTTGTTTAGTATTTTAAGGGTTGTTTAATATTTAAAACTAATCTTAAAACAGTTTTTATTAGATTTCTCGAAAACAAATGCAGATATGAAAGAATATTTTAAACAAAAGTTGTTTGTCTTAAAATTCTGCACAAAAAGGGTCTCTTTCATTTTTTCGATAGGCCTAATCCTTTACTCGAAAATCGCAAATGAAAAGATATAATTTCTGAAAATAACATTGCAATATAAGCAGCGATTTTTTTTATATATGTATTCGATGTAGAAAAAAAATCAGTTTTTCAACATAGCAACTAGCAACGATTTATTTTCTCTGACTAAAGGATTAGTTTTATCTATTCTAGTATATAGTGACAAAAAATATAATAATTTAGAATTTTTTCTCTACATCAAATACATATATAAAAAAAATCGCTGCTTATATTGCAATATTATTTTCAGAAACTATATCCCTTCAGTTACGATTTTCGAGTAAAGGATTAATCCTATCGAAAAAAAGACTTTTTTTATGCAGAATTTTAAGACAAACAACTTTCGTCTAAAACATTCTTTCGTATTTGTATTTATTTTCGAGAAATTCAATAAAAACTGTTTTGAAGGTAGTTTTAAATATTAAACAACCCTTAAAATACTAACCAACAGGGATGGAGAAATCAGAAAACCATTTCAACCGATTCTAGTAAAATTCTCCACTGTTATCAAAGAAGTATTGACCTTCTTTTTGCGTATACAGTGTTTGGACAATATTGAGAACCAGTGAGAATTTAGTCACTTCGACCTCTCATATTACCAAAACTACCCCTATACTCAACATCAATTTTTTCTGAGATTAATGTACCATCATATAGAATTGATTGGCACATAGTTTGATTTGAAATTTGAGTGGGAAAAAATGGACGAAAAGGGTGGCTCTTTTATCGAGACCTAAAGAGACGAAAATCTGAAGTTGAAATATCGAGTGAATGCACCGAATGATTTAGGACTTCCCAGCCAAAATGTAATAGTTTTTGTCTGGTGTTTAAAAAAACATGTGATTTGGTGTTATCCTGATGGAAGATCACGCCTTCATTCTAATAACACAATCTGCTTCGGCTTGTCTTTCTCTTTCTTTTAAGCCCAATAACACCTCAATCGGTGCATTTATTTATGAGATATTAATTGTTTTTTCATCGATAAATTTCGATCAGTTTCATTACCACCTACGTCATGCCTACGTCAGCGTGGATTACACATTTTTGCTGCAAAAGGCGCTGTTAGCACTGTGGGTTACGATACGCACATACGCCGTTACTGATATTCGCGTTGGTTCAACATCATGGCAGTGACTATAGAGATAGTAGAAGACTGGACATGCCTTTGTTACCGAAGGGTGGTCATTTTTGGGACGAGTGTCCCCCCAGTATGAAGAGAGGTTTCCACAGTCGGCATAACAGTCGTGCCTGTTTTGGCAGTTCTTCTGTTACCATACCTTACTGGCACAACTACCTTATCGATTACGGTAAGGTGAAGAGACGTACTTAACATGTATAGTATGACTGCAGTCTTGCCACATCTGTTTCCATATGTATGGTAATTAGTATTCGCACTTCACACACAAGTATATATCTGCGTCTATCAGTGTGCGCTATTGCTTCGGTGCTTTCCACCATCAATTCGTGTATTCTGACGCGAGTCCCGAGCAATCTGACGATGAATGCAGAAGTCACAACCAGATGGTCGAATTCGAATCCCACGGAGACAATTTTATTTTTAATTAGTGTGTAACCTCTTAAAAAAATGAAAGCTTGATAAGTATTAATTTGTGAAGTATTTAAACAAAAGGGAGGAGAATTTTTCTTTTTTAATATTTAAATTTTATATTATATCCGTACGTCTTTAAGAAAAGATATAAGAATACATACATATATATATATACAGAAATTTCATTCTTTATCAAATAAGTGTTTTATGCAATCTTTAATATTTGTAAATGCAACAAACGAGCATAGAAATTAAGGAAATTAAAGTAAGTACATATTTTCGATAGTGTTAGTAGTCCTGAGGCAATGTATCAGAGTGCTAAGGCAGTCTAACGGTTTTGTACCAGGTTCAAATCCCTCTGTAGGCATTAATTTTTTTTACATTGATAATATTTTTATTCAATTTCTAGAACTGTCCCTAAATTATGTATACGGAAAAAGTGATTCAGAACATATTAAAAAATTGTTGAAACCATTTGATGATAGTATATCAGATGATCACATTATAACATTTTTTTATGACATATACGGTGTTTCACTTTAATTCATTACTATGCCGTAATATTTCAGTATTGGCAAGTGAACACATGATAGCACATGCTCAATCGTAATGCTTTATTAGGAGCCTACAGTTGAATTCTCGTTTGCAGGATAACGTATTTTTTCTAGGAATTAACTCGAGCATAGCTCGACCATAGACATATGAAATATAGACGGAGCATAAACTGCTACTTTAGGTAAGGGGGGCTCTGATAATCGGGGCGAGGAGGGGACTCGTCTGACATCGACTTATTCCGGCAAGACTCGGTAGTATTCGGCTCACATTTCACATGTGTGTATGTACACTGACAATGAGTTGCATTGAACTTGTCGCAGTGAAGTTGGCCACGCATTCACTCATCGACGCGGCGTGAATGCGTAGTGAATTTGTAGCCAACTTCACTGCGACAAGTTCAATGCAACTCATCGTACGGATGCGAAAAGCCGAACATACCCGAGTCTGCGCTTACGACAATAGTCGAAGTCAGATGAGTTCCCCCCTTACCGCGATTATCAGTTACCCCTCGTAGAAAGGCTCCGTCTATATTTCATATGTCTATGTGCTCCGCGGATCGGCAGGCACCTCACTCGGTGCTCTAGGCATCGAAGGGGAATCTTACGCTTGCGCGATTCGTACCATGACATGATAGTGGGGCCGGCCCTACGGGCTCCTACACTATGTGACGTATCGGTGGCCTAATCGATCGGTTACAGGTGAGGCACTAACTATTGCCACCTAGAATAACTCCGAAAGTATGATAGTAGTAGAAAAGTTTTTCAAACAAAAGTTGCATCGGACAACAGGGGCCGTGGTATGACATTAATGTTTTGTTGCTAGGTGGAGTTGCTTCAGAGATATGAAGGTCTCCTTTGTTTTTTTAAATGGAACGCTATGTTTTGGTACTTATTTTCTGATAGCAGCAAATGAGACGAATCCATCGGGGTGCAACATTAAGGTCTTCGAAGGTCAACAAAGGTCATTTATAACAAAAAAGGTGAAATAAACTTACATTTACAGAAGGTGTTCAAAGTGATTGCCATTGGTATCAATGCAATGCTGCAATCTTCTTATCACGGATTGAGTAGTATTTCTTATCACTTCGGCACTTATCGAATCACATGCTGTAACAATTCTCTTTTGCATATCTTGAGGCGTAGTTGGAACTTCTTTATAAACAATGTCTTTCAAGAATCCCCTCAAGCCAAAATCCAGAGGCGTCAAGTCTAGCGAACGGGCCGGTCACGATACAGCTCCTCCGCGACCAATCCAGCGATTTGGAAATCTTCGTTGCAACTCATTTCTAGCCATCAGCGAAAAATGTGCCGGGCACCCATCGTATTGATACCACATTTTGTTCCTTGTTTCTAATGGTAATTCTTCCAATAACGAACCTAATGTTTCTTGAAGCAATGTGTTGTACTCCGTACCATTAAGATGTCCTTCGATGAAATAGGGGCCGATAATTCTATCCTCAATAATCCGACACCATACATTCACCGACCACGGTCTTTGGTATGCGACTTGACGCAGCCAACGTGGATTTTCAGTTGACCAAAAATGCATGTTATGCAAATTAATATTACCGTGATTCGTGAATGTCGCCTCATCGGTAAATAAAATCCAATTAATAAATGAATTATTTTTCTGAATCTGGAGTTGAGCCCATCGGCAGAATTCAACGCGATTCATGAAATCCGTACCACTTAATTCCTGGTGAAGACTGATATGGTAAGGATGATATTTATGGCGATGCAGAACACGAAGAACACTTTTCTGGCTTACGCCAGCTTCCCTTGCGATTTGACGTGAACTAACACAAGGATCTCGAACCACAGTGGCAAGAATACCAATTTTCGTTCCTTTGTTAGTTACTTGTTTTTGCCGGCTCTTTTTCTGATGGGCAAAGGATCCAGTTGTTCTCAATTTATCGTACAAATATTTAAATGTACGGCGTGTAGGGTGAGAAGGTTGAGGATATCTTTCAGCGTATAAATCTCTAGCTGTAACTGAATTTCGCTGACATTCTCCGTAAATGAGAAGAATATCGGTTTGTTCTTCGAAAGAATACATCGATTACAATCGCTTGATTCGACGATACTAATTTTATTATTGTTGTCTTGCGATATCGTCCGATATTGCAAGTGTTTTATTTGTCATTGCCAGGTTTGGTTGGCTGAAAGATATCCTCAACGTTCTCATCCTATACGCCATACACTTAAATACATTTGCACGATAAATTGAGATCTGAAGATGCACGAGAGAGAAATTGTTACAGCATGTGATTCAATAAGTGCCGGGGTGATAAGAAATACTACTCAATCCGTGATAAGAAGATTGCAGCATTGCATTGATACCAATGGCAATCACTTTTAACACCTTCTGTAAATGTAAGTTTATTTCGCCTTTTTTGTTATAAATGACCTTTGTTGACCTTCGGAGACCTTAATGTTGCACCTCGTTGGATTTGTCTCAGTAGCCGCTATCAGAAAATAAGTACCAAAACATAGCATTCCATTTAAAAAAACAAAGGCGACCTTCATATCTCTGAAGCAACTCCACCTAGCAACAAAACATTAACGTCATACCACGGCCCCTGTTATCCGATGCAACTTTTGTTTGAAAAACTTTTCTACTAGTATCATACTTTCGGAGTTATTCTAGGTGGCAATAGTTAGTGCCTCACTCTCTATAATATAATATTATCCATAATTTCTTCGTTGATAAACAAGTGGAAGCACTCATCTATATCTTTAATATGTTTGCTTCTTCTCGTAAGTGGACACTTATGTGATAGGTTTGAACCATTACTTTTTGGTGCAATTTCCTGCCAGTTTCTCCCAGATACAATTTGGCCCGTGGAAACTATACGTTCTGGAGATTCTACCATATCTGGATCATCGAAATCAGAATCTTGAATTTCTGGTTCGGCATCGCTATTCGATGTACTTCCACCATCCGATGATAATTCATAATTATGAACCTCCTCAGAAAAGTCGGCACAATAAAATCCAGCAAAATAAAATAGAATAATGAAATACGCAGAATATGTAAAATAACAAAAACGAAGAAGATAATAATATAACACGGATAACAAAAATAAAAATAACTGGAATATCGAAAAGGTAGGATATGAGGTGGAATTGGCGTCACCAGTAATAAATAAATTGAACACAAGAATTGAAATAAAAAAGCAGAAGATAAATGAATTTATTATATCGAAAAACAAATAACTCTACTTTACACCCGTAAAAAACCCCAGTCGAAAGTGGGGAAAAGGCCTGGTCCCAACAAAAGAAAATTATATTAAATGAATACCTGAAAATTATATTAAATGAACAAATATTTAAACGCAGAAACTTACGCAAACTAGAGATACAAATAAAACGCAATTGAATGATTATTCAAAACTTAAAATAACGCACGCAATGAGAGCTCTCTTACCCTAAATCGCAATCGGATGACGCCTCGCCACCGTCGCAGTAGATCGCCGTGGTCTTTGTAACAATCACAGCAATCACAACAATCCCTGATCACAGGAAGGGTCCCGCAATCGGGGACAAAGTGACCGTAAACACGCGTCACTACCTACACGGCTAGCCAGGTGGGCAGATTCAGCCGATCACCGAACTGTGCCGTACCAATCACTGCACACAGTTGGCCGTCTGAACTTTCCCAAGAGATTGCCGAGCCGTGCAGAATACAAACGACAGCATGGAGTGCTTCACACAACAGGACGCACGCACGATTGCAAATCGCCACACGTTCGGAGTTCAATCAACAACAAAACTGTGGCCTAATCAATAGCACAAAAAAACCAAGACGTTTTCCAAACCGCACAACGTATCGATCAAGGTCTTAATGCGTGGGCCCAGTCCCGGACCGTCCCTTCCACCGATCCAGCCGCTCGCGCCTGCGCACCGCAGTGTACTTTTGTCTTCGCATGCACGCCCGCGCAGCGCAAAATTCAAACTAGCCGCTAGAGCTAAACATGCAAAATGCTCGACATGCTAAACATGCAAAATGCTAGACATGCTCGACATGCTAAAAAACCGCGAAACGTGAACATTCCGCCCGCCTTCGTCCACTGGACGAATCTCTAATTCGCGCTTAAGTAGGTGTACCTCCCGCAACAGACTTGGGTGAATTATCATCTAACAACAACGGACAAAGCCGAGCAATATGCCGTTTTAAATTAGAAGTGGTCGTTCGAACGGTGATTACTCTCACCAAACCATCAGGTCCGAGGTGGACCTCGGTTATGCGCCCAAGAGGCCATTTCGAAGGTGGATATCAGTCGTCATGTACCCTGAGTTGCATTGAACTTGTCGCAGTGAAGTTGGCTACAAAGTCACTAACACATTCACGCCGCGTCGGTGAGTCGATCTCGCCCATACATACAATAGGTGTATTGGTTGAAATTTGGAATAACATTTGGAGTAAAATCAATGTTTTTTTCTAATAGTTTTAGATCACTTTGTGAAATGTTGAAAGAGAATTCTTTGAATTTAGTTTCATAAGTAACTTCTTGGGTGGTGCCTCCATTTTTCATTACATTGTTTTCATAGGTTATTATACAAGGTTCATCGCTTTTAATTAAACTAGGGGTTTGTATAGTTCGTGTTTCATGTCTATCGCAGAGAATGTCTAGTGTTAATGGTTTATTTGGTATTAATATATAAACATTTGGTTGTTCAAGAGGTATAAATGTAGCGTCTATAATTTTGAATACGGAGAATGGGCACGTTTTAATTTTGTTTTTGTTGTTAACTAGCTCAATTTGACAATCTTGTGTTCCTAATTTACTATGCGTGGGTTGATTAAGTTTACAAAGATGAACTAAAGGCGTCCTTTTACAGAATTTTTGAATATATCTATAGTCAGTAGGAATATATTGTTCTTGCGTAGTAAATATAATTTCATGTTCGATTACTGGAGCCACAAAAATTTTGTCCCTCTTTGAGGGAATTGGATAAATTTTAGTGACTTTCCACTCTGTATCATCCAAAATAGGAGTTATTATTGTATATACAATTTTTCCATTGTTGATCCAAAGTTTTAAATTACTAATATCAAGTAGGGTTTGAAAATTTTCGAGAGTTGGTTGAATATGATTATAAAGAAAGTGGGTTTTAATGATTTTATCAAATGTTTCCAAAAATTGTTGTGGCTTTACAACCTGTGGATTGATTATTCCTTGTTTACCTAGTATAATCGTGTTGATTAGTTCATCGAGATTTACATGTAGTTCGGAAAGAACAAATTCTGTGTGTATAATTAAAGAGCTGATTATTTCTTCGTTTTGTACATTGTCTTGGAGTTCGCCAAGTTTTATTTGAATTTGATGGATAGATTGAATATGAGAATCGTCTAATACTTGTTTAATAAGGGCTGATTGATTAGAAACGATGATTTTTAATTTGTTATTCGAGTCAAATAGTTTGACCATGTTTTCGTTAATTATCGTTAAGTCGTTTTCATCTAGAGTACCGAAAAGAGATTTGGATACTGAACCAACTATATTTAATAAACCACGTCTATGAATAATTCTTAACGTTAATTTCAATTGAGCAATCATTTTTTTTATTGTTACCAATTCCTTTACTAAGTTTTGAATTTTTGTTTTGTACGCGCATTTATTACAATGTTTTGATAGACCTTCTAACGATTCTGCAATAACTTCGGGTTGTTTTAGTAGGTAGTGTGGATTAATAATAATAGATACAGATACTTGATTAGTATATAAGTAACAATTATCGATGTGTTCTAAAAATACTGTCGAATTATTTAAAGGTTCAGTATGTAATTTACAGTAGATTGTTCCAATGAAGTAGAACAAGAGGGTAAGGGTCGTCGGCCTGAAATAAAAAGTTTTAATCGATTACCATGTACC
Organism: Osmia bicornis bicornis; assembly: GCF_907164935.1. Classification (NCBI taxonomy): domain Eukaryota; kingdom Metazoa; phylum Arthropoda; class Insecta; order Hymenoptera; family Megachilidae; genus Osmia; species Osmia bicornis. The sequence continues at coordinate 8,158,531 of NC_060222.1, read as the reverse complement.
TTTAATTGTCGATTCTCCGACGGAAAATGAATAGTATACGTTGGAGGAGAGGCCTGTATTATTTCTGCAGGTCCTAACCATTCATGATCGAGTTTATTTCGTTTATGATCGTTATGTAGAAGAACTCGATCACCTATTTTGAATATAGTCTGTAATTTTATAATTTTTCTGTCTTGATCCCGTTTATAGTGAGCTTTGTTTTTATTGAGTGTTTTTTTTTTTTTTTTTTTTTTTTTATTAAGGTTTATTGTCACATCAACTACAAGGTTATTAGCGACATCCAGGAGTAGGTAAAGCTTACATTATTAGTTCTATTAGTTTAGTATCTTTTATAAATTTGAGTAAGTCCTGAATTTTACTGATTTTTAAGTTGTCCTTGAGAGACGATTCTAGTTTATGTTTGTTGCGAAGAAAATCATATTTAGTACAGTGGAGGATTAAATGATCTATGGATATTGCGGAGTCACATTCTTCACATTGAGGAGCTGGAGTTTTTGATAGTCTGTAGGAGTGAGTGATTCTAGAATGGCCAATTGTAATTCTTGAGATGGCCACTTGTTCTCTTCTGAGTAGAGTGGGGGTTGCTTTCAGGTCCTCGAAGAAGTTGTCGGATATATTTTTAATATGGTTAGGAGCCTTTTGTTTCCATTCGTCTTCCCACTGGGTGTTCAGTTTATTTTTTATTTCCCTTGTCAGATCTTCTAAGTGTAATTTGCCTTCATTACTAATCCTTTGAGAGTTTGCTGCTTTTTTGGCAAGTTGATCGGCTTTTTCATTGCCGATTATACCTGCGGGGCCAGGGATCCAAATAACTTTGATTTTATTGCCTTTCTCAAGAATTTTTTGGTGGGTTTCGAAAATTTGTAGTATAGTTTCATTATTTGATTCTAGATTTTTGATAGCGGTTATTGCACTTTTGGAGTCTGTGAGAATTAGGGTGTTTTGAGAAGCTTTGTCGAGGGCAATCTTGATGGCCTGATAGATGGCGGTTAGTTCGGCAATGTAGACCGATGAATTGTCTGGGAGTTTGGCTTTTACGTGGAATTCTGAGGAATGGACTGCATATCCCGTGCCTATGGTTGTTTTTGATCCATCTGTGTAAATATGTTTGTAGTTTTGGTGTTTGTCGAGGATTTTCTTTGTTTCTGCACGGAAAAGTTCTGGCAGTGTGTCGTGTTTTGGAAACATTGATAGGGATGTGTCTATTTCAATATGTTGGACCTTCCAGGGTGGCACTGAAGGTAATCTTCTAATGTTGGAGGAGGAAATTTCAAGTTGTAATTCCTCTTGATATTTATGGATTTTGTAGTAAAAGGGTTTTGGAGATTTTGGATATCTTGAGTATTTATTAATATTTCGGTGAGAAAATGTGTTTAAATGGGACGGTTTGTTGGGGGTGGCTGTGATTTTAGCTGCTTGAGTGACACTGAGAAGTTTTCTTCTGAATTGCAGAGATGGTTCAGTTGTTTCTTTTAATATGCTGTAGGTGGAGCTGGTTCTAAATGCTCCAGATATTATTCTTAATGCAGCATTGTGGATGGGGTCTAATCTCTGTAGACAGGTGTTGCTTGCTGATCCGTAAATGATTGATCCGTAATCTAGTTTGGGTCTAATAATGGCTTTATACGTGTTCGTTAGGGTTTGCTTGTCAGCTCCCCAGGAGTTTGCCGCTATTATTTTGAGGATGTTGAGCCGGGAGTTGCATTTTTTTTTAAGCGTCGAGATATGTGTCTGCCATGAGAGTTTGCTGTCAAAGGTCATTCCTAGTATTTTTATTGAGTTTACTTCTTCAAGTTCAGTGTTACCTAGGAGTAGTTTAATTTTCGGTCGAATATGTTGATTACAGAAGGTGATGTACTTTGTTTTGGAAGTGGAGAACTTGAATTCCGACTTCATTGACCAATCTTGGATGTTGTCTAGTAAATCTTGGAGAAATTTTTGAGTGGTATTCGGAGACTTACCTTTATATAGAATGGTTAAATCGTCTGCAAATATGTGACCTTCGGCAGGAGCCATTATCACTGAGACACTTTCGTTTATTGCTAATAAGAATAGTGTGACACTCAACACTGAACCTTGAGGTACGCCGTTTTCAATGGATTTCGGTTCTGATAAGGTGTTGTTTGCTTTGACTCTTATAATTCTAGTTTTAAGGAAATTTTTTATGAAAATAAGTATGTTTCCCTGGTAACCTAAAAGTTCAAGTATTTTAATGACTCTCTCCCTACAGACCATGTCATAGGCTTTTTCAATGTCCATGGAGACTAGGACAGTGTGTTGTCTGTTCAGTAGGCTATCACATATGAACGATTGGATATTTATTAATTGGTCTGTAGTGGAGTGAAACGGTCTAAATCCGCTTTGGTAGGGAGAAATTATTTTGTTAGTTTCCAGGATCCATCTTAGTCGGCGATTGATAAGTTTTTCCATAAGTTTGCAAAGCGTGTTGGTGAGTGATATGGGCCTATAGCTATCAGGTGAAGTAGCGTCCTTTCCAGGTTTGGCGATTGGTATCACTATGGCTTCGTTCCATGAGGCTGGAAAAACTCCGTTGATCCATATAAAGTTGTAGATCTTAAGTAGGTATTCAATTCCACTTTCAGGTAAGTTAGGGATCAGAATATTTGGTATTCCGTCTGGACCAGGGCTGGTATTTTTAAATTTCTTGATAATATTACTTAGTTCCTCTATCTTGAAAGGTTCATTTATTGTTGTTAATTCTTCAGCCTAGTTTTCCATTGTATTGGTGATGGATATAGAGTTCACGTAGTGTGTCCTGTTAGTGAGGAATTCGTTGTTGTAATTTGAGTCACTAGAGTTTTTAGCAAAAGCTTCAGCTAGTAGATTGGAGGTTTCTTGGTTGTTTGAAATAATTGAATTGTCGGGTCTGATTAGTACGATAGGCTTAGATTTGCGTCTGGATCCTTGGATCGCTTTTATTTTATTCCACGATTCTTTAGAAGGGGTAGATTTATTTAGGGAGGCTAGAAAGTTGGTCCATGATTGTTTTTTACATTGGCGTATGGTTTTCCTTGCTATTGCTCTGTATTGTTTGAATGAAATTAAGTTTTCTGGGGTTCTGTGTCTTTTATACTTGTTGAAGGCTCGTTTGGCATTCTTAATTGACGATTCGCATTTGTCATTCCACCAAGGTACTTTGCGAAGTGAATTTTTATTATTTCGAGTTGTTTTGGGGATGGATTGATCGGCGGCTTCCTTTAAAGTAGAGACAAAATCTTTGATTAGGTAATCAGTTTGGAGTTTGTTGTAGTTGAGATTGATATCTGGTGCAGGTAATTTTAGATCAATTAATCGTCGATATTCGTTCCAGTCGGCTAGTTCAAATTTCCAGCGTGGTATAAATTCGTCCTGGTTGTTGTCTTGGTTTGAATAAATTTCAGTGATAACTGGAAAATGGTCACTATCGTATAAATCTGAAAGTGTATAGGTTTTACATTTGTGGGCGATATTTGGGCTACATAAGGTTAGGTCAATTGTACTGAAAGTCCCACTGGAAGCATTAAAGTGGGTTGAATTAGAATCGTTTAGTAGAATTATGTTATGGTTGAGCATGATTTTTTCCCAAAGTTTGCCTCTAGTGTCTAATCGATTTGACCCCCACAGAGGGCTGTGACTGTTGAAATCTCCCAAAATGATAAAGGGTTTAGGTAAATTATCAATTAAATGGTTTAGGTCAGATTCATTTAGGTCCTGGCTGTTTGGTAAGTATAGATTGCAAATAAAAAGATCCGGTGATAGCCGCACTTTCGTTGTTATAATTTCCATGTTGACATTAATTTGAACTTCATTAGCTATTAGGGAATTTTTGTGTTAGTGACAAAAGCATTATAGTTTTTAAATTGGATTGATTGGTTCGGTTTAAAGTTAGTTTCCTGAAGACATATTATATCTGGATGATATTTATTGACCAATAGTTGAAGTGAGGCTAGTCGAGGGAAAAAGCCGTTTAGGTTCCATTGTAAGATAGTTATTGGCATATTAGTATTAGCTTAGAATTTAGTTGGAAAGTTGATAGGAATTTATTTGAGACGTTGATGTTAATCATAAAGATAGGCGTCCGATTCATAGTCAGTCGATGTAGGGGAAGAAAGGAGTGAAATGCTGGTGTCAGGCGGTGATGGTGACTTGGTGTTTAAGTAGTCCTTGAGTTTTCTGATCGTCCTGTGGATTCTGTTTTTGATGCTACGTTCTTTAAGAAGTGGGTAGATTTCCGTTAGCATTTTTATTAGTGCTGCCGTATCACGCGTATATTCGAGAGATACTTCTGTTGTGTTTTCAGTTCCGAAAGAGTTTTCTAAGAAGCTGGTTAGTTGGATTAGGTTTAGTGGGTAGTTTGCTTCTGGATTGTTTATTTTACTATTAGCGGGCTCTATCATTTCACTGATATTATTGGTTTTGGTGGTTTTTCTACGTTTGACTGTCTTAGTCGTAGGTGGCAACATACTTATAGTTTTAGGTGGGGAGAGGTCGACGATTTGAACTGTCTTATTTTCCGTAATGTTGGTATCTATTGAAGATTCTGTTGAGGTGGAGTGAGCTCTCTTGTTTACTAAGGTTATATTATTCGCTTGATGGGAAACTTCAGGTTGGTTGTCACCGAGGGGAACGAGGTTGCTTTGTGGAGTTTTTGGGAGGTCAGCGTTATTATTGTAAATCTCAAGTGAGTCTGTGTTATCAATCCTGCCAGGTGTTGATGTTTTAGTAGCATTGTCACATTGATTCGCTACAACCTCTTGTTTGCAAATAAAGCAGCAGACTTTGTCTGTAGATACAAAGATTCTGTATTGTGTATCGTCATGGGTGATAAGAAAGGAATCAGGGATATTAGGAGCATCCTCGGGATTAACAAAGATCTGTCTTTTGAAGCTCATAACGTGAGTGAAACCTGTATCTTGAATGCCTGCTTGAATGAACGACATCTTTGATGTCATTCTAATGTTATTCTTTTCAAGGAGATTTTTGATGTGCTCATGCGGGATTGATGGTGAAACGTTCGATAAAATAATTCTTTTTGATGAATTTAATAGTGGTCTAACAGTCGTGTAGGTATTCTTTATGAGTAGTTTTGGGTGGTTGGTAACAATATTTTTAGCAGTGTTTATACTATCCAGGTAGATGCAAATTCGACCGTTAGATATACGTGAGGCGAACCGAATAGCATTGGAGCCAGTGATATTGGCGATTGCTTGTGCATAGTCTATCATGGTAAGACCATCAACTGCGTCAATTATGATAGCTTGTTCCTTGCTAGGGAAATTGAAGTTCTTTGTAGCTGAAGCGTAGGAGATTGTTGACTGTACGGGTTGTTGGTGTGGTATATTTTTGTCAGTCGGGTTATTGGTTTCCATGTTTGGACCCCTGTACTCAGAAGTTATGATATTGGAATCACGATCACCACTCATGCGGTGAGCATGAGATCCACTGAACGTAAACACAGTCAACTGTTCACTGTGTATTGACACCCAAACAGTGCACTGTCGCACAACACAGCGGTACTCGCGAACTCCAAAAATCCGTCCGTTCAGCTCGATCGCTTAGAGACAACTGGAGTGTTTTTATTGCCTCAGAAATGTACGTGTCGTGTCGTCTCTTCCAAAGTTTAAATAACTGTTCTTTTGTCATCGAAGGAGTTGCGGAAATTGTTGAGGGTAGATTAGCTTTGTGTCCGAATGTTAGTTCAAAGGGTATATAACCTGTCGATTCGTGAACTGAGGTATTATAACCCATACAAATAAGTTTAAGATTTTCGTCCTAATCGTTTTGTCTTTTGGCTGTACATATACGAATTAAGTCTTTTATCGTTGCGTGTGTTCTTTCAAGGGAACCGTTAGATTGTGGATGGAAGGAGGTCGTTTTAACATGTTGGATTTTAAATGCCTGTTCAAACGTTTCCATAAGCTTACAAACAAAATTCGTTCCTTGATCAGTTAAAATTTGTCTAGGTGCAGAAAATATGTATACATAATGATCCAATAACTCTGGGATAATTGTAGTGGCTTGCTGATTTTTGAGGGGAACGAGGACAAGGTATTTTATTAATTGATCTTGGATTGATAGGATAAATTGATTTCCTCTTTTTGTTTTTGTTAATGGGCCGAAAATATCCATGGCGATTTTAGTATTAGGTTCTATAGGTGTATTGGTTATGATAGCTTCTTCCTTTTGCCTAATTCTAACTAGTTTTTCATGTTAACAGGTTTCGCAATTTTTTATAAATTCTGTAACGTCTGCTTCTAAGTTGGGCCAGTGACATTGTTCTTGAATTCGTTTTACAGTACGATTAATACCTTAGTGTCCTACTATTTCATTGTGATTTTCCTTCAGGATTGTTTCTTTTTCTTCCAGGGTGTAATCCCGCGGATGTTCTGAACCAAATATAATTTTTACGTTTTTAAATTTTGTACTAAGAAATCGTATCATCATTTGAATGTAAACCTTTTCTAGTGGTGTTACTTTCTCGTCTCCTATTTCTATTGGGAAAGTAGTTTTATGTCTATTGTCGTTAATTAGTTCTGCTAATTTATTTATCCATGTTTGTTCGTCGTAGTCACCTAGTAATTCCTTTGTTAGTTGGTAGAAGTGTGGTCGATTAATTTTTTGTGTTAGTGGTGCAGGTGTTATGTCTATTTTCCAATTTTCATATTCGTTAAAATAGTCAGGATTTGGGGAAAATTCAGTTGGGACTTCTTCCGTTTCTTCTGGAGATGATATAGGAAGGTTGGATTCTTGTGAGGTGATAGGGTACAGCCGTGAAAGAGCGTCTGCGGCGGTATTTTCTTTACCTTTTTTGTATTCTATGTCATAATTATACTCTTCGAGTCTCAATCGCCATCTCATGAGTCTAGAAGAGGGATCTTTTACATCCTTTAACCATTTTAGCGCTTGGTGATCAGTCTGAATTATGAACTTTCTTCCTAATAGGTATTGTCTAAGTCTTTTGGTGGGCCAAACTATTGCGAGTAGCTCTTTCTCGCTTGTACTGTAATTCTTTTCAGGAGAATTTAGTGTTCTGGAGATGTAACAACAAGGATGACCATTTTGGGAGAGAATTGCTCCTAATCCTTCATTTGACGCGTCTGTCGTTAGGGTGAATGTTTTATTAAAATCGGGGTATTGTAGTACTGGGGCTTCGCAAAGTCTTTGTTTTAGTGTGTCAAAAGCGAGTTGTTGTTTGTCTGTCCAATGGAATGGGACATCTTTTTTTACTAAGTCTGTTAGTGGTTTTGCAATTTTTGAAAAGTTACGGATAAATTTTCTATAGTATCCGGCTAGTCCAAGAAAAGATTTTATATTTGTAGAATCTCTAGGTTGTTTGAAGTCTTTTATTGCTTCTAGTTTTTTTGGATTTGGTTTAACTTCTTCCGCAGTTACTACATGACCTAAATATTCTAGTTCCGGTTTGAGGAATTCACATTTGTCGGGTTGGATTTTAAGTTTAAGATCTCTAAGCCTTTGGAATACGATTGCTAAATTCTGATTATGTTCTTGTATCGTCGACCCGAAGATGATAATATCGTCTAAGTAAACAAAACAATGTTTTCCTATTAAACCGCGAAGCGCCGTGTCCATCATTCTTTGGAACGTTGCTGGAGCATTGTTGAGACCGAATGGCATTCTATTGTAATGAAAATGTCCTTGTAGAGTAGAAAAAGCTGTATACTTTTTAGAATTGTTGTTCATAGGGATCTGATGGAATCCTGAAGAAAGATCTAACTCGCTAAAAAATTTCGCTTTGCCTAGGTGGTCCAGAATTTCATCTATATTAGGTAATGGGTACGCGTCTTGGTCTGTCAATTCATTAAGTTTACGGAAGTCGATTACTATTCTCCATTTACGTTTACCTGAAGCATCCAATTTCTTCGGAACTACCCAAACCGGCGCGTTATAAGGAGAGTCTGATGGTTCAATGATTTTTTTAACTAGCATGTCATTAATTTGTCGTTCGATTTCTTGCTTATGGCATTCAGGTGGTCTATAACTTCTAATATTAATAGGTTTTTCAGATTTTAACTTAATAGCGTGTTCCGTAAGGGATGTACAAGGAAGTAAGTCAGTTTCTAAATTAAAAACGTCAAGATAGTTAATAAGGATTTTCTCTAAAGGGTCTTGTAAACTTGGATCTGTTATAATGGGTGAATGTTTTCAACACGATTAACACCCGTGGCGCCTCTATACTATTGCGATGCGCTTTTGTTCCACTCAATCGTCGTGCTGGTTAATTAGAGGAGAGATATCAAACAGTACAAGTTAAGTATAAGTATAGATTATTACACTCAAGTATTATAAGACACTATTATTATATAATAAAATAAAGGTTCTAAATTAAATTGCTGCCTAAGCCACAAACCCAAACAAAATATAAATTAAAATTCCAACAGGATCAATATGTTTAGTTCTAATAATTTTTGCAAATTTGTTAATTTGATCGATTTTATTGTTACGTCTGGAAAATTTTGCAAATTTGTCCGCCTCACGTTCCCTTATCAAGCCTTCGGGTTATAGGAGTCTCCTCATGTAAGGGACGTGGGGAGGGCGAATTACTACTTCATCTTTTTCAATTTTCTCCTCGATTCTGTGTTTTCTCATCAAGCCTTCGGGTTATGAGAGTCTTCTTCATGTGGGAAAGGCACAGGGAAGAGTTTGAGTCTATAATTATTCTATTTTGTCTTTCCTATTCTTTATTCTCCTTACATCTCTCAATTCTTTTCTTTAGTTATTACCCCTCCTTGAGACTATCGTCGTGCTCAACTGCGTAGTAACAGATTTCGAACTATACAAAAACTCGGGTTCGACAGAGGAGAGGTATCATAAACAGCGTTCGCTGCGCAGTTAGCCAGTGCTTCGCATTATAGGGGTCTCCTCAGGTTAACTGCGCAAAAGCGTAGAGATCAATTTATCATTCGAATTTCAACCGAATCTCTCCTCTTTTCCACGCGTGGGCGCCAGTCGGCTCCTAATTCGATCGTATGCGTGAGATGAGTGCTGGAGTGGAAGCGCGGATTAATCTATCTATTTGAACATTTGGTTGATAGAATGAACGAGGAATGAGAACCCTCGCAGTCAAGCGTTAGCAAGCGTTCGACGACTGTTTAGGGGCGAAGGGTCGAACGGGGCAATAAAAGTCTTTGTATCGAATTCCGAGAATTTGCCTGAAACCAAGACCCAACGGTAATTTTCAAATAGCAAGAACGTTCTAGAACTAGCTACGCTGCTAATGAAATAACTTATATTCGATTTAATAATCAAGGAATATGTTAGCTAATCGAGAATTTCATCCAAACATCGAATGTTTTACAACATGCGCGCCGGCGAAACTCACGTTGCGATTCATGAACAAACAATTACCGATAATGCTAATCGTTTACGCCGACTGCTAGTCAAAATCGTGCGATTGCCAATCGATCAAATTATTAATATATAATGGTATAATGGATATAAATTTTATTCATAATTATTCGCTTCATTGTTGAATGGTTCTGGTCTAAACATTAATTCAGATTTAAATAATTGCTGATGTTCGTTATATCTGATATCGAAGGCGAGAAATGGAATATTCCAGAAAAATCTACGGCGTAGGAACACCGAAAAGCCGTTAGACAGAGATGAAACACCAAGAGAGAGAAGGAACATAGTCTAGAGGAATTTAGCTAGCACGCGTCTTCGACCAATAGCGACGCGCGCGACGCTGTCGTCACGCGCTATGATTTGTCGGAATGTCCCCACGCAGGACATCATCCTCGCGACGGGCCCTTCCGGCCAGGATCGCGATCGATTCCGATCACTCTTCGTCGAACAATCGAGTAAGTCGTGACGGGAGCCCGTGCGTCTAGAGATAGAGTTGCCGATTTGTACTTTGTGTAAATTAGCTGCGCGGCAAGTCCTACCCGTTAGGCAGAGTGTCGTGAGGGTGAATTTCGCGAATACGCGGCAAAGACTCAGAGACGCGCACGTTAAGCTTTCATACTATTAAACCTCTATCTTTTTCTCTTTATTTTAATCCGTTTGATCGCGTAATATCGAATTAAACTCATTCGCGTTAATTATTCTATTTTTCAAAGTCGTAATCGTCTTGTGTTCGTCTTAATTAAATTTTGATACGCAATAAAGGGCAATCGGGCGCGCGACAAGTGTTAGTGCGACAGGTTTCCTCATCTCTCTCTTGGTGTTCCAGATTTAACAACGATTATTCAGCGACCTCATAGCGATATTTCAAGCGATTTTCGTACATTATATTCTACATCTTCACGGTAAGCCTGTCAATTACTAATTCGTCGAGCACGGCATTATCATTGATTTTCAACAAGGCAAAACGGGCGATCTATTAAGCCTTCGGGTTATAAGAGTGTCTTCATTTTAGATCGTCTCGTTTCCCATACACAGGTACCGATAAAAATATATAATTTTCCGTATTTACCGAATCGCGGATTTCCAGTAACGATTGTCTCGACTACGAGGTATAATCGAGGGATGACTTGCAAAGCCTTCGGGTTATAAGAGTCTCTTCATTCAAGTCGAACCCTCGCGGATTGAATCCGCTATTTTGCCAAGATTCTAGATTGTCGAGATAGTCGTTTGATAGTAAAAGAATATAATTTTATACAAGTTACAATTTATAAAAAGAAAAACGATCTCAATTCGAATCAAAGGCTGTTTATATATATATACTACACGATTTTCCGGTCAAACAATAGTCATTATTATACAATAGGTTAAGCATCTTTACCCTTGTAAACCAGTATTGTTTTAAATTGAATTCATCTAATAGTAATTATCAGTATTATCAGAAATTCAATAGTCACTTTCAGTTTGTATTAGATTCAATAGTTTTTGAATTATATTATTTTCTTGCACACTAAACAGTATTAACATTTCTTTTCAATTACCATTCTCATATCATTTTACGCTTCAAATCCACGCACGCCAACACAACGTTTCAAGGAGGGACCCGTACGGGACCTAGAACACTGACGAACCCAACGGAAATAAATTCTATCTAAAAATTTCCGTCTTTTAAAATTGTTCTGATCGTAGAGGACGTTAACGCGTCATACGCGGTCAGAACTGGTGGCAGCGAGACCTTTCTCATCGCAAAGATTGATTAGAGCAAGAAAATTGACAATCGATTATTTCAATTTTCTTCCATATTTAATCAATTTTACGTTGCGCGCTCGCCTCGCGTCGCGCAACGTAACATTATCATCTGGTTCTATTTCGTTTGTAATCTGATGGTCTTGCTTACCAGTGTTGATATAGCATATTTGAACAGATTTTCCGTCTAGATATTGTGTTCGTTTTATTGTTTTTCCCGGAGACAGTGTGTGAGAAATAGTTTTCTGAAATGGTATAATTTTGTCGTTAATTTTTAATGATTCGTTATTGATTTCGTATTTATATTTTTCTAGGAATGGTAGGCGCATTATGCCGTCTTCTATTAAAGGAAATGAATCAAGGACTATGTGAAAGATATGAGGTATTTGTTGTATCTGAATTATAGTCGTCTCGTGAGTAGTATGTTTGTCATTACCCATAAAGAATGTTTTGTTTTCTGTCGGCTCTATTCTTTCGGTTACTGATTGCTTGAGGATGTTGATTTCTGCTCCTGTGTCCACGAGTAGTCTTCCGATTCTCGACATTCCTGGAACTCTGCAGCAAATTTGTAGTAATTTTCCGGTGGTGCAGTTGATTCGGATGTTGTTTCTGTCACTTTGTTCTCTTGAGAATTGAGGTTGTTCACTCTTGGTGGTGGAATTTTTCCCTGGTTGGCCACTTGAAAATTTCGAGCGTAGCACTTGGCACTGGTGTGTCCTAATCTTCCGCACTTTGTACATTTCAAAGGTATCGAGTGGTTTGGTCGGTCACTTGGTGTATTTGGGCGTTGCCCTTATTGTTTAGGTGGAAGAATTCTGGATGGTACTTGTCGACGCTCCATGGCACGATTCGCGTCGCGAGTCCACAGTTCCATGTCGGCTGCCATTGTTTGTGCCTCTGTTAATAATTTCGGTTTACTTGGTATTACGAGCATGCCTATGTCCCTGCGGAGATTGAGCACATATGTTCGAGTAGCTTCTGTTTCTTCTTCTTCTATAGCTATTCTTCTTGAAATTGGATTTTGGTGTTTATTTTGAACGGCGTAAATTAATTCGTTAAGTTGTTGTCTAAATCGTAGGTTATAAGACTGTACTGTTTCCGTTGCTCCTTGCCTTATTTGCTGTAACTTATTACGGCAACTACTAACAGTATTAGGTATTGAAACGTTTTGACGGAGTACTTCGTAAAGTTCTTCATACGTTTCAGTTGACGTGTATCGAATACTTCTTTTTGCATTTTCCGTAATTTTTTCGACCAGAATTAATTTTAGTAATAATGTTTTCTCAGAACAATTACTCCTGGCATACCTGACTGATTTGATAAAATCTTCAACTCCTACATCATCTCGTCCTCGTAAGGTCTCGATGGTTTCAATGGCGTCAACTGCTTTCATCAGTTCGTTTGGCCTGATTGTTGAATTTTGGGGTGGTTGACGGGCCGTATGCATTTCATCTTCTTGTTGATTATCTTGATCTCCGCCGCTTCGTCTGGTGATCTTCGAAATAGTAGACGCGTCTTCAGTGAGGGTGACCAGTTTCAGCTGCTCTGAAATATTTTGGATTTCTTTTGCACGGTTTTGGTTTTCTTCTCCTAGAGTTGTCAATTGTTGATTGATTCCTTCTTCCATCCGTTGCATCCTGTCCAAGAATTGCCGTAGCACGTTCTCTTGTGCGGCAGGTCCGGAGGCAGTCATTGTCGAAGATATTGAGGACTCAGAGGATAAGGAGGATAAGTCTGAGTCTTGAGAGGAAATGCTGGGTGGTTTTAATCGGTAATGTTCAAACGCCAGCTTTTACCTTAGGTTCGTTGGATCCTTACGTATCACGACAGAGTAGCACTCGTAGTCCCTTCGTCCGGAGTTCCGTAGAAAGCCTCCTTTGGAAGTTTTTCTTCGTGATGTTGAATGGATCCTGGCAGGACCGCCAAAATGTCACGTAGAAAGTTCATTCGAAGCCCTTCCCCCGCCCACGCTTTTGTTTAAAGTTAAATTTAAATTTGTTTACATTTAAACAAATCGACGATGGTATGTTGACGCACACGTCACCACAGACGCATAGGTATACGCAGAATTAATTGTAGTAGTAGCAGTTATTTACCTGTTAGGGGGCAAGACGAAACGGCGGTGTATTGTATATAAACAGATTCCCGGAATCCTCGTACTCTCTTTCGTTGTGTCGGCCGGTGAGAATTTAAATAGTGAGAATTTTGTGTGCTTCGAAACTGACAAAATCAAATGGCGCCAATAGACACTCTGCGATTATCTTCGGAAAAAAAGGATCTCGTGTACCAGCGGTACCGAGACCTCCTCAAGGAGAACCTAAGTGTATGGAGTTTTGGAATCACCATCGCCAATGTGGAGCAAGCGTGGGATGTTTGGTTGGCGTGGGGGATTATCCCTGATAAACAAAGGTGCCGCTGCGGGAAGATAATGCGTCCCCAAGGAGATACCAATCGATCTATTGGATTCAGATGGCGGTGTCCGTCAAAGAAGTGCCCCAAAAAATCCGCTCGCGAGAGCACCTTCTTTGAGGCCGCACACATCTGTCCACTACAGACCGCCCAACTCTTGTTCCACTTCATAGTGGGTGATAAATTGTTGTATGCCGCCGCCTCCACCGGCCTCCCGGAAAGTAGTATCGTGGATTGGTACAATCTCTTCCGGGAGGTTACAGATATTATTCAAGATCATGACGCACGTCCCATCGGAGGCAGCGACGATATAGTTGAGGTGGACGAGAGCTGGCTGTTCACTCGAAAGTATCAACGGAGGCGCGCCTTGGCATTCACACGTAAGCAGGTGTGGGTGTTCGGAGCCATCAGCCGCGAAACCGGTGATATGTGGGTGGAAGTCATCAAGGACAAGAGTCGGACCACCCTGGATGCCATCATGCGAGCCTGGATTGCGCCAAACTCTTGGATTATGAGCGATCAACACCGATCATATATTGGATGTGACCGGCGTCTGGGCATGAAAGGTCACGCCACAGTAAACCACCGTTACCGTTTTGTCGAGGGCACGGTACAAGTGCGTGGTATACTCCCGAGGTTAGGGGTATCAGTCCCTGGCAAAGATGATATTTTTGAGGTCGCTGTTCATACGAACACTATCGAACGGCAATGGCGGGAACTAAAAAAGCATCTCCGTACCTGTCGTAGCATTCCCTGCATCCCTATACAGTGTGTCCCACGTAACTGGAAACACTCCAATATTTCCTAAACTATTAAAGATACAGGAAATTGCTTTGGTGGTCATTGCATGATAAGATAGAGCAACATTTTGACGTAGACAAATTTTTTTTTGCATTATTATTTTCAAAAATATAATGGCAAAGTTTCGTTTTTTAAATGGAACTATATATTTTTCTTTCGATCATTTGATAGTGCTTTTGAAATCGAATTCACTGAGTTTGCATGTATGCACTTGATTTTCATTGGTTTTCGAGATATTACACTAACAAATTTGGAGATTTTTCACGGGAAAAATTCACTTCAGTGGGAAATATCAGCAGGAGTCCTGTTCGCGTCTAAGGTTTGGGCCTGCCGTCCCGCTGGCCGCCCGTGGTATCAATTTCAAGTGGTACTGCTTAACACGCGGCACTTTTCGCGTGAACAGGACCCCTGCTGTTATTTCCCACTGAAGGGAATTTTTCCCGTGAAAAATCTCCAAATTTGTTAGTGCAATATCTCGTAAACAAATGAAAATCAAGTGTATACATGCAAGCTTAATGGATTCGATTTCAAAAGCACTATCAAATGATCGAAAGAAAAATATATAGACTCATTTAAAAAACCAAACTTTGCCATTATATTTTTGAAAATAATGATGCAAAAAAAAATTTGTCTACGTCAAGATGTTGCTCCATCTTACCATGCAATGACCACAAAAGCAATTTCCTGTATCTTTAATAGTTTAGGAAATATTGGAGTGTTTCCAGTTACGTGGGACACACTGTATATATCGGAGAATTTTTATAACGTCGAAATATCCTTCGCCATTTGCCTACACTTGGTGACAAGTTGAGTCGTCTTCTAACGGATATTCGACGGGTATATCCCGGGGCAAATGACTATGACAGGCGCGTAGGGAGACTTGGAGAATGCGTTTGTCTGGATTGCGCCCCACCGCAGCCGAAGCAGCCAAGCAAGCGAAGGCGCCGAAACCATCAAATATAACCAGGGGGGGGGGGGGGTGGAGGGGGGGGGGCTTTCAAAACAAATGATTATGTTTTGTTTATAAGCACATTAAGAAAATAAGAAAAAAAATATTTTCCATATTTTTTTCTCTTTTATTTTTTTTTCATTTTTTTCAAATTTTTTTTCATTTTTTTCCATTTTTTCAAATTTTTTATTTTTTTAAATATTTTCTATGGACTCACCGAGATCGGTGCAGAAACCACTTTTTGAGCGATTTTAGTTTTTGACCTCTACCGGGGCGACGGGTGGGAGTTAAGAGATGGGATGACCACCGTTGGATTCCCCATCTCAAGGGCTATCTATGGTAGAAAAATCACCTCGATCGGAGGGTGCCCCATTTTCCCGGACCCAACCAAATGTTTGCCTGTGCGAATGTTTCACACCAAAAGTTGCAATTGTCAAGCAGGTAAAATAGGGTAAGGATCACACCTAACGGTAAGGGTACACTTGCGAAAGATAGGATTAGAATAAGAAAATGTTATGTTGTAAGTGCATTTGCAATTTTTAAATTTATGTAAAATAATGTATAACGTATACTATGTAATATGTATAATATGGAAGTATACTTTCACAACAAAAATTAGTAAAAAAAAAAGGAGAAAAAAATATTATTCACAGGTCTGGATTCGAATTCTAGCCGTCTTACTAGTAGGGTAGCGCTCTACCCTTTTTTTTTTTTTTTTAAACATATGTTTATTGTGCAGTTTTACATGTCAGAATATATACATCTAAATTTCTATCCAAAAACGTACAAAGGTGCTCGGTGTGGGTTTTGGTTTTGATCAGGGCTCAGCGTAGAGCACTTGCGATCTCGTGCTGTGTCTGGTTTTTACATGCTGCGCTTATCGTGAGTGGTTGATTTTCTTTGTTATGGCTGTACGGTTGCACGATACGTACATGCCGCGCGTGACGGTCTTAGGTTAGGGGGGGAGGCGGGGGTGATGGGTGTGCCCGATGGGTCTTATACAGGGTGTCCCGTAACGCATTTTCACCCTTTGAAGGGGTGGTAGGTGGGGTGATTCTGAAAAACTTTTTCCTTTGCGAAAAAGTTGTTTCAAGCTTCCTTTTTGAATTATTAAGCAAAAACACTGACCAATCCGAGCGCGCGGGCTCAGGGACGGCAGCGTCGGCTACGAAAGCGGGGCTTGACGTAGCTCGCGAACGAACGGCTCGGCACCCCATTGGCACAGCACAATAAAAAAATTGAACTGGTTGAACATTTTTAGTTGTTGTTTAAAATAAATACGGAATCTAATCTCTTGTCGCCTGTCATTATGTAAAAAAGGAAATTCTAAACATTCTAAACAACAAATAAAAATGTTTGAAATGGAATAATTAATAACAATTTTAAAATAATTTAAATGAAACTTACCCATTCGTTCCTAAATTAACCTGCTATGCTAAAAGCAGATAATTCTCACTGGGTTACTGTATCGATCCTAAACTTTCGAAGAACAGCTGATCTCCAGACAAGATCATTGAACCCACTCAACCACACGGTCACTATCACCTTTCACAGAATTTTCGTTCATGTAAATAAACATTTTTATCCACTGTCACGTTGCACAGATGAAAAACATGTAATATTCCGCACTACTTCGTAACGTTTTCACGACATTATTGGTCTTCCTTTCCAACTTCAAATGGGACTGCTAGCTTGAGCGTCTGCGATCTCTGTTTCGCTCTTTGTCTTTTCTACATTCGAAAATAGGTCATGGTTCGTGGTCATAAATCTGTTATTCTGGATAACCAAGAATAACCGAGAGAGACTCGTATCGACCCTTTGAAGTCACCGAACGTAGAAAAAGACGAAAAGCCAAACAGACCTCGCAACAATCAAGCTGGCAGTCCCATTTGAAGTAGGAAAGGAAGAAACGTCGTGAAAACGTTATGAAGTACAGTAAAACCTGGATAAATTCAACCAACATTGGGACCCAGCGGTTGCATTTACCTAAGCGAGGTGTCGAATCTCGGGTTACACGCGACGACCAGCCAAGCGTGAACGTAGAAAGGGATAGACAGTGGCGGAAAGAGAGAGGTCCGATGATTAAAGGAAAGAGGCGAAACACGTATCGGTGTGACTAATACCAATTGAATCAAAAAACTTTTTTATTTTCGACTTTTTTTTAGTGAAACTTTTACTAGCGCATTGGTGAGATTTTTGTGATTAAAGTGGTACCAAACACGATATAGTTTGAATTATAATTACTTGCTAAACTTGATGTTAAAAGTTGGCGAAAAGCAAGAGAGATCGAAATCAAAACTAGTCGCGGTGTCGGCTCTGGTTTCAAAGGTTTCATTTATCCTGGCGAGGTGTCGATTCTGGGCATTTAATGTTTCATTTATTCAAGCGAGGTGTCGATTCTGGGCATTTAATGTTTCATTTATTCAAGCGAGGTGTCGATTCTGGGCATTTAATGTTTCATTTATCCAAGCGAGGTGTCGATTCTGCGTCCGTACACATGTTTTGTATTCAGCCGACATGCCGATTCTGAGTCCGTACACATGTTTTCTATTCAGCCGACATGCCGATTTTGAGTCCGTACACATCTTTTGTATTCAGCCGACATCATTTATATTCAGTCGTGGTGTCAATTCTATGTTGTTTATTCTATTACTATAATTCAAACTAATTCAAACTATATCGTGTTTGGTATCATTTTAATCAGAAAAAATCTCACAAATGCGTTCGTAAAAGTTTCATTAAGAAAAAATTAAAAATAAAAAAGTTTTATCGTTCAATTAGTATTAGTCGCACCGATATTACGGTCGGATCATATTACACGGATTCCTCGTCGAGCGGCTCGGTTCGCCTAGGGCAGGGGTCGGCAAACTTTTGAGAGAGAAGAGCCAAATTGTCAAGGAAAACAGGATAACGAAGGTATCAAAGAGCCATATATGTATAATAAGTATTCAATACCGTAACGCATGTATGTAAGTTTTTCAATTGAAAATGACAAAATATCATAATATATTTAGGAAAAAATTTCACTTACCTTTCTTGACAAAACAATTAAACCGCGACCGGCAGCACATAAGCGTTTCGTTCAATGACGTAATAAGCACTAAAGGGAGTGGGTACCCATTCTTAATTTTCAACTATTTTAGAAATATTTAGTCTGCGCACACTTACCCGCTGCGCACACTTGACCCACATGACTCTACCAATTTTTCAGCATTTCAGCATATAACCGCAGTTATGTACTTCTATATATTTTCAACTTATAACTATAATTAACAACAACGACACGTATAATAATACTAAAACTAATAGTCAGTTAAATTCTCATTATGATTAATAATTTGAGAAATTCTGTTTTTCATGCTTTTGACAAGATTCTGCAGTACTTGAACATCAGTATCCTTTCAGGCTTCAGTAATCGCTTGTTTGAGCTCCTGAACTGTTTGCAATTGTCTATTATTGGCGTAAATTTTTCGCAACAAGAATGGCCCACAGATTTTCCATAGGATTACAATCCGGTGAAAACGCTGGGCAGTTCAAAACGTTAATTTTTTTCTCTTGAAACCAGGCCATTATGCTATTGCTCGTATGAATCCGTGCATTATCTTGCTGATATGTTAGTAAAAATCGACGATATCTACGCAAATATGATGTGTGTAAAGTTAGCCCCCCATTTTTTAATTTTAAATGTTTTTTTAGTTGTTCCAGGTTGTTCTATGTTTGTTCTATATTGTTCCAGAGTTATAAGACCAAAAACCAAAAAACAAGACAAAAAACGCAAAAAACAGTTTTTTTTAGCGTCCCCCATTTTTTGAAAAATCCAATTTTTGTTGTTGTTCTGTATTGTTCTAACTGTTCTAAACATTGTTTCAAAATATCAATTCCCCAAAATATGTTTTTACAAAGATACAGTAAAAAATATCAAAAAGTGCTAAAATCATTTTTTTATCTTTGTAGCTATCATACATATTATACAAAATACATGTGGATTCGACAGCATTTTTCAAATTTTAGCTTCTGCTGGTACACACAATTCGTTCCGTCAAGTAATCGAATCAAGTTCTACAAAAGCCTTCGAATTTTTAAAATTGTTCTTAAAAACTGGTTCAAGTAAAATAACTTATAGAAAAAGAGCAGAATTATTATGTGAAATCAAACATTTTGTATGCGAAAATGTACCTGGCGTCATAGTTATCGATGCAGTTTCAAACATATCTTATCTTTGCGAACAATTATTTAAGGAAGACTTTAGTTACTATTTGAAAATAACTTGCATAAAATGTGAGAATGTCACTGAACGTAAAGGAACCATTTTACCAATAAATATTGATATACTAAAAAAGTTTGGACATGAGAAATTACAAACTGCAATAGATGAATATGTTTACACGTCGAAGAATAATTGTACAAAATGTAGCAGTAATGTTAATGTTAGAATAGAATATGGAAATATAATATTTATTGAAACTACAGATGGAACGGATTATAAAACTAAATTACACAACTTTATAAATAATTTAGTACTAAATAAAACACAGTACGAGTTGGCAGGAGCAATAAATTATGGAGGAGGTACATTGAGTTGCATTGAACTTGTCGCAGTGAAGTTGGCTACAAATTCACTGCGACAAGTTCAATGCAACTCAATGTACAACAATGACATCCGTAGGACACTACACTGCATTCGTAAAAAACAATGATGAGTGGATGCAATTTGATGATGTATGTAAAAAATCGGTACATGTTATGGATGATACAGAAATAAACGCGAAAATGTGTATATATGTAAAAACTTAAAACATAAAAAATGTGTATAAAAAACAAAAAATGTTTTAAGTACTTAGAATTTTCTTTTAACTGTAACGTGGTGACACGAGTGCTCCCCCGTCACAATAGCCAAGTCCCTTGGCTCGCACGCGCTCGCGTCCCTCCCCCGCAATACCCCTATCACCGACCCCAACCCTTCCTCCCACCCGCCGGTAACGGATCGGTAGAGACGACGGAAGGAAGCGAAGAGGACCCGCCAATATATATGTGTGTTTGTGTGTGTGTTTTTATGTATGTATATATATAAAATATTTATATATACAAATCTTTTTGAGTATATTGCGAAAAACAAAAAGACACATTAATCAAGCACCCCAAAAGAGATCAAAACACAGCTATATCTTACGTCACTGACTTTAAGATACAAATAAAGAATGTATAAAATTAAAAAACAAATATTACGATTTGAAGTAAAATATCTTAGAAACTATAGGTGACAAAGTTCCCATGGATTGACAAAGATGTCAAAAAGGAAAAAAGTGTTTTATATGTTTACCTTTAAGAATAAAGAACTTTTTATATGTTTGTTCTGGCAAACTTGAGAGTTGTTCCAAGTTGTTCTTGTTATTTGCAGCTCAAATATGTAATTTAATGGTCAGATAACAATAAATGATAGCTACAAAGATAAAAAAATGATTTTAGCACTTTTTGATATTTTTTACTGTATCTTTGTAAAAACATATTTTAGGGAATTGATATTTTGGAACAATGTTTAGAACAATTAGAACAATCCAGAACAACAACAAAAATTGGATTTTTCAAAAAATGGGGGGACGCTAAAAAAAACTGTTTTTTTTGCGTTTCTTGTCTTGCTTTTTGGTTTTTGGTCTTATAACTCTGGAACAATATAGAACAAACATAGAACAACCTGGAACAACTAAAAAAACATTTAAAATTAAAAATGGGGGGCTAACTTTATACACATGCAAATATGGTAGTAGATGATCCGTGAGTATCAACTGATACTCCTCACTATTCATTCGGGCCGATGGAAAAGCTAATTCCAAAGTGCCAAGAGAGCTGAACGCACCCCAAACCATGACGCTCCCGCCGCCGAAGTTTGGTTTCGAAAAATACCGCCCTTCTTTGCAAAGATCTCTCCAATACGAGTTAAACCCGTCTGGGCCGTCCATGTTAAACTTCTTTTTGGCGCTAAACACCACCTGAAAAAAAACTTCTTTAAATATTCGTAATAATAGAAGAAAAAAATTTCTGATATGATTGTATCTAATTACCGAATATAAACTTATCCGCTTTCAATCTCGGTCCATATTGTTTTGTGCAAATTTGATCCTAGCAGCTTTGTGTTGATTCTTAAGGCGTGGTGCACTTTGCATTTTCGCTCTAGCAATGTGAGGGTTACACTTAATTGATCTTAATAGATACCTGAAGCCCGCATTTACGCTTAATTTCATTACAACTCATCCTCGAATTAGATGCAAATTTTGAAATTTGTCGATCGTCACGTGTTGTCAATATTCGTTGTTGGCTTCTTCGTTTGATTTTACCACAACGACTTGGATTCTTCAAATAATTGCCCACTACCCTTGGCGAACGGCTTATCGCGTTTGCAATGGCTCTAACACTCTTTCCTTCAGATTGGAAAGCCTCTATCATTCCTTTTTCGCGTTCGGACAACATTTTTCCACGAGGTATTTTATAAAAATAACACACAGACGTAACAGTAACACAAACATTAGACAATCGCAAACATTTCATTTCCAGGGTTATATGCTGAAACGCTCAAGAACTGGTACTCTGACTATAATTTTTCGATAAATTATGAAAAGTTTATGAAACTCTCCAAAAATACGTTAATTTAGATGCTTTATTAGATACAGGTATTAATGTAATCATATTTTTTCGTACCTATCTATCAGCGTAAAGATAGGATCAGCTTGAGACAAGCTACGGATACGGAGTTGCAATTACCAGTCTACTAGGTTTCGCTCGTAAGTCATGTTGATGGGACGGTTCAATAATTAACTTCGCGAGGAAATCGGTTATCGAGAAGATATTATTCGATCTCTTAGTCTCCTGTAATAGCGGCAACCACCCACCAGTGAACGAAGTCTCGTCATTTCACTTACGGAATTCAATTTAGATCTAAAATGTAGGGTGGTGGTTGTCCCAAATCTGCCCGTTACGTCCTTTCTTTTTAGATAACGAATTCCACATTATTATAATAGACTGTTGGTAATGGCTTGAAAATAAAGATCACGAGTTAATGGAGAAATTGTAGACAGTGAGAGAAAGCCAGATGAAGAAACGGACCAGAGCGAATCGAAGATATAGATGTCAAAGTTTTCTTCATTTTCTTTTTATCACTTTTGTCCTTCTACTTACAAATAATTCAATAATTTTTACTGCTGGATCGATTTAGTACAATCTCGATTTTGTTTATTTTCTTTTTTTCAAGTAACATTATTGAGTAATATTCTTTATCAGTATTCGAGTACTATTAGAAACGTCTTTATTAAACATTGTAAAGCATAACTTTTTTTATTTAACATAGAATCAGTCTTTGATAAAACTATTCAATGGAATTAGTTAAATGTTTAACAAACCGTAAAGAAAAATGTCCTTTTTTCACTGCTTGACGTGTTTTACTTTCTTCAATTTTTTAAAATCTTTTACCTGATTTTAATGACTAATCTTTTAGCTTTTATATTGCAATGGTTATTATTGAGCTAAGATCAATAGAAATAAACTTATTTAAAAATATTTTGAGTTGTTGTCCGTCATGTAATGACTGTTTAACAGAATAACGAGAACATAAAATAATTATTAATATGAATATTCATTAACTTAACATAAAAGTAACTCTTCTTTAATCTGTGTGTACTATGAATTTTAAATAATGGAATTTGACTTTGGAAAATCAGTGTTGTAGTAACTGAATTGGTGGATTTGTATAACAGCTAATATGTAATCTTTTTAAATGAAACGAAACATGGACTTAAGTCCATAAATATTAAAATCTATAAATATACAAGGTGTCCCGAAAATTGTGGTACAATCTGTCGGATAGTAATTCTATATGCAAAAATAAGTCGAAAAAGAAAGAATAACAGTTTTGAGTAATTACACTCTCCAACAAAAAACTTTTTCTCTGTTTTACAATCGCCACTGGATGATCGCTGTAGAGCTTATCGGCCTGAACACGAATCCGAAAACCGAATTGCTCTATCACTCTCAGTTTTCGAAAAACACGAGATTTTGAAAAAACATGTGTTTTGGGGGAAACTGACCTATTACGCGGAAACTAAAAACGCTAGAACATTCGCATTGGTCTTAAAAGATAGAGGAGAGTTTCCCGAATATATTGATGTAATAGTTATTAAGTTACATGATTCTGAATAGAAGTAAATGTCTATTAAAATTTAAAAAACGGCCAACGCACGCATTTCCTACGTATTATTTTTGTATTTTTAAGAACAACTCTTTATCTAGCGCGAATTCTCTATACAGTACCGAATTCTGTAGGACATTTCCGAACAAGAAACTATGTCAGGTAAGTGTAGGATCAGTATGCAATTCGATTAAATCGAAAAAATATCTGCCGGTAATGAGAGCACGGCGTTTTGCCGCCAGACGGCCATAGCTCGCTCTCTTCATCTAGTCAGTGTCGTAGCTACACATAATCAACACCAATAGTGGGGTTCAATGTGTATCCAATTTTTATACCTATAATGTTTTTTTAGTTTGATTTTTTCTAATGTAGACGTGATTATTCCAACGGTTTCGGCGAGACAATGTAACGCGATGATTTAACGGTTTTTGGCGAGACGTCTCCAGATCCTTCGAGAATGAATAAAATAATTTTTAATAAAAAATACAACCGACTTCGAAATGCACTAAAAAATATGAAATAATTTCTACTCCATTTATACAAATACTCAACAGCTATTAATAAAACCTATTTACTTGTTAAATAGTATACTAAATACATTTCAACCTTTTCGGAAGCGGCGCAAAATTAAACATACCCGAATATACGATGCTGCCAATAACGATTTGATAGGTTGCCGACGCCTGAACTAGGATCTTTCTAGTAGAAGAAAAGTTTTTAATTTTGCGCCGCCTCGGCGCAACCGAAGTCGGTTGTATTTTTTGTTAAAAATTATTTTATTTCACACTTTTTAGTGGAATTTATTGATTAATTGCAATAACGATAGTTTTTAATGATAATAAGTTCCATACATTTTTGTAAGTGGTATCATCGCGGAAATATCTCTTATTGAATGCGAAAGGTTTCATCGCAATCGGTACGTGCCTTGCAGAGGATACATATGTATATAGAAACAGTAAGGAAAAATCGAAGACTACATACATGCTGACTCATACACTAGTACACACGTAGGCATACGTAGAATTCAATGTAGTAGTAACAATAGTTTTTCACGAATATCTCGGAAACTAAAACTTTCCATTAATTATGCATAATAAAAGAGTTGTTCAGAATCATGCTCCCGACAACATATTAGAAGGTCATTGAAATCGTCCAATCTTGAGATTAAAAACTTCCTGTATTTTGCAATAATAATGAAAAAATGCGAAATGTTTTTATAACGGGACCAATCGGAAGACATATCCTACAAGATGCAAAAGATTTCATTCCGATTGGTCTATTCATCTCGGAGTAATCAGCGAACAAAGCCAGGAAAAAAAAGAATAAAAAAATTTAAAAAAAAAAATATACTGATCGAATTGAGTATCCTCCTACTTTTCGAAGTCGGATAAAAATACAAAAGTAATATGTAGGAAATGCGTGCGTGGGCTGTTTTTTTTAACTTTCATCGATATTTACATCTATTCAGAATCACGTAATATAATAATTATATATATCAATATATTCGGGAAACGAATTTGTGAACGCCCAGGTCAAGGGCGTGTATAGCATAGGTTCCCAACCTTGCTTGGCCTACAGCCCCCTTTTTCAAACAATGATTCGACGGCGCCCCTTTTAGGTGAAATATACTATATTATATATTGAAAAACAAGGATAG
Organism: Osmia bicornis bicornis; assembly: GCF_907164935.1. NCBI lineage: Eukaryota > Metazoa > Arthropoda > Insecta > Hymenoptera > Megachilidae > Osmia > Osmia bicornis. Next base: position 8,133,430 of record NC_060222.1, on the reverse strand, counting down.
ATTTTTAAAATTACTTTATTAAAATATATGAACATGTTGATGTATTGTTCAAAGTTTGATAAACAAATATATATTATTAAAAAAATTAATATAATATTATATAATATTGTTGCGCCGGGGAGTGGAGCTCGCGCTTTCCATAGTTAAATGAATACACCAGGAGCAAACTAGACTGTCTATATTTCAATTACACAATTGGTTTTGCAATAGATCCGTACAGTTCGGCTTCCCGATACAATCTGATATTTAAAAAGACGCGCGGTTGTCTAAGAGACCTCAAGCATCCGGTGACGTGTTTCCGCTCGAAACAAGGGATAGCTTCACGTTATGACTCGACGACAGCTTCGGACGGGGCAGTCGATGGCTCTTTCGATACATCAAGAAGCGGTCGATGCGTCGCCGTTAATGTGATCCAAAACCTCCCGGATATTGGCGGGAGAAAGAAACAGTGCACAAGAAACTGGATCAGTGATCACAACATCAGGCAGATATGAGTGCCAGACCGTCGATCCCTCAATCTTCCCAACAGCACCAAGAACAGTCGAAAGGGCAATCGGAACTTGCGAAACGCCAGCAAGTATTTGTCGGACCTCCTCACTGAAGTAAAGCATGTTTCGGAGAGGATATGACTGCATTTCGCTTTGGGCAAAACGCATTTCATAAACCTTATAGTACACAAGGTACAAACTAACGCGATAGTACTGGAAGATGGTGCAAATCTCAGCTATAGCAGCAAGATTCCAAGTAGTAATCATTCGAGAATATTCGATTGTAGCAGAAAATCCCACTCCTCTGGTGGATACTGTGAGTGGAACAGCATAAGTTTGAACTGTTAAAGACATGTTATTTAAAGATTGTTCTAGTTCAACTGCATCCGCATCCAAAAGACCATACTTCTCGAAGATCTTATTGCGTCGCTCCGCTAACTGCTTCATTCCTACCTTCTCTCGGAAAGCTTCAGTCGTTCGCTTACGCGATCCTTTGCCAGGGCGCTTCTTCTTCACGGAAGTGTCGGGTTTAGCACCACCTCCATTGTCGAATTTCTTTTGATCTTTATCCATGATGAATAATTATCACGCTTCACGATTTTGCGTGTCATCCTTGCGCAGGGGCCATGCTAATCTTCTCTGTAATGTTGCGCCGGGGAGTGGAGCTCGCGCTTTCCATAGTTAAATGAATACACCAGGAGCAAACTAGACTGTCTATATTTCAATTACACAATTGGTTTTGCAATAGATCCGTACAGTTCGGCTTCCCGATACAATCTGATATTTAAAAAGACGCGCGGTTGTCTAAGAGACCTCAAGCATCCGGTGACGTGTTTCCGCTCGAAACAAGGGATAGCTTCACGTTATGACTCGACGACAGCTTCGGACGGGGCAGTCGATGGCTCTTTCGATACATCAAGAAGCGGTCGATGCGTCGAAAGAGCGGGAACTTCTCGCCGTCGCAACATTGCTCCCCTCCTTCAATAAGCGGTCGACCCGACCGCGGGCATCTTCATACTTGTAACCATCTTCACGTAGGCCGATCAATAAGCCAAATCAAGTCATAGTCTCTAACCTCGGGGTGTCAGTCTTCCATGGATGCTAACCTCTTCTTTAATACCTCTGCCTGAAAGGAGGTTAAAAGCAAAAGCGTAACAGTTACCTAAGTGGCCCTCTCAGGCAGCTAACGTCTTGACATTCGTCCTTCGTCCCAGGGGAAATCCACTCAAAAACCCTGAGCAAGACGCCGGTTCAGTGCTAACAAGTCAACTTAGAAACCGCTCCAATTTCCTATTCTTCTTTCTTCGATTTCCAATTCTTCTTAGCACTCTTCTTTCTTCGAGGAGGTCCCGACAGTTCCTCGCCCTTCCTCTTGATTCCTGGGCCTTCACGCCTTCCTCTCGAAGTCTTCTCGGATGAAGAAATTCCAGTCCAACGGGTCCACTCTACCGGGGGATGCTCCCCAGCCATCAAGCAAAATCTTTCCTCGATGGACTGGTGGTCCGGAGCATACCACAACTACGCAGTCCGATGACCAGAACCCCGAATACAAAAATCAAAATAAACGGGACACCGGCTGAGGGGATGCCCTCTTCCTCCGAAGAGAACAACACTTCCTCCATCGTTTAGACACGCGTAGCCAGCAAGTTTACCGTGGCCGAAAGAAACTTCACCCTGGCTTTGTGCGACGAAGCGTCTTCTTCTAGGTCGAGGACGTCAGAAACACCCTCCTCAGTCTCCTATTCTTGATCCTTCCCTATTTAGGTGTTTCTTCCCCGTAAATGTTCATATGGAGCCAAACGATTCACGTGAACCACCTTCGGTTTAGATTTTGGGGAGCGAAATATGCGGTAGATTAAGTCATTTAACCGGTTCATCACTTCATACGGTCCTTCCCAATCAAACTGGAGTTTAGGACATTTTCCCTTCGTTCTTCGGGGATTGTAAAACCACACCTTGTCCCCAGGAATAAAGGAAATTGGCCTTGCAAAAGAATCATACCAGGATTTTGTCTTTTCCGCACAAATTCGCATACGATGACGAACGAATTTGTGAATCTCTTCAATCTTCTTTCTGGTCTCCTCGATGTAAACAGTTTCTTCTTTCTGGTCTCCTCGATGTAAACAGTTTCTTCTTTATGTTCCGAGGCAATAGTTCCTCTGAGCAGATCCAAAGGCAAACGTAACTCTCGTCCCATCAGAAGCATTGAAGGACTATTTTGAGTAATTTCATGTCGAGAAGAACGATAGGCCAATAAAAACGTCGGAATCCACTCATCCCAATCCTTTTGATGTTCCGCCACAAATTGGGATAAATACTGCATCAAGGTCCGTATCAACCGTTCTACGAGTCCATCTGACTGAGGGTGCAAGGGAGTAGTTCTCGTTTTCTTTATCCCCAAAATCTTCATCAACTCTTTAAAGACAGTCGACTCAAAACTGCGACCCTGATCAGAATGAAGCTCCAACGGTACTCCATGCCGACTTATCACCTCCCTCATCAGGGCCGTGGAAATTGTCGTCGCCTGCTGGTTCGGAAGCGGAACCACCTCTGGCCACTTCGTGAAATAATCCACCACAACCAGCGCGTACTTGTTTCCAGAAGAAGACCTTGGTAAGGGACCAACAACGTCGAGCGCGATCCTCTCAAAGGGTGCCCCTACGTTGTAGACTTTCATGAGTCCTTTTCCCTTCCCCGAAGGACCTTTCTTCGCCGTACGACGATGACATCGACGACACCAATCTTCCACATCTCTTCGGTGAATAAGCCAAAAGAACCGCCGTCGAACCTTGGCCAAGGTCTTACGTATTCCGAAATGTCCTCCAGAGGACGCATCGTGGCACTCTTGCAGAACCTCTTCGACTTTACTCTTCGGTACAATCAATAGTCTTTCAGCTTCTTTTCCATCAACAGACTCCCATCTTCGAAATAATAAATCCTGATGAATTTCTAAAGAGTCCCAAAGTGCCCAGAGAAACTTTGCCCCAGAAGAAAGAGCGGAAACCTCCTGCCAATCTGGTTTATGTCCTTTTCTCTTTCTTTCGTAGATAAAACCAATTTCCTCGTCTTTCCGTTGATCTTCTATCCATTCTTCAAAATTTTCGGGTTTACAAACCGTCCTGAGGATGTGATTTCCCTTTTTCTGATCCTTTTCTTCCAGACGAGTACAAGGTTTGCATTGCGAAGTTTCACAGGGTCTTCTCGAAAGACTGTCCGCATTCCCGTGATTCTTTCCCTCTCGATGCTTAATTTCAAAATCATACTCTTGCAAACGCTCAATCCACCTCGCAGTCTGCCCCTCTGGATTCTTGAATGAGAGCAGCCATCTCAAAGAAGCGTGATCAGTTCTTATCAGAAACCTTCGTCCATAAAGATAATGATGGAAGTGCTCTATGGATTTTACAATAGCCAACAACTCTCTTCTAGTCACACAATAATTCCTCTCAGCCTTTCCCAACGTTTTAGAGAAAAAGGCTATAACCTTCTCTTGTCCTTCCTGGAATTGAGATAGGACTGCTCCAATTGCAACATTCGAAGCATCCGTATCAAGAATAAAATCCATCTCATGTTGAGGGTAGGCCAGAACTGGAGCTTCTACAAGATGTCTCTTCAATTCTTCAAAAGCACCTTGGCATTCTTCTGACCAACGGAAAAGCACTTTGTCCTCAGTAAGACAAAGAGAACCCCTTCACGAATTTCCTATAGTAGGTGCAGAGACCCAGGAAACTTCGCAGCTCAGTCCTGTTCTTCGGGATCGGCCAATTCTGCACCGCTGAAATCTTCTCTGGATCCGTCTTCACTCCATCCTCAGAAACTATGTGCCCCAAATACCTGACTTCCCGGCAAAAGAAATTACATTTCTTCGGGCTCAGTAGAAGTTTGGCGTCGCGCAAACGGGAGAATACAACTCTTATATGCTCAATCTCTTGATCGAAGCTTTTCGCAAAAATGATTACGTCATCCAAGTAGACAAGACAAATCTTCCAGTTCAATCCTTGTAAAACATTGTCCATCAGACGCTCGAAGGTGGCTGGAGCGTTACAAAGTCCGAAGGGCATGACTTTAAATTGCCACAGTCCTGTGCCAACGCAGAAGGCGGTTTTCTCCTTGTCTTCATCATCAACTAAAATCTGCCAATATCCACTCTGTAAATCTAGCGTCGTGAACCACGTTGAACCGGCCACCGCATCCAGAGTGTCCTCGATCCTTGGCAACGGATAAGAATCCTTCTTCGTAACCTCGTTGAGACGACGATAATCCACACAAAACCTGGTACTTCCGTCCTTCTTTTTGACCAGGACAATTGGCGAAGACCATGGACTCTTTGACTTTTCAATCACCCCTTGCCGTTCCATTTTCATAAGAAGTTCCTCAACTTCGTCTCGGCGGTGCAACGGTAAACGTCGTGGGGGTTGTTTAATTGGCGAACAAGTTCCCGTGTCTATTTTATGCTGGACTACACTACATTTTCCTACTTCCTCCGAATTTTTAGCAAATATGTCTTTAAATTCAAGAAGCAAATTCCTGAATGCAAACCGTTGTTCTTCATTCAAATCTTTTCCACTGCGTATGTACAGTTCTTGAAGATACTCCGGAACGGAATCCTCTTCCTTTCTTGTGCTAAATGCCAACGGTTTCTTCATCAAATTTCTTTTTAGAAAATCAACTTCTCCATGGTGTTCTATACAAAGCTTCCCCAAGTTAAAGTCCAGCTGACAAGAATGCTTTTTGAGGAAATTTGTTCCCAGAATACACTGTTCCGCCATATCAATAAGGAGGAACTCTTCTTCGGAGTTCAAAGTACCGATTGTTACCAAGGATCGCTGTTTTCCATAAATCGGTAATTTCTCCCCAGAGATGGAGAAAATTTGGGGACTATAGAGTTTTTCCGTTCCCGCCGTGCCAAATTTGTTATTACTTCCAAATTTCTTTACATCCAGTAAATTTAAACTTGAGCCCGTGTCAAGTATTATGGGGCACTCCTTTTCTGCGACGAATCCCTCGACGCAGGACAAAACATTTCCGGCAACTCTTCGTACGACGGGGGCGAACAAAGGTGAAGCCGGAGGGTGCCCCTCTACGCCGACTTCTTCCCGTTTCCCTTCTTCGTTGAAAATTCTTCTTTTCTTTTTTTTGGACAATTCCGCCACATATGACCCTTCTCCTTGCAATTCCAGCATTCCATCTCCTGTCTTTCAAGCTTCCGTTTTACCGGTCTTCTCATTTCTCTCCTTCCGGAATCCCTCTCCGAAGAATAAACCGGTTTAGTAAATGTTTCTTTTTTTGTAACGGGCGCATTAGCCATTGACTCGACTGCTTCAATCTCCAGAGCCCTGATAACAGCAGCCCTGAGAGATGTGAAACCTCCGAGCCTCAGCATCCGTTTCATTTCCTCATTAGCCAGCGAGGAAACAAATTGTGAGGCAGCAAGCTTGTCTCTAATTTCTAAAGGGCATTCGCAAAAAGCGGCCTGTGCTAGCCTTTCAATCTCCGTGGCTAAATCGGAAATAGATTCCCCTTTCCGTTGTTTATAATTTTGAAACTTAACATAATTGAGGTTCTCAAAATTTTTCGTTCCATAACGGAACGCAAGGGCCGAAATTAACGCGGGAAAATCAGTCTGTTTTTCAACGGAAAGAGAAGTCAAAACACTCCGCGCCGGTCCCTCGAGTGATGTAACCAAGGCCAAGGCCTTTCTTGGCTCATCCCAACGATTCGCCCCTGCAATCGCCTCAAACTGGAGTTTAATCTCCTCCCAGTTAGTTTTACCATCAAACTTTGGTGGTTTCAGAACGTAGCCTAAATCGGAAACGTTCCGCGACACACCAGACATTTCCTGTTGAGAGACCGGAGGTGAGGGCTGGGGTATCGCGAGACCAGCAGAAGTGGAAGGACTAACAAGAAGGGCTTCGCGATCCCCATCACGGACTGCCGTGGCCGAAAATTTTTCCAAAAATAGTTGGAAATTGGACGATAGCACCTGATAATTGTTCTCCATCGCTGTTATCCGCTCTTCCAGCAGCTTCTGGATCGCTGAAGAAGCCGTTCTCTCCTCTTGCTGTTTCTCTTCCGCGCGAGAGCGCTCCTTTTCCCATCGAGAGTTAAATGCGCGCTGCTGCTCCCTAAACTGCGTCGAGATGCTCCTCTGCAAGCCCTCGAAAAGCGTCTCCAAAGTCTCCAAAGAACCCTGGTCCCCGGCTGAAGATCGTGTTCTTATTGTCCTACCGACTGCGCCAATGTTGCGCCGGGGAGTGGAGCTCGCGCTTTCCATAGTTAAATGAATACACCAGGAGCAAACTAGACTGTCTATATTTCAATTACACAATTGGTTTTGCAATAGATCCGTACAGTTCGGCTTCCCGATACAATCTGATATTTAAAAAGACGCGCGGTTGTCTAAGAGACCTCAAGCATCCGGTGACGTGTTTCCGCTCGAAACAAGGGATAGCTTCACGTTATGACTCGACGACAGCTTCGGACGGGGCAGTCGATGGCTCTTTCGATACATCAAGAAGCGGTCGATGCGTCGAAAGAGCGGGAACTTCTCGCCGTCGCAACAATATTAATTAGTGAGAGGACTGAGCTTGGTCTAATGACACTAATTTTTCGATATTTGGTGCCATATTTGTCATCAGCAATCTTAAATCGCCGCGTTCCACTATTGACAATCTGTTTCTTTTCTTTATTAGTAAATTGTTGACTACGCTGAATCCTCTTTCGGCTAAATATGATGATGGGAATGCAATGAAAACTTCTTTGATACAGCCCATAAAGCCGGATATAATATTGCAATTTGCCTTTGAAGCCAAAATTCTTGATATCCATTTTTTAATTTCAATTTGAGCTCTTCATTTGTTGACAATTCTATCAATTCCTCCTGCAGTGATAATTCTGCTGATTGTAAGTTTGAAAAAGGTTCTAGGACCCAATCTGGTATGATCATGTTGAGTACATCCTGAAATCTATTTGTAAAATCTTTTTTAAGTGCTTCCAAATGCTGACAAAATACCAAAATGTCGTCATCAATTATTTCCACAGAGGAAAGATTTGGGAACTGATAGAATTGTCTTCGACCTAAATTTTGTTTGTACAGTGCAAGTTTTAATACGAACGCAGAAATAATTGCATTTGCTTTGATCAAATTCAAATCATCTCCTTGCAGTTGTAGATTCATTTCATTAAATTTATTATATAAATCAGTTAAATGAGCTATATCATTTTTAAATTTCAATAAATTCTCTCTTAACAAATCATCTTTGTTTTCAAAAAATGTTGTAATTGAATCAAAGAGGTCATAAAATCTGTTTAGATAGGTACTCTTTGACAGCCAACGAACTTCTGTATGCAATACTAAACCATTGAAATCTTCGTTGTTTTCATCACAAAGTTTTCTAAACAATCTATCATTGAGAGCATTGCTTCTGATCTTGTTAACTGCTGTAATTACATACTGTAGTGAGCAATGAAGGCGATCACTAAGGTTTTTTGCAACCAAATGTTGTCTGTGAATTACACAATGCATGGCGACTACATTTGGTACCGCCTTTTTCAAATATGAAATCAACCCGCGGTATCGTCCAACCATTGCCGGAGCACCATCAGTAGCAACAGACACGATATTATCCAGCGGAATACCTTTTTCTTTAAAATAATGTTCCAGTACGTCAAATATAGATTTTCCTTTAGTATCCGTTTCTAGTTTTCTTGCGAATAATAGTTCTTGACAAATTTTTTCATCTTGATGAAGCGAACGTACGCAAGAAGTAAAGACTCATTGTTTGATAAAGTAGATTCATCGAGCTGTAAAGAAAACTCGGTAGTCTTCAAAAAATCAGTTAGAGAACTCTCCACATCCTCGGACATTTCGTCGATTCGTCTCTGTACTGTATTATTGCTTAATGGGATTTTCTTAATAATATCAAACGGTGGCTTGTGCAGTACAGTACGCAAAATCTCACTCACAGCTGGCAGTATCAATTCTTCTCCGATAGTGTGCGGTTTTCCCGATTTAGCAATAAGTAAGGAAATGTTGTAAGAGGCACGTAAACCATCATCGTCTTGCTTCGATGCCGCCGAAAACATACCAGTTAAAGTTGGATGTCTCGAATGTTGTTCTTTGAGCAATTGAAAGTAAGATAAATTTTTATTTTTTCTGTCAGGATGTATTTTGGTAAAATGTTCTTCTAATCGTGAAGGTTTCATGGCTTCATTTGAGAAAACTCTCTGACAAATCAGGCACATTGGTAATGTCTTGTTTGAGGGTGACTGAATAAAACCATATTTCAAATATTCCACATTATATTGTCTACATTTTTTCTTTAAATCCGACATGGGTCTATCTGTACACAATATAAAAATTAAATGAAAAATTTAAAGTTTGTTGAAACACAACACCTCCCTCTTCTAACATCAGCCGGTAAAAAGAATAATAAACAAATAATAATAGTAAATATGTACGTACTTACCTCTGTGGTAAATAGTTATTACAACCAAAATATTTTTAATAAGTAGATCCACGTAAGTTATCCTTTGCATGTAATCTGTAGATTCCGCACAGAAATTTTAGGTTCACACTTGCTCTGAAGGAATTTCGAAACAATGTCGTATGGACAAAAAGCCTCGCGTATTTATAGTAATGGTTATTGAACTTGTCAAAACATGCATAGATTCGATGCGCAGATGCACTACGCATGTTCATATACTACGCAGATATCGTAAGTTATCATCGAATCAAATTCGCTGTCGTGCCTCCAGTCACACGTATTATTATTTTTAATCGCCGAGGCCCTCACATCCACAAATCTATCGTGTCACGAATGTCGCCAAGGACAAACATTGAAACAGAATGAGACGAAGCGATAACGAGCGATGATTTGAACGCATTGACGTAGACGTAGATTCGGGGTTTATATTAAGCAGTTCAGTTTGTGGGTGCTCGGCAATTTACGATCTCTAAATAGTATCAGTCAGAAAGGTATTAGTAATAAGACTATATTGTATTATACCAATACCTACATTTAATACGGACTGATCTTGCTTAAAAGACATTTTGAACATTTGTTGAACACTGAAAGCATTTGTTAAAACATGCGTTCGATGATTTTTAGTACATATTAATCAAACTTTTCGGCGCGTTCTTACGAGTATTGCCCAGGGGGGCGGCAGTTGGTCCTCAACGCTCCCTAAATTTGCCTGGGACCAAAAGTGCCCCCTTAGATCTCTTCAACGCCCATCGGTGGGCGGTACCGACCCTGTTGGGAACCTCTGGTGTATAGGATCACATCGGTGCAGGGCCCGTCCGGCATGTGCCGCCGCCTCGCAGTCTCTTTCGGGTACTACGGTCCTCTTGCAAACAACGCGTGCCGCGTAGCCATATTGCGTTTTTGTAAACGGTCACGTCGACATCGCTCTACTTTATTTTGTGAATTCTTGTGTTTCTCGAGAACTTATTGCGTCGGAAAGTATACTAGGGTGTTACCTCGCGCTTCCGAGATCGGTGTTTGACCTCATTTAATCGGCTTCCTCGCGAATTACAGTAAAACTTGTATTTTTCGGATTTTTCGACGATGCCACGCGGTCGTACGCATCTAATGAAGGCCTCGCTTTCGCGATCCGAAGGTTCTGGAATTGTGGAAAGCTTCGAGTGATTGGTCGAACAAGACTTTTCTGTAATATTTTTGACCGAGCGAACCGCCTCGCAAGGTGTGACGGCCAACCTCGTGAGAATTGTGTTAAATCTCCTGTTTAATTAATTGTGTTAAAACCTCGCTTTCAATAAACTGACAAAGCGCAGACTTCGGGCCACCTCTCGTGTACAGCATTGCCTCGAAATAAGTAAGTGATCTCTGCTTCGAAATAAGCAACTCGCCATCCACTTTTCTTTGTGTAAAGTCGCGCGTAAAGTGAGAGGTCCGAAAAATGAGTGAGAAGTCCGTGAAAGCGAGAAGCCGATGTTTCGTGTAATAAATTGTCACGCTCGACTGAGCACTGACATCAGTTAGTGAAAGAAGGATGGAATATATACAGGGTATCCCACAACTGCCTTGATAGCCGAAGAGGGATGATTGCTAGGGTGATTCTAAGCAACTTTTTCCTTGGCCAAAATGTTGGTTAAGGCTTCGTTTTCGAGTTATTAACAAAAAACACTGACCAATCCGAGCGCGTATAGCGCGCGGGCTCAGGGACAGCAGTGTCGACTACGAAAACTGGTCTGACGTGGGTCGCGAACGAACGGCTCGGCACCCCGTTGGCATAGCGCAATAAAAAAATTGAACTGGTCGAACATTTTTAGTCGTTGTTTAAAATGAATACGGAACCTAATCTCTTGTCGCCTGTCATAATGTAAAAAAGAAAATTTTAAGCATTCTAAACAAATAAATATAATTGAAATGGAATAATTAATAAACGTTTGAATTGGAGGCTATGTTAATGATGAGAAATTTGAAAACAATTTAAATGAAACTTACCGATTTGTTTCTAAATGAACCTGCTACGTTGAAAGCAGATAATTGCCACTGAGTCACTGTGCCGGTCCCAACCATTCGACGAGCAAACACATTCGGTAGAACAGCTGATTTCATGGTCGGGCCATTGAACTTGGCTCATTTATTGCACTTAGGTATGAATAATAGGCAAGGTGTTTTCTCGTCAAATGGTTGGGACCGACACAGTGACCCAGTGGCAATTATCTACTTTCAGCGTAGCAGGTTAATTTAGGAACGAATGGGTATGTTTTATTTAAATTGTTTTCAAATTTTTCATCATTAACGCAGCCTCCAATTCAAACGTTTATTAATTATTCCATTTCAATCATTTTTATTTGTTGTTGAGAATGCTTAGAATTTCATTTTTTACATTATGACAGGCAACAAGAGATTAGGTTCCCTATTCATGTTAAACACGACTAAAAATGTTCTACCAGTTCGCTTTGTATATTGTGCTATGCCAACCGGGTGCCGAGCCGTTCGTTCGCGACCTACGTCAGGCCCGGTTTTCGTAGTCGACACTGCCATCCCTGAGCCCGCGCGCTATACGCGCTCGGATTGGTCAGTGTTTTTTGTTAATAACTCGAAAACGAAGTCTTAACTAACATTTCGACCAAGGAAAAAGTTGTTTAGAATCACTCTAGCAATCATCCCTCTTCGGCTGTCGAGGCAGTCATGGGACACCCTGTATACATAATGCTTTCTCATTCTGGTATATTTGCCTCGAAATAAGTGAAATAGTGCGAGAATGAGAAGGCATGCTATATTCTATCCTTGTTCAGAAAACAACATCGCTGTTTGGCCGATCACTTTATGATTTGCCGCTTCCTTGGATCTCTCACTCGTTTCTCGTGTTCTCTATCGTCCTGTTTTGAGAACAAAGTCAAGCCGAATAGCATACCTGCTTTGTAATAAGCAACTGTTCGGTCACGAGCGAGTTGCTTATTTCGAGGCAATCCTGTATTGTGATCTTTTATTGTTCGGGTTCGAAACCGGTTTGAACTCTCCTCAGAACACTCTCTACCTTTGAAGACCGTTGCGAATGTTCTAGCGTTTTTAGTTTCTGTGTAATAGTCCCCCCCCCCCACATGTTTTTACAAAATCTCATGTTTTTCGAAAACTAAGGGCGATGGAGCAATTCGGTTTTCGGATTCGTGTTTAGGACGAGAAGCTCTACAATGATCTTCCAGTGGCTATTGGAAAACAAAATTCGTGTTGGACAGTATTATCGATATTTCGTCTACTCCGTTAACGAGGGGCTCTACCCCTTCCCCTGCACCCCCGTTCCGAGAAATATAACCTAACCTAACCTCACCTACTACGGTTTGATATTCGTATATCAAACCTTCTGTTCGTATATGTAAGAGGATAGCTATGTTTGTGACTGTGTTTTAGGTCCACACTTATGGGTAAAATTCTGTGTATTAAAATTAAAAAGTTGTATGCGAATATTTCGGCAGCTTGTTATTTCCATCAAAAGCAAAAATTATATTTGTATTCAGAACATCAAAACGAGTAAAACGACGAGGGTAATATAAACGTGAGCCACAGTTTACAAAATAATGCGCGTTATACACCCTATAGATACTCAGGTCGAGACCCCCTACTGTGTCATCGGTTGCTTGACACTTGACGACCACTGTTTCTTCAGCGGCGATGGTTGTGTTAGGCCGCGTTCAGACTATGAAACTTTGGTGTTAAACTTTCCGTGAAACTTCGGGTCTGAATTTTTGTGTTTCTGGCCGTGCCTGTACCAGGTATGCCGCCCGAAAAAGGAAATGGTTTTCTCTTGTAGAAATACCAACTTCCATATTTTTTATCAGATCTTTGCGGAAGCGACGTCAATCGATTCTTTATGTTTTTGCGATCAAGATGAAACCAAACGCGACATAAGTTGGACAATAATTAACCAAGTTACGTGAAAAAATTAAATGCATAGTTAAAAGCCAATGTTTCGTCCGACGCGGAATACAATGCACGATGGTTCTCGAAGGTTGGTTTATGACATGAACGTGCAAAACAAATTCTGGTAGAGATTAACTTTTCCGCATTTTTATTAAATTTTACAACCGACAATTTCACTTTCGCGCGACAGTAAACTTTATTTTCTCGAACCTCTTTAATCCTAATACAATAGCTCCGAATTTTGCGCCTCGCCGTCCCAACAGCTCGAAGACATGTCATAAACCTGGAGACCTGAAGAGTCGGTCAGTAACACGTGCATAACGGCATCTGCTAAACAAAGGTCGACTTGAAGGAAACCATGTCACTCCGTCAAACCTTCGAGAACCGCCTCCTTCCACAAGACAACCCACACCCTCTCTCCAAGAGGGGTGGCCAAAGGGCGTACACGCGAGTCCACAATTTTTAGAAAGGGACGTTGATTGGAAAAGGCAAAAAAGATCAGCAACGCCTTGGACAGCACTACGAGGTGCCATGACAAACATCGGACGGTTTGCTCGACACTTCTCTTTCGAACGTCGCATCGTGGAGAACACAAAACTTATTTAGTTTCGAAGTACAACTGGCATACGAAATCGGCCACAGAATAATCGTCATTCACGTCTAGCAGTCGAGACGTGAATTAGATTTCTTTCTATTGAACATCGTTCGGTTCAGGTGTAGTGGCATACGAAATCGGCCAAATTCAATACCTACACATTTATCGGCAACAAAAAAAAAGAACAATCGATCACAGTGTCCAAGATTAACTTGGCGGACACGTGTTGTGTAGCATCGCTTACCACAAGGTTTAGTTGGGCCTTACAACCCCAACAAGGAAACAATCCGCGCGGCGATACGCAACACAAGTTTCTACGCGTTCGAAGAAACAGCCAATTTCGTTAAAAGTAGTCCGGTTTACGTGATATGAGGTATCATTTTAATCGGGAAAACACCAGCAATCCATTGGTACCACTTTCATACCGATGCGATGAAAAATAAAGAATTTGATGTTTTGAAAAATGAATGCAGTCGGTCGGTTCAATCTTAGGCCGTCGAGTGCCTACCTGGGGCGTGTATTCGGTATGTCGTGCGAAAAAGAAAATGGTTGTTTTCTCTTGTCGCCTCGCATTTACCAACAGCACAGAAAATTGCAAAGGAAAGGAAGGTGGACTCTGCTGGTTATATTGTCATAGAGCCCGCCCATTTTTAAACACAATTTTCTTTTTCGCACGACATACCGAATACAGGCCCCAGGTAGGCGCTCGGCGGCCTAAGGTCGAACCGACCGACCGCATTAATTTTTTAAAACATCAAATTCTTTATTTTTCATCGTATCGATATGAAAGTGGTACCAATGGATTGCTGGTGTTCTCCCGATTAAAATGATACCTCATATCACGTAAACCGGACTACTTTTAACGAAATTGGCTTTTAACTATGCATTTAATTTTTTCACGTAACTTGGTTAATTATTGTCCAACTTATGTCGCGTTTGGTTTCATTTTGATCGCAAAAACATAAAGAATCGATTGACGTCGCTTCCGCAAAGATCTGATAAAAAATACGGAAGTTGGTATTTCTACAAGAGAAAACCATTTCCTTTCTCGGGCGGCGTACAGGCACGGCCAGAAACACAAAAATTCGGACCCGAAGTTGCACGGAAAGTTGTACAACTAAGTTGCATAGTCTGAACGCGGCCTTAGTCTTTCTAGAATCTTTAAGTGGGTAACAGACTTTTTATACGACTTCGAAAAGGAGGAGGATACTCAATTCGATCAGTACATTCTTTTTCCTGGCTTTGTTCACCGATTACTCCGAGACGGATGGACCAATCGGAATGAAATCTTTTGCGTCTTGTAGGATATGTCTTCCAATTGGTCCCGTTATAAAAACATTTCGCATTTTTTTATTCCGAACGGTTTTTATTGCAAAAAAACGTACTATTTGGACCGATCGGAATGAAACTCTTTGCATCTTGTACAGTACAACTCCCCATTGGTCCCGTAAAAAAAAACATTTTGCATTTTTTTATTCCTAACGACTTTTTTTTCTAAATGTACGTTTGCTGATTACTCCGAGACGGATGGACCAATCGGAATGAAATCTTTTGCCTCTTGTAAGATATGTCTTCAGATTGGTCCCGTTATAAAAACATTTCGCATTTTTTTATTCCGAACGATATTCATTATTGCAAAATACATTCTGGTTCAAGGAATGCACCAATTGCGATGAAAGTTTTCATATTTCGTAGATCATTCCACGATGATTCCATTTCCCAAAATTTATGTAACTTATTGTTAATAACTATTGTTATTATAATAAAAGCCTATTCTTTAGGGTTACCCTCCAAGCAATATACCGACCGTGATTTTTCAAAGTTGTCCCTGCAAGTAAACTTCGTCAGTTTCTTTACCAATTGGTTGCTAATACGCCATCCTTCAAATACTGCTCGTTCCACTAAAAAGTGTGAAATAAAATAATTTTTAACAAAAAAAAATCCGACTTCGAAATGCACTAAAAAGTATAAAATAATTTCTATTTCATTTATATCTGTATTCCACAGCTATTAATACAATCTACTTAATCGTTAAATAGGATACTAAATATATTTCAAAGTTTTCGGAGGCGGCGCAAAATTAAAAACTTTTCCTCTACTAGGAAGATCCTAGTTTAGGTGTCGGCAACCAGTGACAAATGACCCATTTGATAATTTCAAGTAAACAATATTCAACGGGAATCAATATACCCATTACGAATTAACTATACTGCAGTTCACGAGTGACCGCACTTAACTCGTGCAGCTAGTGACCTACTGAGGTCTAGGGAGATTTTTAATAGTGCGTGTGATTCCCCTTTACAGCTTGCTTCTTACTTTGCGTTCACATCAGTTTTTTTTACGACAAATAATACAAATTTCATTGTATCGTAAAACTTTACAATATCATCACCGGTTATCAGTTATCGTACGTCATATATTTCTGCCCACCATTTATATGATCGCAAAGTATAATAAGAAGCAAGCTGAAGAGGGGAATAACACACGTTATTAAAAATCTCTCTAGACCTGGTGAGCGGCGCGAGTTAAGTATGGTCTCTCGTGAACTGCAGTATAGTGCATGTACATCAGGAGTGCTGCCAATTTCTGATACAATCGTTACAATTACAAATGTTTTCAGCCGGACCTATAATTTTTCTCTTACGACTTATTAATTACCAAGTTTGCCATACCACAATCAAATCGTTATTGGCAGCTCCGTTTGTTCGGATATTTTTAATTTTGCGCCGCCTCCGAAAACTTTGAAATACATTTAGTATCCTATTTTACGATTAAGTAGATTGTATTAATAGCTGTGGAATACAGATATAAATGAAATAGAAATTATTTTATACTTTTTAGTGCATTTCGAAGTCGGATTTTTTTTTGTTAAAAATTATGTAAAGAAATTTGGTGAATGCGAGGGATGGGATCAATTTACGAAATGTGGGCGTATCAAATCAAGACTGAAACTCGGATTTCGTTCTAGGACTCGTACTTTAATAGTGATCAGTGATGTGGACACGTCCACGATCAAGACAAGAGTGTCCTGTAGACAAAACGTTAGCCGTGAGGACGCCTACGTCACCATGGCCCTTTTCCTACCGAGTTTTATGACGCTTTGTCCTTACGGGAAAAACCCGTGACGTAGTAACCGTGGAATACCGTTGCTGAGGTGCGCACGGTCCGCTCTAATAGTTGTATTTTTTTTAAATTTCTCACAATTATTTTATAGCTTTGTCCTTACAGGCTTTCTCGCCACTTCGTTTCAAAACGTTATAGTGAGAAGACGTCCTTCCAAGCCTTAAATTAAACTAATTTTTGTGTTGATATATATGTAGGAAATAAGCATTAGCGTATTTCTAATTAAAAGAATTTAATAAAAATACAGTTAAATTAGTTCACAATGAAAATCTCGGTAACATCTAATCACCGCTCACAATATCACTCGCAATCCTCTTACGGTCGGTTACCCTCTCGCTATGACTCGCAAAAACTCTGCCGGAAAAACCATCGGCTAGAGCCACCCTCTCTCATGCACACCGCACACCGCACCCCGCCTTGCCTACCTCTATACTGTTTATGGTCTTTTCGGCACGACACTCGAGCCTCAGCCTAAACAGTCACTCGTCACTCGTACCATGCACTCGTCTCACTCATACGACCACCTAGCTCACACACACATACACCACATATACTGAGTTTTTTATTATAATAATTCCCATAATCTAATACATTCTAAATTTGCTTATTACATTCTTATTCGCCCTCCAAATCAAGAATAAGTGGCTCGGGAAGATGCGGAAAAGTTTTATTAGTAATAAACTAAAATATAGAAGCAATAAAGTAGATCACGAATTCAGCTTTCTCCAATACTTCGAACAGTGTTACTTTCTATAATCATACTTCATATTGGTATGTTAGACTTTATTGAATGTAGTAAACTAACAATAAAAAGACATCATATTTCCAGTATATACGCTTTTAAGCAAGTTGTACGGCCCAAAACACACCTCGAAACTAGTTCGGGTTGATGAAAAAGAAGAAAAGCTCAATTATTGTGTGAGGCATATTTGCGAAATAAATTACAGTTTGCTTTTGAATAATGCTTGAAAACTTCAAGTCACAAAAACATTGCTCACAAACTCCGTAATATAATATTGTCCATAGATTCTGGTCATTCGATAAACGAATATCAGCCTGCTAAATGTTTCTTCAAAAGGGAAGCTTTTGACTTATGTTTTGATATAAAGATTATTAAGTTTCAGTATAACAAAGAATCTGAATTTATTATTTAATCCACTTTCCACGAATGAGGAGGGCCTATTAAGACCTATTAGATACATCAAATTAGAATTCGTTAATGAAATAAATGTCAAAATAACCGATAAAATAAACAGTGTAAAGAATAATATACAAAAATTGTCTCTACCCGAAATGAAAATTGAAAGCAAACACTTTACAATAAAGCATACACACAGGTTTTAACAGTTACTCTATGACGTGTTAGCAAATTTAATCCCCAATAAAACATCAAAATCTGTTGAAGATTCATTGAGTTACAGAATTTTATCCACAAAAAGTTACTTTGGCACCACTGTGCGCCGTGCTGTTGCCTGCAGAAACAGTAGAAAAGCGGCGATCCTATACTAATCCGTACGTTGCCACGGACCTATACGGATTGGAAAAATTTAAGGAAATGGTTAAACAGATAGGAATGGAAAAATCACAAGGACAGATAATAAAATTTATGGTATCCAGAATTTTCTATCCGATGAATTCATAAAATTCGGAAATGCATCATACAACGTATTGAAAACTGTATTTCGGTGCAATAATAGTCCGATAAAGAACTGTCGGATCTAATTAGAAATTAGACTTTCTGGAGTCATGAGACCAAACACGATATTGTTATAATAATCTTAACTAATCTGAATAATCTTAAAATAATCTTATGTTTTGTATCTTCCTGCAACTTCATATGATTGTAATATCTTTTGTACTTTTTTACGGTATGTATAACTTTGTAATTATTTGTAATTTTTTGTAAGAATGAATAATTTTAATCAGAAAAATTTCATGTATTAATAACATTTTTATTTAAAAAACATAATGTATAAATAAAAAAATGTCGTTGTTACATTAGTGTTGTTTTACGAATATGTAGGCATTTAATTTTTAACTCTTATATGATGTACATTGACGTCGGCACAATAGAAACAGTTGGAGAATCGAATCTTCTGTTCGCTAAATGTTCCTCGCCGGTCCCAAATTCTGAACACTTATCGAGGTCTTTACTTAAAGTCTCGGACCATAGCGGACCATGCGGAGTGAATTATTATAATAAAATACATCTAAAACTACTTTTTCTTTCTTACCCTGTAACTACCCTCCCGGTTGAGGTACAGGGTTGAAACTTGGTGTACCATGGTTTTTTGGGATAAGCTATCGAATGGCGCATTGCGAAGTAAAATCGGCTCAAGGGCACTTTTGACCATCTTATCCTGCTATACCCTTGGGTTATCTTGTTGTACTTACCTTTGCATAAAAAACTTAAATTAAATGTTACAACTTTCGAAACTATTAACAGCGTCAGTCTCGGCATTGCAAATTTAGCATCAGGGTGAACTTGTAGAAAAGCTACACCCCCACCAATTTCGATGATTTTTAAATATAGTGTAAAATTCGACATTTTAAGCAACTTTTTTCCTTTAAGGTATATGTCGGACTCGATTAGTTTGCGAGATATTCGCGAAAAACTGTAAGTACTACTACATTGAATTTCGTCTGTACGTACAGTCGGGGCAAAAATAAGTGGACAGTTACTGGAAATAGGTACAAATGAAGTTTAATCGAATTAACATAATTGATATAAACTTCAGTTTTGTTTATTATACAGGGTGTCCCGTAACTGGCATTACAAACGAGTAAGGGGTGATTCTACGTGAAAAATAGAATCGGAAATGTAGAATAAAATTTTTGCATATGATGCCTTATTTTCGAAAAAAATAAGTTTGAAAATTTATCTAGTTCGCGTGTACTTGATTTAGCTTCAGTTCGACGGATTTTACTATCTTACTGTTGTTCAGTACGCGTTCCCGGTAGAGGATATCGTTATGTAACACGGATTTCACCAGCGGAAGATGCGCACTTCCTTACAACCCTTTACCTTTGTAAGGAGAATAATTAAAAACTGAGACTAAGCTAAGTCGTTAAAAGTAAATATTTCTGATGGTTGTTGGACAAGTGTTTATGTGTTTGTGAGAACTAATACCTCAGAGGTATGTCAAAACTGAACTGTGAAGCTATGTTGATATATTGATAGATCGTGTAAGTTGACTTTAAAAAATGCTGACGATGTGATCAGATCTGATGATCAACGATCTCACAGGGCTCCCACATACTTAAAACGAGGAACACTGTGAAAACACGGACGTTAAAAGTTAAGATCAGAAAACTTAATTAAAAAATTTAAATTGTTAATATATTATTTAAATAAATGACTGTTAACTAACACACAGTTTAGGGAAAGAAGAGTTCATACTTTTCTGAGAGCTGTTTCTGGTATGAGAAACGTGGCGGGTCGGCGCGGCGCAACGTATTCCCCTATAGGTCGATTAGGTTGTGCGCCTCTAACGTTCAGCCTGGCTTTGCCTTATGAAGGGGCGTTGCATTGGTTTTATTTTTTTTTAACTATGATGTACTGTTGAGATTAGTCAACGCATAACAGTATGTATGTGTGTGTGTATGTGTAAGTATGATGATGTGTGAAGTTGGCTGTATGCTTCTTACGTGTATGTGTTTTATGGAGTGTGCCACGTGCTGTATGGCTAAACCTTGTAACAGACTAAAAATAAATATATACATAATTGCACTAATTGGGTGGTTATTGAATCCTGTAACTAAGTAAATAGGAAATATCAGCTGGTTTTGTGCATAGATTTTAACAGGTTATGGGCCCAGATTGGTAAAAGAAAAGAATTCTAGTGAAGAGGTTAGGTTGACCACGTGCGTCGCATATCAAGATGAGTTTAAATTTGGCGAAAATTGAGGCTTTAAATAAAAACAATTATGACACGTGGCGAATGCAAGCCGAGGCATTACTGGTAAAAAATGATCATTGGCAACATGTATCTGGTGAAGCAGTTAAGCCAGAAATTATAGAAGGTGATGCAACTTCCGTCGTAGCCCATAATAAATGGATAACCGAGGATAGAAAAGCCAGATCTGATTTAATACTCAGTATTGCACCAAGTGAACTAAAACAGTTGAAGGGATGCGAGACAGCACGTGAAACATGGTTAAAGCTGGAATCGATATATGCATCAAAGGGGCCTGCGAGAAAGGCCACGTTGTTAAAACAGTTAACACTGCAAAAGATGCAGGAAGGGGAAGATGTGAGGGAACATATTAACAAGTTTTTTGATGCAGTGGACAAGTTGGAGGCAATGAATGTGGAAATTAACCCTGACTTGTTGTCAATTATGTTACTGTATAGTCTGCCAGGAAGTTATGAAAATTTCAGATGCGCAATTGAATCCCGTGACAACTTACCTGGTGTTGAAGCTCTGAAAATAAAAATCCTAGAAGAGAGTGATGCCCGAAAACAAAGTTGTAGCCCAAGTGGGATTTCAAACGCAATGTGGGTAACATCAAAAAAGAGTCAAACTGGGGGGCAGAACTTTCAGAGAAGGAAAACTGGTGAAGAAACCAACAAAATTGACTGTAAAGATATGTCGAAAGGAAGTCTGAATTACAACATAACATGTTTTAGATGTAATAGAAAGGGGCACATTGCTGCAAAATGTTATGCGAGGATTCCGCCAAGAGGAAATAAAACCGTCAGAAGCAATGAACGAAGTGCAAAGATGGTGGAGGAAACATTCTATGCAGCAGTTGCAAATAAAACCATGGCTGGGGAGCTAAAAGAAAGATGGTGCTTAGATAGTGGATGCACTGCTCATTTGTGCAAAAATGAAGATATGTTTCATGAAATGGAACCAGTAAATGAAAATCTGCATCTAGCTGATAAAAACTCCACCACTGTTGAAGGCAAAGGAAGAGTTAGAGTAAAGGTCATGGATGAAAACACTGAAAAGTTCATAAACTTTGAAAATACACTTTTGGTGCCAACCTTGAGGACCAATTTGGTGTCAGTGGCACGAATAGTCGACAAAAACTATGAGGTAGTATTTAATAAGCATGCGGCCACGGTGAGAGATTATGAAGGTAATGTAAGGCTGGTGGCAAATAGGATTGGTAACCTGTATTTTATAAAACAACCGGAAGTACAAACGGCTCAAAAGATTGGTGGAGATGACATAAGGTTAAAATTATGGCATGAACGGTTGGGACACTTAAATGTAAAAGACCTAATAAAGATATTGAGAGATGTGAATATTAATACAGGTGATGGCAGTAAAATTTTAGAATGTCGAGTATGTGCTTTAGGTAAACAAACAGTATTACCGTTTAAGTCGTCACATGAAAGGGCCAAGAACAAATTAGAAATAGTGCACAGTGACATATGTGGACCGTTCAGGCAACAATCTTTGGGGGGTGCAAGATACTATTGTACCTTTATTGACGATTACTCCAGATATTGTAAAGTGTAGGTATTTTCTAAAGAACAAAAGTGATGTATTCGAAAAGTTTAAAGAATATAAGAAGATTGCAGAAAATCTATGTGAGAAAAAGATTAAGTATCTACAAACGGATAATGGAAAAGAATACTGTAATGATAAATTCGACAAATTTTTAAAAGACTGTGGAATACAAAGAAGGACGTCTACTCCATACACTCCACAGCAAAATGGGGTTGCCGAAAGGAAGAACAGAACACTGTTAGACATGGCAAGATGTATGTTGATCAAATCGGAATTGGCAGCTGGTTTCTGGGCAGAGGCAGTAATGACGGCAAATTACATAAGAAATAGGTGCCCTACGAACTCATTAGATGGTAAAATACCATATGAGCTCTGGTCTGATCGAAAGGTAAACATAAATCACTTACGGGTTTTTGGAACAAAGACTTTCATTCTAGATAAAACTGTAACCAAAGGAAAATTGGAAGAAAGGTCGATACAAGGTGTTATGGTAGGATACTCTGAACAGACAAAAGGGTACAGAGTATATGTTCCGAAAATGAGGAAGATCATAGTATCAAGAGATGTGAGATTCATGAGTGAAGCAGAAGAATGCACAGTTATAAACCAAAATGAAATGATCGCTGAAGAAGAAGAAGACACAGATGCTGATTCATCAGAAATATTAATTCCGATAAATGAAAGCCAACAAACTGACAATAATGATGAAAACAAATGTCTCGAAAGAAGAGTACGCGGAAGACCAAAAATAATCCGCACGGGAAGGCCAGGGAGGCCGAAAAAATCGTACAGAACTACATCATGTAATGAATATGAAGAAAATCAGCGAGCAGATAGAGACGATGCAACAGACAACGGTGATAATGAGGTATTTGAGGATGCAACGGCAAACTACGCACAGATAGACTTGCACGAAGCAGTTAAAGGTGAAAACAAAGAAGAATGGTATGAAGCAATTGTGAACGAGTTCAAAAGTCTGTTGAAAAATGACACGTGGGATGTAGTTGAAAAGCCATGTAATAAAAACATTATTGACTGCAAAATAGTGTTAGCGAACAAATTTAATAGTCGCGGTGAAATATATAAGAGAAAAGCTAGGTTAGTAGCGAGAGGTTTCAATCAGAAAAAGGGATATGACTATGATCAAACATTCGCACCAGTTGCTAGACTAGAATCTTTCAGAATGTTAATAGCTTTAGCAGTACAATATAACTTAATAATACATCAAATGGATGTAACATCTGCTTTCTTAAATGGAAAGCTAGATGAGGAGGTTTACATGGAAATACCGGAGCTGTTGGAAGATTCTTTATGTTACATAATAGAAACAGAAAAGGGGGATATTAAAAACAAAGCATTATTGATGTTAAGGAACATACAGAACAAAAATAGAAATTGTTGTAAACTGAAAAAGGGGTTATACGGACTAAAACAAGCGAGTCGACAGTGGAACATATTATTAGACTCTAAATTAAAGGAACTAGGTTTAAAGCAGAGTAATTCTGATCCGTGTATATATTTCATTAAGAATAAGGAAACATTTATATTAATTTTAGTATACGTTGATGACATGTTAATTGCGGGAAATAATGTTAATAAAATTGCGGAAATTAAAGAAGGACTTAAAGAAACGTTTGAAATCAAAGACATGGGAGAAGCAAATTATTGCTTAGGGATAGAAATTTTGCGAAAAGGAAATGAAATTACATTAATTCAAAGAAAATATATTAGAGATGTATTAAATAGATTTGAGATGGAAAACGCAAATGGACTAGATACACCTGCAAACATAAATGAAACTTTTCATTCAGATATAGGAAACTGCGAAGCACCTTATAAAGAACTAATTGGTGCATTAATGTACCTGGCCGTAGTGTCGAGGCCAGATATAATGAATAGGGTTGTATTTTTGGCACAATTTGCATCGGCATACAACAAAGCACATTGGATCGCTGCAAAGAGAATTTTAAGATATCTCAAACAAACAATTAACTTGGGTTTAAAGTATCAAAGAGGGAATTTTGAAATAATTGGGTATGCTGATGCAGATTGGGGATCCAATGCAATAGACAGGAAATCATATACTGG
The DNA here is from genome assembly GCF_907164935.1 of Osmia bicornis bicornis. Taxonomy (NCBI): domain Eukaryota; kingdom Metazoa; phylum Arthropoda; class Insecta; order Hymenoptera; family Megachilidae; genus Osmia; species Osmia bicornis. Next base: position 8,109,285 of record NC_060222.1, on the reverse strand, counting down.
TTATGCATTTGTAATGTGTAATGCTGCGATCTCATGGAAATCGCAGAAACAAAAAACAGTAGCGTTGTCTTCAGCGGAAGCTGAATACATGGCAATTGCTGAAGCTGCCAAGGAAGCAATACACATTAAAAACTTTCTCGAAGAACTTGGGTTAGACATAAACATCAAAGTATTTAATGATAATCAAAGTGCGAATCTGCTCACAAGGGATGCTGTATTTCATGCAAGATCTAAGCATATAGATCTAAGATATCATTTTGTAAGAGGTGCAATAAAGGACAAAAGGTTTGAGTTGGAATATCTCCCAACAGAAAGAATGGTAGCGGATGTACTAACGAAACCGCTAAGCAAACCAAAACATATATTGTGTTGTACAGGAATGGGGCTACAGGAGATGGAAAAATAAATCGTTAATGTAATGTATGCGTTGAGGGGGGTGTGTTGAGATTAGTCAACGCATAACAGTATGTATGTGTGTGTGTATGTGTAAGTATGATGATGTGTGAAGTTGGCTGTATGCTTCTTACGTGTATGTGTTTTATGGAGTGTGCCACGTGCTGTATGGCTAAACCTTGTAACAGACTAAAAATAAATATATACATAATTGCACTAATTGGGTGGTTATTGAATCCTGTAACTAAGTAAATAGGAAATATCAGCTGGTTTTGTGCATAGATTTTAACATGTACCAATCCGACACTCTTGAAACTTTTACAGATAATAGTTAAATAGTAAAGGATTATTCTTCATTTTTTCGGCGGGTGTCACTCAAGGGATTGTTTATAAAAATCACTTTCAAAAATTTATTTATTAATTTTCAACCTTTAATCATCGGATAAAAATTTTGAAAAAAAGTATGAAATACAGTTAATGAATACCTACTATTTGCACTTTAATGTGTTCAAATATCTTAAATAGTTTCCGAGAAAAAAAATAGTAAACTTTTGGGGGTGTACCCTCATATCTCCCTTATCAGAGGGGGTAGGGGGTTGAAATTGCACACAATTGTTGTTTAGGCAAAAAGCATTATGTGGTATAAATATCAACCGAAATTGTTGCTGGGGCCGATTCACTATGCTTATACGGCCAGACCCTTTGTGAATGTCAACATTTTCCGGCGAATGTCGGCACATACCAAATACCTCGGTGAAAGATCGAATATTTCTTAATATTATTGTACATTCGGACCTTCGCCGGCAGATGTCGACAAATACAGATAAGCTCTGGTGAATGTTGGACGACACGTCTGAACAGGATTATTCCGTTGTCTAACGCAACACTAGGTGTGTTATGTTGTTGATGTTCATCAGTTCCACTAACCTACCCTAACCTTCTCTTATTGTTATTGGTAAATGTTCGGAAGTGTCACTCCTGTCAGAATCGAGCTGAATTATTTTTGTGTGGTTTCTTACAGTTAAAAACATCATATTTAATATTATTATGGCAGCGCATCAACAAAAACAATGCTAATAAATATTTTTTTAAAGATTTTTATTCGTCGATCTTTCGAACTTTTTTTCAAGGTTTCTAAAAGAAATATTCTGTTCTTTCAAAATACAATAGACATACAAACTATTTTGACAATTCTTCATTACAGTAAAACCTGGATATATGCAACAAAAGTTTGTCTGGATATATGCAACATCGCTATCCCCTCCACTTGGGGGGATCCCCCTAAGCCGAACCGAGCCGCTCGGCGAGGAAACCGTGTATTATGATCCGACCGTGACTAATACTAATTGAACGATAAAACTTTTTTATTTTTAACTTTTTCTTAATGAAACTTTTACTAATGCATTTGTGAGATTTTTCTGATTAAAATGGTACCAAACACGATATGATTTGGCTACATATGTATAAGGCAGGCCGTACACCAAAGATACATGAAACACGCAACATGCAACAAGCAACACGTCGCATGTTGTATACGAACGTAGAATAGGTAACGCGGCACGGTACAAACGATTTGTACGGACGCAGAATCGACACCTCGCTTGGATATATGCAACATTAAATGCCCAGAATCGACACCTCGCTTGGATATTTGCAACGTTTAAATGCCCAGAATCGACACCTCGCTTGGTGATATGCAACGTTTGAAACCTGAGTCGACGCCGCAACCGGTTTTCATTTCCAATCCTCCTTTGCTTTTCGCCAACTTTTAACATCAATTTTAGCAAGTAATTATAATTCAAACTATATCGTGTTTGGTATCATTTTAATAAGAAAAATTTCACCAATGCGTTAGTAAAAGTTTCAGTAAAAAAAAGTCAAAAATAAAAAAGTTTTATAGTTGAATTAGTATTAGTCACACCGATACGTTTCGGCTCTTTCCTTTGATCATCGGACCTCTCTCTTTCCACCACTGTCTGTCCTTTTCTACGTTCACGCTTGGCTGCTCGTCGCGTCTAACCCGAGATTCGACACCTCGACTGGATATATGCAACGCCTGGGTCCCAATGTTTGTTGCATATATCCAAGTTTTACTGTATACAATTACTGAATAGCATCGAAGATGGCATGTACGCGTTCACTGTGCGCGGTGAAAACTCGACGAAATAGAAAATATTCGATTGAACAGTAACATATTAAATTCGTCTTGCTGACTAGGGGGCTGTGCCCCCCAGACCCCCCCTAATAACTACACTAACTAATACCAATAAATATGTTACTTTGAAAATTGGGCTGCAGTTTAGAATATGGGACATAGCTTATTACATAAGGTGTCCATATATGTGGTTCATAAGTGCCACCAATTTTTTTTTAAGTGTCACAATACCTTTTTTTATAAAGTAAAATTCCAGCCGTTTCTCAAAAGGGGGGCGCCTTCTGTTGTAAACAATACAGAGGGTCATGCGGGACACATTGGTGGTTTCACTTGTAGGAAGCGTGGGAGTCAGGAGTTATGGAGTCAGATCTTGTACCAAAGAGTTCCAAGATGTTCCAAGGAGTTGATACGAGTGAAGAAAAAAATGCAGTTCTATTTAAATAAAAAGTGGATTTGCATTTTTTGAGTGCATCGTTGCATTCACGAAGAAAATAAAGTCATAGAAAAATGAACATTATCATACCATTGAACATTTACATGAATAGCTTTTTCCTATCTCTTACCAAATTCAAGATATAACCCGTCTCAATTGCGTGACGCACCCTATATGCTTTTATGAATTAAAAAACATTTATTTAAAGAAGCTAATAAATTTTTCTAAAAAAATTCTCTAATTGCACGTTCCTTCGGTTCTTCAGAGTAGACATATATTTTTCAACAGCGAGGCGTGCTACGGTGCGCTATATAAAATCCACGAGTTCAGTCAGAATTTACCGGAGCGGGACAATTCTATCATTTAGGTTCAAAGAAGGATCGCATGATCACCGCACATCTCACTCTAAACACGCGCCAATGTTTCGCTTTTGTTCTTCAGCCGTATTGTCGCGATGCCTCTGGCGAGATGAGCGTTTGTATGTGTTTGTAAAAATACTTGAGGCGCTGTTGCCTTCCTAGATCGTGTTTCGCGCATGTTAGCTGAGAATTAATCCTTTCAAAATCGTAACAGACCACGCAAGTGGCTCCACCAGGCCCAACGAAAAAACTGCTGTAATACCGACGTCCCGAATCGGAGAGGACACGTGCCGTGTCTACCCCCTTATCAGGGTAAACACGGCACGGGTTGAGTTTTACCAAAGGTGGGCAGCAAAACCATATGGGTCACATATCATTGGGAAGCCCTTGACGAGAGATACACAATGGTGTGGGTGGGAAGTCTTAAATATGAGCCCTCTAGCGGGTCAGGGTCTCATATTTAAGCCCTCCCACCCACACCATTGTGTTCCTCTCATCAAGGGCTTTCCAATGACATATGACCCATCTGAATTTGCCGCCCACCTTTTGGTAAAACCAAACCACGGCACGTGACCTCTTCGATTTGGCAGGTCGGTATTACAGCAGTTTTATCGTTGGGCTTGGTGGAGTCACTTGCATGTTCTGTTACGAACTTGAAAGAACTAATTCTCAGCTGACGTGCCATATGCATTTCGGAAGCGTACGCGCAACACCGTCTGGGAAGAAGGTAACAGCGCCTCAAACATTTTTACAAACACATTCAAACGTTCATCTCGCCAGAGGAATCACGACTGTACGCCTAAAGAACGAAAGCGAAACATTGACGCGTGTTTAGAGTGAGATGTACAGTGATCGTTATCCTTCTTTCAACCCAAATGATAGAATTGTCACGCTCCGGTAAATTCTGACTGATCAAACGTGTGGATTTTATATAGTGCACCGTAGCACGCCTCCCTGCTGAAAAATATATGCCTAGTATGAAGAACCGAAGGAATATGCAACCTGAGAATTTTTCTTAGAAAAAGTTAGTAACTTCTTTTTAAATAAATGTTTTTTAATTGATAAAAGTATACAGGGTGCGTCACGCAATTGGAACAGGTTATATCTTGAATTTGGTACGAGATAGGAAAAAGTTGTCCATGTAAAAGTTCAATGGTATGATAATGTCTATTTTTCTGTCTTCATTTTCTTCGTGAATGCAACGGTGCACTAAAAAAATGCTGATGCACTTTTTATTTAAATAGAATTGCATATTTTTTTTATTCCTATCAACTGTTTGGAACATTCTGCATAAAAAAATACTGTGGTACTATTAGAACTAATAAACGGAGGGGTTCGGCTTCCGAGACCAGAATTCAAGTTCTTTAATACAAGACCTTTCATTTCTTCCAAAAAATACAAAAATATAGAATAGTAACTCGCTGGCGATCATAATATAATTAACATAACTAAAATCGTTTCGATCCGCCGCATAGTGGGGTATTTGGTTCAAAAAAGCGGAAAAACTATTTTAGCGTTATTTATACGCCGAAGGTCATAGTATAATAGGTCGTTGAATTCATCTTAACGTCAGCTACAACATTATGAAGTGGAAAATTCATTTTAATGTTTAAAAAATGAAGGTGACCTTAATTTTTGTTTAAAAAAACAGTTTTTTGAAATTTTTTATGTCCACATTTTTAGACGCGTGAATACTGATTAACTTTCGTTCGAAACATTTTTTTAGCAAATTATCGGAGACGCTTGAGAAATTGCAGCTACAGCGGAGTACTTGCACCGAAAAGCTGAAAAAAATTATTTTTGCATATAAGTTATATTGAAATAATATAAATCATTATTTTAATACAAATACACAAAATAAGAAACTTTTAATAAGAAAATATATATTTTGAAAACATTTTTGAATTATTATTTTTAATTTCATTGAAAGAAAAATGTATCCGAAATGTCTTCCTGAAATGATGTCTCTTCTTCACCGTTTTCATCGGTCAAGATGTAGGTTCAAGAGGCAAAAGTAAATCTAATGTTTCTTTTAAAAATGACATTGTTTTTTTTCTTTTAATTACTCTCATGTTTGAGAAGAGAGGATCAGAACTCAGTAATAGTCGGTTAATTACCACTGTAATACATGCCTCTCTGGAACATTTTCTTGCAAAGTTTAATCTATACAAACGGAAATGTTTATTTCTGACTTCGGCGGCTTCTTCAGAAAGTTGCCCTATTGGCAGAATAGCATGTTCGATCACTACTGGTCCATGGATTAATACTTTATGCACTGTGGGACTCATTGGGTACCACGAATATAATGCAACGTACTTTTCTGCAGTATGGATAGCATATGCTGCAAATTTTTGTACGTCTATTTTGTGCCCACTGAATATCATTTCTAATATAATCTTAAACCTATATATCAGTTCTTCATCAATTCCCGTTATTGCTGGAAATACTTCGGGCAGTATTTCCATAATTGCTATTTCCAAAACCAGGTTTCGGCACGTCAACAATAATTCCCATTTTTGTTCGGAACTGTTTTTGTATTGTCTTTTTTCTTTCTTCTACTATATTCTTTTCTTCTTTTGATCGTGTTTGCCATTTTTTAATGGGCAGTTTATATGCTAAATGTAATAAATTTTCAAACATTCTTATTCTAGCATGCAGTATGAATAAACCAAATTGCAATATTTGGGGATTAATTTCCTTTTTTTTTGTTAAATTATTAAATTCTTTAGAAGTAACTCCACATATATAACATTTCATCGTAGAAATTGTGTTTGTAACCGCATTACATATTTTTCCATCGATCATTGTGAAAAGCATGGTGTGCTTAACTGATATGGATTTATTTGTTGGAATTTCAGTTTCTTTTAAGTTCATTGATCTTTTCTTGCAGATAAGTAAGTTCTTCATTTGTGATGTCCAGTGATTCCTTTATAAATCATATCTTAATTGGCCGACAATATCTAGGAGAGGATGGATTAGGATTTTGCCAGATGATTTTTTTGCTTGCAGATCTTAATTGAAGTTGTACCAGAGAACTTTGAAATATATTGGAATCTATACTAAAGCTATTTTCGAATTTTTGTTTAAATTGTGTTTTGTGCGATCCGTCACATCCCCATTTACTTATTAATTCTAATTTATTACATTCAATTTCAGATAAACTATTTATAACTTCTTCCAAATACATTAATAATCGGGTAACTGTATGATCTAACAAATTTTGCAAATTAATTTCCGCACTAGTTTCAGTGATGCTGTATACTTCTCGAATAGGATAACATTCAGTTTCTGCTTTCTGAATCACAGAGTAGCAGGGATATAATTTTTTATCGCTCGTTCTAATGATTTCCTACTCCTCTCTTGTTAACTGTGCATCAACAAATAATGATAAAGCTTTTAAGCTTGATAACTGCTTTCTTTTGTTTCTGGGTTTACATAAATCAATATTTCTGTACTTTGCCGCGCGGTCAGGAGATTTTGTTATTTCTTTTAATATTAAAGATGCATCCACCATTCCGGAAGCTCTTAGCTTTGACTGAGTTCTTCAGTTTTTATTCTTTTACTTCGTTCATACGAGGCAGAGAAAGATTTTCTTGGTCGCCCGGATGTAGGTCTTGAAACGGGTATTTCTATCGTTCCTTTTAACCAATTTTTATATTTCATTTTAAGGCATGCATGGTCAATACAGATAGATCAAAAAACTTAAATCAAAAATTCCATCGGAATAATTAAAGCAACTATACACTATAATACATCGATGAATTCATAATAAATTGGCGCTTTTATTGATTGAAAAAAAGTAAACTTCTTCAAAACGGAGGGGGAGGGGGAATTCAATTTTGCAAAAAGGATGATTTAAAAAAAAAAAACTTACTCGCAGATTTATAGACCTCAAGAAACGGTATAACTTTTATTTCAGCTATTTTTTTATATCTTTTGTTGTTTACGATTTATAAGCACGTATATAGAAAGGGCGGTTCGGATAAAAGGGTTGATATCTCCCTCAAAGTGAAAAACGAGCACTAACGAATTACAGTTATCTTCATAAATGGGTCTAATAAATATTTATGCAAAGTTTCATCAAAATCGGAGTGTATCAGTCCCCGATGTTCCCTTGTAAGCTAACGCTTGATTTTGGCTACGATTCCAAATCGGTAGCCTTTCTACTTAGACGCCACCATATAACTGATAGAGAATTAGGGCAGATGGTGACAGTTTGTAATTAATCAGACGGATTAAACTGAATATCATTTATTTCATTGCTTATAGAACTAAAGAGAGTCATACGACAAACTTTCAGAAACGGGAAATGAGGAAAACATAGAAATAAAAAAATTGCCAACTTTCACATCTTTAAATTATAGAAAAAACTTTATAATCGGATATTCCAACAATAACTACTAGCTGAACTAAATTTGTCACGTGACTTGCTTTGTATTATTCAGATAATGGCGGAATGCGGGAATGCAATCACGGGAATCGGTTATCCGTCCTTATATGAGAAGATTTCGAGTTGAATAAGGGCCCATTCCTCTTTCGAATGAGCCCTCACCCAGCCCCAAATCTTCTCATATAAGGACAAATAACCGATTCCCGTGAACCCCTTAATACGCCCATTTTAGCCGGTAATGTTATCTCGCTGCATTACCCGTGTCTACCCCCTTAATGCAGGAAGCATGCTGCAGAAGAAAGCAAAACATTGGAAACGGCAGCACAAAAGTATATGGAAATTAGAAATGTATAAAAACAAAATCATGAAATATCACAATATTAAACATCACATCCAACAGAAATATTTATGCAATAATTAATTATAATTCAATACGTACCAACTTCTGTATTAATTTGGTATATTTAATAACAAATTAGGAACTTTGGGGATCCTAGTGTGTAGGTAAATTTAACACTCACGTTAAAGGAATAAATAGTTCGTATAATTACGTGTAAAATACAATTACCTATGTCTAATTAAATCTATTCAAATTTTTGCGAAGATTAACGGTCCAAGGTTTGTCCTTGCACCGAACTATGTTGCGGGACGTAAATAAGAGAACAAGCCCCTCCGCCGGGTTAGCTAGACTTTATATAGCCTAGGCCAACCCGGAATATTTCTGGAGAGGGAACAGGAAAATTTTCCTTTAGACTCCTTAAAACACTATAGTTTTCCCGCGTAGCAACGCGTCGAAAGTCAAAATCTACAGCTGTCGCCGAGTCCGAGCGCACAACGACTTTATTGCCCTTTGTGCTAAAGGGCCATCTGTTTTTGCTCGAACATCGCTTTCTCTTTACGCAGGAGAAAACTTCTTCCTGATTGCGTCGCTACAGAACTAAAATAATTTCACTCGGATCAACGGTAATACTTTGTACTCTTTATTCGTGGTGTGTCTCTTCTAAGCGTCGTTTAACAAGCGTCGTATTTTTTACAGGTCGCTTCAATCGGTTGCCAACTTAATTCCAGGGTTTTCACATCGCTCCCCATAATTTCGAATTCGCTGAATTGCCACTTTTATTTTCGTGATTTAGTAAGAATTAATTCCCTAGAGGGCAAAAAATCGATCTTCGATTCTTACATGAAAGAATCGATTCTGGGGAAAATCGAATACCAAAGAATCGATTCAAAAGATCGATTTTTTAACCAAAAGAATCGATTTTCTAAAGAATCGAATCAGAATCGAACATCCCTACTGCGAGGGTTAAACAACACTATCATTCCAAGAAAACGTTGCCGGCCGTCGTGAAGCGGCCGGATTTAAATATATAACCTAAACTAATGTTACGTTGCGCGTGCGACGGCGCAACGTAAAAAGGAAAAAGAAAATTAATTGGAGTAGAGTTACAATTAGAGGCTTGTAAAAACTACGGTTAATTTCTTTTCCCGATTTTTACGCGATGGTTAGGTTTTCGCTGCCACCAGTCTTAAGTGCGTATAACGCGGTTAAGCGTTCTCTACACTCAAGACGATTCAAAGACGGAAAGAGTGGTGTTACTTGTTCAATAAATGAAAAGATACTTTTCCGGTGGGTTCGTCAGTGCTCTGGGTCCTGTATGGGTCCCTCCTTGAAACTGTATGCGGTTGGTATTCGTGGTTTTTATGACTATGTGAAGCTGGTTGTTTGAAATGAATGTAAAACAATTTAGATGCAGAAACTGGTATAATTGCAAAGAATGTGTTATACTGTACAGAAAAATCATTAATAGAAAAGTTCAATTTAGAAACTGAGTCGAATTTGGAATTTAACAGAATTTAGAAATCACCAGTTCTACGTGTATAAACTTCCATAAATTTTGACAAAGGTAAAGATACTTATCGATAATGAACAAAATAATTATCCGCGGTAATAAAACGCACTTTGAATCACAATGAGACACGATTTAATATTTCGATCTAACGTATGCGCAAGTTCGGTTATTTTGCCCTTGGTATTCATTTATAATTCGGTTGAAAAGAATGCGGAGTTGTACCGCGAGGGAAGCGCCTTGAACTGAGACGCTCTCGGAACCCGTAGGCTGAACAAGACGCCCCTTCGAATAATTTGAATTATTAGGTGAAGTAATCGTACTGCGGAAGATATTCAATAAAATATAAATTTTCGATTCCTGAAATATTGGAACGATCTGAACTGAGACACTCTCGGAACCCGCAGGCTTATCAGATCGCCCGTTTTGCCAAAAGTTAGCCGTCGTGTTTCGGAAAATAAATGGATCGACTTATCAGATCGATGTTTATACAAAACAAGATAATCGCTTGTTTAATTGCTTGGAATACGCTTGATGATCTGGAACACCAAAGGAAGGATGTAATATTTCGTCGATCACGCACTTGTCGCGGCGAATTGAATTTAACGAGTACAAGACGATGACGAGAGACAGGTTCCACAATGATAAACGATTCACGATTTTAAAAGAAATTGATTATACGCGAAATGAAGCTAATACGGAAAATTCACGCGAGCAACGGGTTAAAACGAAAGAAAATGATAAAATATTAGGTAGAGTGAAAATTTAACGTGCGCGTCACTGAGTCTTTATCCCGAAATAGGCAGTTTCACCTTCACGACACTCTGCCTCGCTACGCGGAGGACTTGCCGAGCAGAAATTACACGATATTCTAAGATTAGTCTGTCTCTCTGATACACGGGCTCCCGACAACGTACTTACGATTGATCGACCAAGAGTGACAGATTTTGATCGCGATCGTCGCCTGAAGGGCTTGTCGCACGATCGACGTCCTGTGTGGGGACGTTTCGGCAGCGTCGTTTGCGCGGTGATTGGTCGAGAGGTTCGCGCTAGACGAAAATCTTCTCTCCTTTCTTCGGTGTTCCTTTCTCTTTCTAATTCCTCGCCCATTTTCGTTCAACGGTATCTGATATTCTACGCGGTTATACGAAATTTAATATAATTACAAAATGATAACACGGTACAGCACGATTTTTGATCTGCAATATCCATTACGTGATTCTTATAGGCTTTTGTTCACTGATTACGAATCTGCAAACCATTTTGCTCCTATACGTACAGTTTTTGAGAAACAGGCATTTTTGTGAAAACGTGTAGTTGTGGAAAAAAATGCAGTATTACATGAAAACTAAAAATGCGAGGAAGTTCAGGTTTATGTCAAAAGATAGAGGAGACTTTCCTCTATACGTCTGTATGAACAATTATATTTTTTGATGATTTTTAATATTTGTAAGTGCTTGTCAAAGTTTGAAAAAGAGGTGCCGCCGGTAGTTTGTACGCGCTATTTTTGTATTTTTATAAAAAATCTTTTATCTAGCAGGAATTTACTATACAGGATTGCATTCTATGAACATTTCTGATGAAGAAACCATTCACAGAAAGTATCGGTATGGTTTGGTGTTGGAACAAATAAAGAAAATATCCATCGACAACGTGAATACGACGCGTTGCCGCCAGGCGGCCATTGTATGCCTACCTCGCCGCGCCAGTGCCGTAACTACTACACGCAACGGACATTTGTACCACTTTAATAGATTTTTGCTTACTATGAGTCTGTATAATATTTGAATTTGTTATCTTATTGCATATTAATTATCATGACTAAACTTACCTATTGTATAGAAGTTTAAAAATGTTTCCGCTTTGCTGCACGTTTATATGTTGTATCCTTATTTTCGTTCATCAGTGTCCAACAATAGTCTGCAAGCATTGCACACAAGTTTTTTCCTTCATAACGCTTTTCTATTCTTGTAATATCTTGATGAAATCGTTCACCATGCTCATCACTCACGTCCCCGAGGTTTGCAGGAAAAAAGTCTAAATGCGAATGCAAAAAATGTATTTTTAACGACATATTGCATCCAAGCTTTTCACAGTTTTGAAGGAGTTCGTTCACAATGGATATATAGTTCTGTGATTTATTGTTTCCAAGGAAATTTTCAACTACTCTTATAAAAGAAATCCACACTGCTTTTTCTAATTTATTTAATTTTTCGATGTAATTACTGTCTTTTATTAATTGTTTGATTTGGGGACCAATAAATACTCCTTCTTTTATTTTAGCATCGGATAAGGCTGGAAATTTAGTCTTCAAATATTCGAATCCCGGTTCTGTTTTATCCATCGCTTTAACAAAATTCTTCATAATACCCAATTTTATGTGTAACGGTGGTAAAATCACGTCTTTGGGTTCAATTAGATTTGGGTGTGTTACATTCTTTGAACCGGGGATCAGCTCCTTTCTTGATGGCCAATCTTTCTTTATGTAGTGTTCACTTCTTGCCTTGCTATCCCATTCGCAAAGAAAACAACAATATTTGGTATATCCGGATTGAAGACCCAGTAATATAGCAATTACTTTCAAATCGGCACAAATTTTCCAATTATATTGGTTGTACTGAATTTTGCTCAATACAATCTTCAGGGACTCGTAACCTTCTTTCATTTTTGTGGAATATGCTACAGGGATGGATGGATATAAGTTTCTAATATGTAACAATACGACTTTTAGGCTTGTTTTGGATGAATCTATAAATAGCCGCCATTCTTTTGCTATATGTTCAAAGCCTATTGCTCTTGACAGTTCATTTATGTCATTACAAACACAGAGGTCCTCAGAAATATAAAAATATTGTTGCAGTGCCTGTTGCCGCGTTCTAAAATGCGTTACTTTTGTTACGAGCCGGAGGGGGCGGCTGCATAGCCGGGGCTTAATTTAGGTAAATGGTAATTGTTAATGGCTTGACCAGTGTTGTTATTAACACTGGGAGCCTAAGGAAGTAGACGGGGAGACGAACCTACGTATGGCTAACGTAGGGAGCTCCAGGAGGTTGGCTATGGTGGACGAACCTACGTATGGCTAACGTAGGGAGCCACAGGAAAGGTGTAGAGTGGAGGACGAACCTACGTATGGCTAACGTAGGGAGCCTCAGGAGAGTGATATGCGGACGAACCTACGTATGGCTAACGTAGGGAGCCGCAGGAAGCGTTAGTATTAAGTCTCGTAACTTGATTGATGTACCTCGAGCGGTAAAGGTACACCTTAGTGGGTTTCTGGACAGTAAATATAATTGAACAATAGTATGTAAATTAAACTAGTATGAGTTTATTCTCTATTCCGGACCTTACAATTGTTGTGTGTAATTGTCGCGGTATTCAATGAATTGAACTCTAGGTTGCAAGTTTTAAATGAGTTGAATAAATAAAGTTTGGTTTCGATTCCGCGAAGCAAGAATCTAATCCTTCTCGGTTTTCACGAACACGAGCAAACGGGGGCGGATTACAACGATTATAATAATGCTTAACAGCAGACAACGTACTGTATAGTTACTGTGAGTGCTTGAAAGGGACTTGAATACCCGATCTCGCAGAGTTTCCTCGTTGCAGAGATTATCCGAAAAAGAACGTACTGACGTGTATCGAACTGATTCTAGACTTCAACTAGACCCGAGGTGCCCTTGTCGCCACCCTTTTTATACTCAAAAACTAGAGTAAAAAGGGTGGTGGGGACTGACTCTACGTGACCCGTAGGACCGCGCCCTTGCTTTGCGTTGGTCTCGAATTTTCTAGAAGACGGTTGGTGTCGGGTGCACACATCCGATTCCATATAAGGAAATTTCTTGAGAAGGGTTTGTAACACCATATAAGGAAATTTCCAAGACGGATACGTAACACTTTCGTCGCACTGTGCAGCAGATTCCATCCTTGTAACCGCGATCCTAAAAGTTCACTCTGCTCCTTCGTTAACTGCAAATCTCTTACAAGGTCATTAAGGTCCGACTGCGTTATTAAATGTGGCTCCTTTGAAGTTGATGGAATTTCTAAATCATCTGCAATGTCTTCATTTTTTTCTTTCGTGGTATCTTCAAATACTGATAGTATAATTGCAGGAGGTTTTGGCACTGGGAGTTGTTCGGAATGCGGAACCGGGCGAATAGCAGTACTGACATTGGGATACGTAATTCTGTTCTTTCCCTTTTTAGTAAAGCCAAATGTTTTGGTTAAACAAAAATAACAGTCTGTTGAGTGATTTGTTGATTCTCTCCATATCATTGGCACTGCAAAAGGCATTTGTTTTCTATCCCCTCTCAACCAAGCTAGAAGAACGAAAGCACAACGGCGGCAGGAAACATGCGGAGCCCAATCTTTATCTTGGTCCCCGAGTTTGCATTGAAAATAATTCTCATATGCAAATGTTATGGCAGGTGTTATATTCCTGTGTTCGGATTTGAATATAAGTTCGCCGCAAATATAACAAAAACAGTCTGGATGATTTATACAATTTCGCGACATTGTACTATGTAAAACACTATTAAAATATATACACTACACACAATTAAAAGATATACACTACACACAATTAAAATATATACACTACACACTATTAAAATATATACATATACATATGTATACAGTACTATATACATATAATATATACAGGTTGTCCCAGAACTGGGGTAGGAGCCGAAGAGGGATGATTGGTGAGGTAGTGCTGAACAACTTTTTCCTTTGCCAAAATGTTGGTAAAAGCTTCGTTTTCGAGTTATTAACGAAAAGCACTGGCCAATCAGAGCGCGCCGTTAGTGCGGGCCGAATCACGAGAGTGTTGGGTATGCTCCGCGCGGTCGTGATCAAGTGCATCGGCACTACGTCGGTATAATAGGATTCGTTGGGCAAAAGTTGTATCGAATAATGAATTAAAAAAAGAAAGAAATAATAGTATCGAATTATTGATTGCTCATGAACAACGAATCCTATTACACCGACGTGGTGCCGACGCACTTGATCACGACCACGGTTTGAACGCAGAGCATACCCAACACTCTCGTGGTTCGGCCCGCGCTAAGGGCGCACTCTGATTGGCCACTGTTTTTCGTTAATAACTCGAAAACGAAGCCTTAAACAACATTTTGGCAAAGGAAAAAGTTGTTTAGAATGATCTCAGCAATCATCCCTCTTCGGCTCCTACCCCAGTTCTGGGACACCCTGTATAATAACTAAAAGAATCTAAGTAACTATTGAATTTAAATGTTTTTATATCGCGTGTAATGTTCGTGTGTTCTGATGTACTGCACTTTAAATTGTATAAAAACTGTTCTCTTTTCCTTGCTGCCGTTTAACGGTTCTGTTTTGCTGAGAGATTTCAAAATGCTGTCTGAAATCCATCGCCTAGTGTTTTATACATATTTGGTCTGAGGGAGGGACTTTGAGTAGAACTTGTAAAATTTAAGCATATCAGAGAATTAAAATATTAAATATCTCTTTAAATATTGAGTATTGACGAAAACAACCGAACACGGGTCAACTTATTTTTCATCAAGATTCACCAGAAAAAGTTATATCAAAATCGATGACCCAACTGCTGTGAGGTCTCCTTGTTAGTTATGAATAATAGGCGAGGTGTTTCCTCGTCAAATGTTCATAATCGACACAGTGACCTAGTGGGAATTATTTGCTTTCAGCGTAGCAGGTTAATTTAGAAACGAATGGGTAAGTTTCATTTAAATTGTTATCAAACTTTCCATCATTAACGTAGCCTCCAATTCAAACGTTTATTAATTATTCCACTTCGATCATTATTTGTTGTTTAGAATCCTTAGAATTTCCTTTTTTATATTATGACAGGCGACAAGAGATTAGGTTCTGTATTTATTCAAAACAACAACTAAAAATGTTCTACCAGTTCAGTTTTTTATTGTGCTATGCCAACGGGGTGCCTAGACCTACGTTCGTTCATGACATACGTCTGACAACGACTGCGCGCTGTACGCGCTCGGACTGGTTGGTGTTTTTTGTTATTAACTCGAAAACCAAGCCTTAACCAACATTTTAGCAAAGGAAAAAGTTGTTTAGAATCACCTTACCAATCACCCCTCTTCAGTTGTCGAGGTAGTAGCGTGACACCCTGTATATTCTACTAAATATGAAAAGTTTCTTTGCGAACAACACATTCCTTGCAGAATAACATGAAGGAATAGATTTTTTGCTATAACAGTAATTATTAACAAATTCCATAAATTTTTGCAAGAGGGATCATCGCGGATATACCTCCTACTAATCGTAAATGTGAAAGGTTTCATCGCACTCGGTACATTCCCAGCAGCATAAATGCCGGATGATATAAATGAAGTATTACGTTTTTTGCGAAAAAGTCGTTAGAAATGAAAAAATACAACAATTTTTTGCCGTACCAATCAGGAGATATACTCCACAAGATTCCAAATTTTCGATCCGATTGGTCCATCCGTCTCGCGGTAATCGGTGAAAAATGTAAATCAAGCATTACGTTCTTTGCAAAAAAATCGTTAACAATGAAAAAAGTCAAAATATTTTTTTAGCAGGTCCAATCGGGAGACATTCTCTACCAGATGCAAAAGGTGTCCTTCCGATTGGTCCATCCGTCTCGGCGTAATCGGTGAACATACATAAATTAAAAAAAAAAAAAACAAAAAAAAATATACACATCGAATTGAGTATCCTCCTCCTTTTTGGAGTCGGATAAAAATGCAAAAAGATCATTAAAATAAGTTAGATAAAATTCTAAACTATCGGAGTTTAAAAACGTTATAGCCGATTCTAAGAAACCAATATATTTACCTAATAAAAAAGATATTGCAATAATTTACTTCAAGTGTATCAAAACTAACAATGACCCGTTGTGTCTTGATACTAATCTACAGCAAACTGAGCGATCGCGAGGGGGAGGCAACAATATGTCCACGCGTTGCCATGGGTTATTAGTACAGTTCTATTGTTTAGTTTCTTTGTTATAATAATTGTGACAACCACACCCGATCTCCTCTGCCAGTCCGATGAAAGCAACAAGGGTGATAAATGACCTCTTCGAGTAATAAATGGATTAAGTCAACTCGAACCCCTGGTATAATAACATATTTTTCCGGTATTTTATTTCCCTAAAATCTCTAACACAAAGAACGCAGTTTTGCTGAATGTCAGCAAATAGATTAGTCAGTAAATTATAAAAGATTATAATAATAAATGAATTTTATAACCTCTCAATTATAATTTATTGACTAACTATGGACCTATTAATACAAATATACATATAATCCGCATTCTAGTTAGACTATTGAATTAAATCGAGACTTCGATTTGTTGAAAATAAATGGAGATAAAAGCAAGTAATTATTGTCGTGTAAACGACTGCACTAAATTGAATAAAATAAGTGCGCAATTGTAGCGAACTTTGAATTCAGTAGGAAATGATTAAAAACTGACATACTTCCTAATGTGGCATATTATACTGACTTGTCATGTACGAAAGTACATAGTGACAACTTTTTGTGTCTCTAATTAACCCAGTTTTTGGATTCTAAACATTCCGTCCTCGATCTGCCAGAGGTCTATACAATTTGTATCGTTTGAGTGAGTTATTTTCCTTCACTCTTTGAGTTATTATTTATGTACGTTTTGATAAACAATTTCCAGTAGTCGACATTCAACGGTATAAGTCCTCTTGCTGGAAACTCTTCAATTTATTGTTTTAAATTATTTTTTTATCGAGAATATACAAAATTTAAAATAGAAAAGAGCAGAATGGTACTCAAGCACCGAGGTACTAACAAAGTGGTTAATTAACTTAAATTTATAGGACGTTTTAATGTTTAACCCTTTGCGGTCCGCGCATTTTAAACATTATTTTTTGATTGTTCTATTATTATAATTTACCATGATATGATAGCGTTTAAAACATTCTCCGACATGCAATCCCGGTTTTCTGTCGCAGTTTTCGCATATATGTGTAGTCATTTAGCGTAAGATTGTGACATTGTCGAGTGACGCTCGACATAAGACGTGCCAGAACAAAATGCGATGTCGAGCCACACTCGACATAGGACCGCAAAGGGTTAATATCTGATTACTAAGCAGTAAAAATCATTTCTGTTTCAGCATCACTGTCGAAATTGTGGCAAGATTTTCTGTAACGCTTGCAGTGATAATACTACAGCTTTGTCTACTTCAACGAAACCTGTTCGCGTTTGTGACGAATGTTATGTGTTCCTGGTCGGCCGATATTCTTCTTTCACATAGTGCGACATGCCGGCCATAAATATGACCGAGTAAGGAATGCAGGAAACAAAGGAAAGAAGTGGTAAAAAGAATCTGACCTGCACATATGTATACACCGTATTCTCAAGGACTGTTTTTTCTTGTAAACTTCATTCGAAATGTTTTATTTTCAATTCGACGAAAGCCGCCAATTTGAAAAAGCGGCTTCATTTTACGCTGAATTCTTTTTATTATGATATTATTATTTTATATTTTAATAAGGGTTATGTGACATATGGAGCAACAAACGATAGATTTCTATCCCTAAGAAATGCTCTTTATGGATAAAATTTCGTGATTCGATGTAAAAAGTATAAAATATGTTTTATCTATTTAAAGGAGTATACCACCTTGAAGCGTTTAGAAATATATATAGTTTAAGAATTTGTTCGGCGATAATTAATGGATGGAAAGTTCAGATTTTTTTAAAGGATATAAATAAAACTTTTAACTGTATGTATGTATTTCAAGTTTTGAAAGTAAAGATGTTACAAAGTAGCAGAGCTATTCATTAATTGTGAAACCTTTACTTCTAAAACTTTTATTATTGTTCACCATCGGTGACAAGGTTTCAAGCATGTAAGATAAAAATTGTAATAATTACAGAAATAGAAGTTGTTTAAAGAAAATTTTTTTTACCAAAAAGTTCAAATTTAAACCATGGTGGAGCTTTGTTTCTTGATTGGTGGATCTATCCCCATCCTGATTGGTGGATGAATTTGATTGGCCAATCAAATTAAGGATTGGGAGAATGGATGCCAAACCGTGTTTGTATTGTAGCCATTATCTCCTGTTTTATTAACCGACTTCGAAAAGGAGGAGGTTACCCAATTCGATCAGTATATATTGTGACCCGTTCGCGTGGGCGCACTCTATAATTCCGTACAATCTTGGGTTTCGTTGAGCGCCAGCCACATTTCGTGGCGATTTGGGAAAAGGGGAAAATTTGGGGCTTTTACAGAGGGAGGGTCTCGCGGCTCGACCTCGGTCAGCCGTCACACAAATCTCGCGGGGGTGCATGCAGGGAGGATAGTTGCGGGAAAAGAAATCTCAGGGTTGGAAAATTACGCGATTGAGGGAAGAACAAAATAAGGGAAATCTTAGGGGGGGATTGGAAGAGGGGGTTCGACGATATCACGGGTAGATGCGCGAACGGAGAATTCGCGCGGGCGAAGAAGACAACCGTTACCGAACTCAGAACGTTCACAATTTTAATAATTCAGAGGCTTACCAAACTGCCGCACTCGTACTCAGACATTTTAATATTGCTTTACTCTAAAACTCTTAAAATCGCATTTAAGGTGATGCGAGCGTCGAGGCCGAACTCCGAATTCCGCGTAGGTAAAACAGTCAAGGTTTCATCGAAAATTAGGCCGAACAGAAACTGATTTCAGCCCCATCTCAGTTGTTGCATGCAACTAACGGCATGCTATTCTACGTCACCTTTCGCATACTACAATAGCTATATTATGCAAATTACAGACAATGTATAAAATACGATACTGCACACATGACCTAGGAAATGTACGAATGACCTAACGACCCTCCTTCAGCCAAATATTATATATACATTTTTTGTAATATAACACAAGCAAGGGAAGAATATTCCTACAAATCGAATGCCTAAGGTTATATTTTTTTAATATGTCCCGATATTGTACTCTGAATTCCTACAAAATAATATGTCCCTAGAAAGAGTGTGAACGAGAGGAGAGTGATGTGAGATAATGGGAGGCAGAAAGAGAACTAGAGCGATTGTGAGTAGACATGAAAAGGCGAATAATAAAGATACTAGTATTTTGGACACAAATTCCGTTTATTTCCTACAGAAAAAGAAATATGGGAATAAGTGATAATATTGTAATTTGCGGAAAATATTATATGTTATGTTATTTACAAAAAACAGAACTGTGACAATAATAAAAGATATAATACAATAGATAGAAGAAAATAGAATGAAGAATAAAAAGATATAATAAAAAAATATAAGAATATAATATAATAAAAGAAACTAATAGATAGATTTATTCTACGCTCCCCTTAAGGGGGTGGACCTCTCCGATTCGGGACGTCGGTATTACAACAGTTTTTTCGTTGGGCCTGGTGGAGCCACTTGCGTGGTCCTTTACGAACTTGAAAGGTTTAATTCTCAGCTAGCGTGCGCGCAACACGATCTAGGAAGGCAATAGCGCCTCAAGTATTTTTACAAACACATTCAAACGCTCATCTCGCCAGAGGCATCGCGACGATGCGCCTGAAGAACGAAAGGGAAACATTGGCGCGTGGTTAGAGTGAGACGTAGGGTGATCATGCTATCCTTCTTTCAACCTAAATGATAGAATTGTCCCGCTCCGGTAAATTCTGACTGACCAAACGCGTGGATTTTATATAGCGCACCGTAGCACCCCTCGCTGCTGAAAAATATATGCATACTCTGAAGAACCGAAGGAACGTGCTATCTGACAATAATTTTTAGAAAAAGTTATTAGCTTAAATCAATTATTAGTTATTAGTTTAAATAAATGTTTTTTAATTCATAAAAGCATACAGGGTGCGTCACGCAATTGAGACGGGCTATATCTTGAATTTGGTAAGAGATAGGAAAAAGCTGTTCATGTAAAAATTCAATGGTATGATAATGTTTATTTTTCTATGACTTCATTTTCTTCGTGAATGCAACGATGCACTAAAAAAATGCAGATGCACTTTATGTTTAAATAGAATTGCATTTCTTTCTTTACTCGTATCAACTCCTTGGAAAATTCTGGATAAGAAAGTAGTATTAGAACTAATAAATGGAGGGGCCGCGGCTCCTTCTCTCCTTCTCTCCCCTCGCTACTGTTCCGTCTTACTATTACCTATCACCTATATCTAAGAGTACAATGTTTAAAAAACTAATATTTCGTGAGATATCTCATATTTTTCATAAGTCATACCATTCAACTTTTACATCAATAGCTTTTTCCTATCTCTTACCAAAAAGGTATACTTCGTCCCAATTGCGTGACGCTTGTATTTCCAAAAACCTATAGTAACTTTGTTTTTAAACTAATAAAAAATACAAAGGAGTGTTAGTCAATATTCTGAGTGAATGCAAATAATTTAAATAAATAAATATCTCATATACAACTTATGTATGTAAACATTTGCAGAATTATTGCAAAAAGGAGGTATATTCTTCTCTTGTTATACCTCCACTTTGAGCGAGGTTTGTTATGGGGCGCTGTGAAAAATCCAGGCGGGCGTCAGTCAAAACTTAGCGAAAAGGGACGATCTCAACATTCAGAATGAGAGAAGGACAGCATGACTGTAGTGCGTCTCACTCAGCGTTGTTGCCTTCTTCACTTGCCTTCGCACACACAGTCGAGTAACGTAACCAAGCTAACGCTTGATTTTGGCTACGATTCCAAACCGACAGCCTTCTCAGTTAGAAGCCACCTTATAACTACTAGCTGAACTGAATTTGTCACGTGACTTGCTCTGTATTATCCACAAAATGGCGGAACTGGTCTGTAGGAATGTTTTTACGGGATTCGCCTTTTCGTCCTTATATGAGAGAATTTGGAGCTGGGTGAGGGCTTATTCGAAAGAGGAAGGTCCAGTGCAGTACGGTGAACTCATGATTTCAATTACAGCACTCTTTTAGTGACCGAAAAATGCTTCGATTATGCGACTGCATTTTGTCGACTTTTTCCTCTACTTTAGACGCTTATATTACTAAACATAAACATAATTCCACTGAAACATGAGTTGACCATACTGCACTGGACTTTCCTCTTTCGAATAAGCCCTCATCCAGCCCGAAATTCTCTCATATAAGGACGAAAAGTCGAATCCCGTAAACCCATGTTTAGGCCCATTTTTGCCGGTAAAGTCAACGCGCTACTATTACCCGTGTCTACCCCCTTGTTCCGAATAACTGGAATATCGAAAGGGTAGGATATGAGGTGGAATTGGTGTCACCGGTATTAAATAAATTGTACACAAGAATTAAGATAGAAAACAAAAGAACAAAAATGAATTTATTAAATTGAAATCAAAAGGCTCTACTCTACGGGTACCGGCTGTAAAAAACCCCAGTCAAAAGTGGGGAAAAAGCCTGGTCCCAACAAAAGAAAATTATGTCAAATTAAATGCCTGAAATGTAGAAACTTACGAAAACTAGAGGTACATAAGAACGCAGTTGAATGATCATTCAAGACTTAAAATAACGCACGCAGCGAGATCTCTCTTACCCTAAATCTTAATAGAATGGCGCCTCGCCGCCTTCACCGCAGATCGCCGTGGTCCTCGCAAAGACTTCCTGATCACAGGGAGGGTCCCGCAATCGGGTACAGAGTAACCGTAAACACGCGTCACTCTCTGCACGGCTAGTCAGGTGAGCAGATCCAGCCGATCGCCGCACTGTGCCGTACCAATCACTGCACACAGTTGGCCGTCTGAGCTCTCTCACAAGATCGCCGGGCCGTGCAGAACACAAACGACAGCACGTAGTGCTTCAGAACACAGGACACACGCACGATCGCAACTCGCCACATGTTTAAAGTTAAATTAAAATCAAAACCGTGGCATAAATCGAAAATCAACAAAAATCAAGACGTATAACCTGCACAGGGTACCGATCACGGTGTCAATGCCTGGCTCAGCCCCGGGCCATACCGCCACCACCGACCTGCCGCTCGCGCCTGCGCATTGCTGCGTGACAATGTCCTCGCAAGCACCCCCGGGCAGCGCCAAATTTAAATCTAACTGCTCGAGCTAAACATGCAAAACCCGT
Organism: Osmia bicornis bicornis; assembly: GCF_907164935.1. NCBI lineage: Eukaryota > Metazoa > Arthropoda > Insecta > Hymenoptera > Megachilidae > Osmia > Osmia bicornis. The sequence goes on along the minus strand of NC_060222.1, from coordinate 8,086,642 downwards.
GAAACGTGAACATTCCGCCCGCTGAGCGTATCCGTAACTCGCATTTAAGTGGATGTACCTCCCGCAACAGCCTTGGGTGAATTCTTATCTAACCACAACGGACAAAGCCGAGCAACATGCCGTTTTAAAATGGAAGTGGCCGTTCGAACGGTGACCACTCTCATCAAACCATCTGGTCCGAGGTGTACTTCGGTTATGCGCCCAAGGGGCGATTTCGAGGGTGGATATCGGTCGTCACGTACAAGGACCAGCTGACCAACCGCGAAATTCTCAGTTGTCCCCCGCCACTTTGCACGCTCCTGTAAATATTGAAGGTACTCCTCAGACCATCATTTCCAAAAATTATTCTGAATCGACTGAATCGACTGAAAGCGTTCGAGACGGTTTTCTGACACATCGGGGGGTGGTTCATCAGGAACCAATCCGGAAGCTACTCCGAGGAAATGCGCGTGACCTGCGGAGCTAGCGGCGCTTTAGGCCAGTGCTCCTCGGGCATCGCAAGCCAATCAGGCCCATGCCACCACAGGTTCGCATGCATCAAATCAACGGGTTTGCTACCGCGCGTAGCCAAGTCCGCGGGATTCTCTTCAGTGGGCACGTGCGCCCATTTAGCACTCGGTAACTCTGTCTGAATGAAAGACACCCGATTCGCCACAAAGGTTTTCCAGTGGCAGGGATGTTTTCGAAGCCACGTCAATACAATTTGGCTGTCTGACCATGCAAACACAGGTAAATTCCGCAAGAAATCAAGCTTTCGAACATGACGAAACAGCTTGACAAGCAACACAGCTCCACACAATTCAAGGTTGGGGATACTCACAGTTTTCACAGGAGCAACCCTACTTTTCGCAGATAGAAGAGAAGTGCGGAAACGACCATCTCCCTCATTAATCCGAATGTAAACCGCCGCTGCGTAAGCACAAGATGAGGCGTCAGAAAATCCATGAATTTGCACCCCTGAATTACATGAAGCTCCTAGCCACCGACCAATTGATAAAGTGGGTAACGCGGAAAGAGAACTACAATATTCAAGCCACCTGTCTCGCATTTCCAATGGCAAAGCAGAATCCCATTCGCACTTCAAAATCCAAAGATCCTGCATCAGAATTTCAGCAGTTATCGTAATCGGAGCCAACCACCCTAATGGATCAAATAAACGTGCAATGTTTGAAAGAACAGACCGCTTGGTCACCGCCCCTGATATACTTTTAAAATCTAAAGTGGTGAATCGAAATTCGTCCTGACGTGGATTCCATGAACCCCCAGCGTTTTGACGGACTCATCGAGACTTATCGACCCAGATTGCCGCGTGTTAAAAGGCAGAAGATCAGGATGATTTACGGCCCATTTATCGAGTTCAACGCCTGCCGACCGTAAGAGTGCAATGAGTTCCTGTCGGGTACTCACCGCGACTGCAAGTTCGTCCGCTCCCGCAAAAGTGTCGTCCACGTATGTATTTGATTTCAGGCATCGGGCCCCAAGAGGAAAGCGCGATCTCGCCTCCTCCGCCAATTGCAGCAGTGTGCGTATCGCGAGATAGGGAGCACACGCCGTCCCATAAGTCACGATTGTTAATCGATATTCCACCGGCGTCTCCGACGAGCTAGGAACCCACACTATTCTTTGAAAATCTTGATCCCCACGCGAAACGCGAATTTGCCGAAACATCTTAACCACGTCCGCCGTGAACACAAAACGATACCGGCCCCAATTTAACAGAATTAACGACAAATCGCGCTGCAGAGCCGGCCCCGCCAAAAGAAAATCGTTCAAACATTGGCCTTCGCGAGTTTTCCGCGACGCATCGAATACTACACGAATCTTCTAGTTCGACGGCGTCGATTGCACGACTGCATGATGAGGCAAATACCAAGCACGCGGATTATCGAGTTCAGACGCGGGGACACGTTCCATGTGTCCCAAATTTTCATAAACCGCCATAAATTCGCGATAAGCCGAAGCTATCCTAGGATCGCGAGCAAACCGACGATACATATGCGTAAATGAGCCCATGGCCATACGTCTGGTTTCCGGACCAACCGCTGGCGACTCTGATTTTAAAGGAAGACGTACAATGAACCGACCGTCAGAATTACGAACATGTGAATCTATAAACAATTTTTCGCACGCTTCATCTAGAGGCTTAAGCGACGCGGTGACCGTTGGCAATTCTTCAACGCAATAGCGTTGCCCGTAAATATCCGCGCCTAAAATAACATCGACGGACCCTGTAATATGAAATTGCGGATCGGCTAAAGATAATCCCGCAAACATGCCGAGATCTAACTCCATGGGGCATCGAGCTGGAAGCTGCGACGTGAGCTTTGACAAAATAAGAGCATTCGTTTCCACTTGAAACAACGGATCAACTAACGATAGTATTTTAAAACTCGTAGTCTGATGGGCGGTGCCAGCCGACTTCGCCCCGAGGCCCATCAATGGAACGTCGACGCGACGCTTCTGCAAACCCAACAAGCTAGCGACCGATTCGGAGACAAAAGAACTTTGGGAACCTTGATCTAACAAGGTCCGCACACGAGTCTGCACCCCGTGCGGTCCCACCAACGTTAGTTGAGCCGTTGCTAACAGTATCATATATTTACGCGACACAACACGAGCGGTGTGTATATTAACGCCCGAAGACGTTGAAGGCTTGTCTTCGCGAGACCTTTGCGCCTCAACTGAACGTTTCTCTTTCGAATGAAAACCACTAGCCTGCACGGAATGAAGCAACGTATGGTGTTTTTCCCTTCACTGCATGCAACGAAACGACGACATGCACTCAGAAACTCTATGCCGACCGAGACAGTTAAAACAAAGCTGGAGTCGACATACTTCTCTACGGCATTCAAAGGGACACTTGGCCAGAAATTTGAAACATTTGGAAAGCAAATGCACTCCATGACACATGGGACACTTCGATCTGCCATCCACCGCATGCTGGGAAAAAGCAGTATGAAGTACCCTTCGAGACCCAGGTACCGGTCTGGGTAAAGCAGAAGGCTTTTTCTCCGTTTTACTAGCATTCGAAGCAATCATGCTAAGGGCCTGAACACGCTTTTCCAAAAACTCAGATAGATCCACAAATTTCGGAAATCGATCTAACGGGCTTACGTTCCCTAAATCCGAGACGTTATCTAAAACCATGCGACGATCCAGCACACTCAACTCCGTCTCCCACACCTTTTGGGAATCGGAATCCAAACGCGCCGCTAAAATATAAACAAACCACACGTCTCAATGATTTACCGGCATCTGTAAATTCGTTAAAGCGCGAACTATGCGCTGAGCTTCATCAGCAAAAGAACGCAGCTCTGTCGCGGATTATTTTTTCAAAAATGGCATATCCATAAGGGCCCGTAAATGCTTGTAAACAATTAATCGGGGATTGTGGAAACGCGCCTTTAAAGCCTGCCACGTCGTCGCATAATTTGCATTTGTGGTTGTTACGTCCTTAACTAAATCCGCCGCGGCACCCTTCAAACAAGTTTTCAAGTACTGTAGCTTGGTCGCATCAGCTAAACCAGGGGCATTGTGTACGAGCGTGGTGAATAAATCACAAAAGTTTTCCCAATCCTCATATTGACCGGAAAACGTTGGTAAATCTAATTTTGGTAATTTAGCCGCGCGATGCTCGAGCGTTAGTGAGGAGCTGGCGATCGGTGACCCTGTCAGTAAAGTAGGCGGTTCCGCAGCCTCAAACTCTGCTTGAACCGTTAAAAGGAAATCAAGCGTATCCTCGTACGCAGTTTGCAACCGTTCAATCATATTATCCGTGAGATAAGCGTCACCTTCGGTATCCTCACGCATGGAAATCTCAGCATTTCCTGGAAAGACTCAATTCGAGAAGCAATAATATTGCCATTAAATGTATTGCGATCCTTATCCCTTAATCGAGAACTCGTTAACTCGATTTCGGCTAATCGCGCATATTGCACCGTAGTGAGCCTTTTCAAAAGTGTAGGTGCCATGATAATTCCAACCAAAAGAATTTAAAACTCAAAAGTATTTACTCAATCTAAGCGTAAACCGAAACTATAAAATAATAAGAATGAGTTGCAACAAACTAAATTCAATAAACAAATTAAAAAAACATAAAAGAACTATGGCAATATAGTATTCGTATCGCTAACTTATAATTAAAACAGCAAAGAATCCTGGTATTACAATTTCAAGTAAAGTATCCAGCGTCTTAATCGAACGGACGTTAAAGTTCGAGGAAACACGACGCCGTAGGCCCACTTGAGCTCGTGGCGACGCAACCAAAAGTCTGTGTTTATATTACACTATCGCATTACTCGCCCCTATAAACGAAAATGCACGAACAAAGGAAAGCTCATGCAACGCTACAGCGCTGATTCTTAATACACAGAACAAAAATCAATCTCTAGTTTTACGCACTATATTCAAACCCAGAAAACCGACAAATTAAGTAATTTCGGTTCTACCCAATCACCTCATTCCTCACCCGGAGCACCAAAACATGTTCCGAATAACTGGAATATCGAAAGGGTAGGATATGAGGTGGAATTGGTGTCACCGGTATTAAATAAATTGTACACAAGAATTAAGATAGAAAACAAAAGAACAAAAATGAATTTATTAAATTGAAATCAAAAGGCTCTACTCTACGGGTACCGGCTGTAAAAAACCCCAGTCAAAAGTGGGGAAAAAGCCTGGTCCCAACAAAAGAAAATTATGTCAAATTAAATGCCTGAAATGTAGAAACTTACGAAAACTAGAGGTACATAAGAACGCAGTTGAATGATCATTCAAGACTTAAAATAACGCACGCAGCGAGATCTCTCTTACCCTAAATCTTAATAGAATGGCGCCTCGCCGCCGTCACCGCAGATCGCCGTGGTCCTCGCAAAGACTTCCTGATCACAGGAAGGGTCCCGCAATCGGGGACAGAGTGACCGTAAACACGCGTCACTCTCTGCACGGCTAGCCAGGTGAGCAGATCCAGCCGATCGCCGCACTGTGCCGTACCAATCACTGCACACAGTTGACCGTCTGAGCTCTCTCTCAAGATCGCCGGGCCGTGCAGAACACAAATGACAGCACGTAGTGCTTCAGAACACAGGACACGCACGATCGCAACTCGCCACACGTTTAAAGTCAGATTAAAATCAAAACCGTGGCACAAATCGAAAATCAACAAAAATCAAGACGTATAACCTGCACAGGGTACCGATCACGGTCTCAATGCCTGGCCCAGCCCCGGGCTATACCGCCACGACTGACCCGCCGCTCGCGCCTGCGCATTGCTGCGTGACAATGTCCCCGCAAGCATCCCCGCGCAGCGCCAAATTTAAATCTAACTGTTCGAGCTAAACATGCAAAACCCGTGAAACGCGAACACCCCTTAACGGGATTGCGTGGCGCTTTTAAGGAGCGTTCCCCAACCTTACATGTCTTAAACAATACCAGTTTACTTTGGTCTTATTATTAGCAGAAAATAACATAGAAAATATTATAGAAACTATGATAGGAAATATCATTATTATTTGTTATTGTTACTAAGCTTGAAGCTAACCGAGCAGTCAGTCCTTGGGGACCATTGTACCCCGGCCGCTAGACAGCCTCTTTGCTGGCTGTGTCTTGGCAGCTGGTCTTCTGTTGCGAAATTTAGAAGCACCGGCACCAGGCCAGCCGAAATGCTTAATGATGAAGGTTCCGAGGTCCCTGGGATTGATCCTCTTAGGGCCCTTAGTTCCCTACATCTTAGGAGTGCGTGGAGAGGTGTCTCATCCTCCTCCTCACACCTCGGGCATGCCGACTCCTCTGTGAGTCCCATGCGTGCAAGGTGTTTCCTCGTGTACCAGTGTCCTGTCACTAGCCCCACGAGCTGGACCCTGTCCAGGTGAGTTAAGGCGTCACCCAGCTTCTGTGATGGTCCCTCAAGGAGGGCCCTCGTGTGTCTCATACCGTTAGCGTTTTGCCAGAGCCTGGTGAATTCCTGATCCAGTCGCGCCAGTTCATTGGCCCCCTCCTTACCTGAGATAACAGCGTGACCTGGTACCCATAGTAGTTTGACTCTGTTATTCAGAGATAGCTGCCTCACAGTCCCTGACTAGCTTCGACCCAATCTCCACTTTGTGGAGGGCTCTAAGCGCAGCAAGGCTGTCACTACAAATATAAATGCGTTTGCCTGACACTTCTGCTTGGAAGACCGTAACGTGGTGGCCCAGCTTGTGGGTCATTTCGACCCTAGGGCCCTCTCCTGCTATCCGGGCTCCTGTGCCAGATCTAGTCTTGGAGCCGTCTGTGAACCAGACCAGTACCCCCGGAGCAAGAATGCCGTTTGGGTCCTCCAGCCATTTCTCCCTATCTGGGAGGATTATTTCGTATTCGTATTTGAAGAGGTACTCTGTCTCGTAGCGGTTTCCACCGTGGGTCAGAATTAACTCCGATTCCAGCTTCCTGAGGAACACGGTCTGCCCGCCGTTCGCCGGAGACCATGCTTCAGCTTGATGGAGGCGGATGGCTGCTCTCCAAACCGTTGCCATCACTACAAGATGGGGTGGCTTGATATCGAGCAGTACACCCATTGCCGTAGTGGGCGTGGTGGGGAGCGCACCTGTTATCCCCAGCAACGCTATTTGGTATATTCTTTCTATAGTTCTTCTGTATGCTCCTCTCCTCATGGAGGTTCACCACACAATCGAGGCATATGTTATAACCTGGTATATCCACCTAACCATACTTGGTTTAAGTCCCCATGTGGGGCCAACCATTCTGCGGCAGGCCCAGTAGGTGCTAATTGCTTTCTGGGTCTGCTTGTCCAGGTGAGTTTTTTGTCTAGTATTACGCCTAGATATTTTACCTCATCTGTGAGTTGTAGTTGCGTCCTAAAAAGATGAGGAGCCTTAAAATAAAAATCGTCTCTTTGTGAATAGGACCAACTCCGTTTTGCTCGGGTTAACCGAGACCGAGTGTGATCGACACCAAGATTCTACGAGCGTGATTGCCTTTTGCAATCTCCTCGCTAAATACAGTGGGTGTCTACCTCTGACCGTAATGGAAAGGTCGTCGGCGTAGTCCTGAATCTCAAAGCCTTCCATGGTGAGTATACATATGAGTTCATCAACCATGAGGGTCCATAGCAGGGGCTCGCGACGTCCGCCCTCACCTTTTCCTCTCCCAGGCTTGTTGTGGCTGTGAAGGGTGTTGTCAAACGCCCCCTCAATGTCGAGGAAGATGCAGAGAGCGGATTCTCCGTTCGACAGTGCGCCTTCAATGAAACCTACCAGGTTATAAAGTGCTGTCTCGGTGGATTTGCCGTTTTGATAGGCGTGTTGATAGGGGTGCAGCGGTTTGCTGACAAAGACCTCATCTCTGATGTACCTGTCAACCAGCCTCTCCAGCGTTTTAAGCAGGAAAGAGGTGAGGCTGATGGGTCTGTATGATTTAGCAAGGTCGTAATTGTCCCTCTCTGGTTTCGGAATGAACACTACCTTGAAGTATCTCCAGGCTTTGGGTACATAGCCCTTAGCTAGGCAGGATTTGAAGAATTGGCCCAGGCGCCTGTACAGGTCCTTTCCGCCCTCCTGAAGGAGTGCCGGGAAGATTCCGTCTGTGACTGGGCTCTTGAATCTCTTGAAGGAGCCGATGGCCCACTTAACCCTGTCTGTGTTGGTCACCTTCTCAGCTATTCCCCAGTCTGCTGGAGCGGGGCCGGTGTGCGCGGTATCTCTGCGACGCCGCCCCGACCCCTCCGCTACTGAGCCCGGGAAATGTACCTGGATCAGGTGTTCTAGCGTTTCTATGTGGTTGTTCGTCAGACTTCCATTCGGGAGTCTGAGGCGATCCAACCTTGGTGAGGGACCTATCGAGAAAACCTTCCTTAGCCTGGCAACTGTTGGAAGCGCCTCGGTCTCTTTGCAAAAGGTCTTCCAGGCCGTCCTCTTGCTGGTTCTTATTAACCCTTTGCACTCGGCACCGTTTCGGACGTTACCTACCAGCAACTCGACGCCACTTTTTAACGAAAACGTACATCCTGGAAACGTGATATTATACAGTATAATTTTAGAACCAAGTAAGGAATTGTAATGAAATTTGTTTTATATGAATTTGTGGACATTGAAGAACACATATTTACAAAAAAATATCAAAATTTATTTTTTATAGTTTTCTACAGTATGGTAAAGTTTAAAGCAATTCCCAACATGCATAGCGGGTTGATTTGTACATGTTTCACAATAAAATGTTGTTTGCCGCCTTCCGCCTGGTGTTTTTCTGTCAGAACAGACAATACAATCCCGTTTTCTTTCTCCCACATTTGGAATATGCAACTTATTGTTCAGTATATTGTCTGACAACGATGTAGATGGACGTGATCGAGATTCTCGAAAATCACCTCTCAACTGCTTTACAAGACTTTTTACAAACTTGTGGTGTGTCATTCGTTTTTGTTGTTTTCTTTCTTCTGAGATTCGGTAAAGTATGAAGGAATTTATAACGCTCATTTCCAATCCCCCAAAAAATAATTTTCTCCACCATTTCAAAGATTTCCGCAGAAAACAATACGTGGAGGCGTATTGATCTGCAAGATCGACATCGCCCATATTTGCGATATAATCGAGAACCATTTGAGGCTTATCAATAGATATAATATTTCCACCACGTAACGTTCTGAGGGTTGATTGCATTCCTGTATTGTTATAATTACTTAGCATTGTGACAGTTCTTTTATCCTTCCACGCAAGAAGTGTAATATTATTTTTTCTATATGCCACTGTCTTTTTTGATGAAAATTTTGGTTTACGAATTGCCATGGGTATGCCTTTTCGATTTACTTTTACTGTGCCGGTAAGATTACATTTCATCTTTAGCAATTCTTCTGCTAAAGGAATACTGGTATAATACCTATCAGTGTACATATGGTATCCTTGTGCATCAGGAACCTTGTCTATCAACTTTTTATATAAATGCAATGGAATTCTCGTGCTTACAGGAAGATCTGGCCGGGAAATGCTATCGGATGTGATGCTGCCAAAATAAGGAAGAATTGAAAATAAATATCCAGTTTTTGCATCGGCTAGTGCATGTATGCGTATACCCCATTTGGTCGGCTTATTTGGATTATATGTTATAAATGATATTCTGCCTTTGAATTTTATCACGGATTCATCGACAGAAATTGCTTTGTATGGTATGAAATATTCACTAAATTTAGAATCTATATGTTCTAAATAATTGCTGGCCTTTTGAATACGAGTTTTGATTGTGTTATCGCTTCGTGTATCTTTCTTCAAATGAAACATCCAAAAGATTTGTAGAAATCTGTCCCTACTGAAAGTTTCGGAAAAAAAAGGAATTTTACTAATGGAATCAGTAGACCAATATTCTTGAATATTTGGCAGGTGGATCAATCCCATGTTTAGAATAACGGCGATAAAAGCTAAAAATTCTTGCTTGGTAACATCGTGCCACTTGTGCCAAGTTGATTTATGTGACAATTGTTTGTTCCTTATTTTTTCGTTGGCATAATGGTTCGTTTCTTTTATTATATTGTCTATATTAATTCATTTGTAAAATATAAAGTAAAATAATCTATGGGTTCTTTTATATCGCTTCGTATTTGCGGTCCGGGTGTTTGGTGATGTATGTCAAACTCGATTATTGAAGGAGAATCGGTAGATTCACTAACGTCTTCCCACTCTTCACTTGATACGTCTTCTACGGGGATGTTTTCTTTTTCACTACTTGTATCGCTATCACTATTTATCAAATTTCTTCTTTTTCTTGTTGGTTGGATAATATCATCATCATCACTATCATTACTATCATTTCCTACTGCTTGAATAGTTATTTTGTTAAATCTGTCTGTATAAATGTCTATCTGGAACTCATCAACACTTCTGCTTACTTCACGAGATTCACTGGTGCTTGGTCGTTTTGCCATTTTTAGAAAAAAAAATTTTGATTATATAATAAAAGAAAGGGTAAAAAAATACTTTGGAAATAACTAATGGTAAATTACGAAAGCACAACACTGTCTTATTACTGCAGAGATCTTTTCTATTCGATGCTTCAGTACGAACTGAGATCTTGTACATTTCTTCTCTTGGTTATCGGATTTCTTTATTATCTTATCAAGTTTCTCACTTCATTGAGCCATACCCCTGTAGCTTTGTACGCCTAATCCACTATATCTACAATTTGCTCAACGGATCAGAGAAGTGTACAGTCCGTCGTGAACGCACTTCGCACGTTCTTTTTCGACGTGTAAAACGGTTGATTTATTTATCATGCATCTTGTTAATTTTATCATATTTCGATTAGTTTTTTTGTGCCATTTTAATAGAAAACTACAGGAGAACACGTGTTTCTTAAAAAATTGCGGTGGAATAAGTTCATTGTCCGTAATCGCTAATAAACGATCATGTCCCCTCAGAGGGGACAACCGAGTGATATGCTAGACTTACGTTGTCCCCTCAGAGGGGCAGCCGAGTGCAAAGGGTTAACTTTTTGTAGTTGTCCCAGGCTGGCTCCGTATTGGCCTTCATGGCTTTATTAAGTAGTTTGCGGGTGTCCTTGCTGGCTTGTTCCAATTTTTTGTTCCACCAGGGAACCCTTTTGCAACTGTTTCTGATTCTAGCAGGGCAGGCAGCCTCGTAGGCTTGAGTGATGGCGGAGCTCAAATGCTCCACCACTTGCTCAATTTCGCCTACGGTCCTGCGACACTGACAGTACCCCCTCACCAGTGCCGCCTTCCCTGTCACCTGTTAGGTTAAAAGTAATAAGGCGGTGGTCCGAGAGTGTGCTCTCGTCCCGTACCTGCCAATGTTTGACGTCCTGTGCCGCCTTGGCGGAGCCCATATCAGATCAATCACCTCCTGTCTGCGGGAGGTAACAAAGGTGGGGGCGGAGCCTATGTTAAGGATCCTCAGGCCCGTGGTGGCGAGGTACTCCAGCAATGCTGTGCCTCTACCATTGGTGTTGGTACTGCCCCATATGGTGTGGTGCGAGTTGGCATCACAGCCGGTCACCAGGTGCAGACCATTGACAGCAGAGTGGTCTATCAGTGCCCTGAGTTCCCTCATAGGTGGAGGGTCCTCCGAGTCATGTGGAACGTACGCCAAGCAAACTACCAGCTCAGACGTATTCCCACCGAGGTTAAGTTTGATCTTAACCGCTGAGAGATCACCAGTGCAGAATTTGTTAAGTTTCAGGGTCGCTATCTCCTTTTTGACGAAGATGCAGGCCCTGGGCCTTGTGGATGTAGCATCATGGTAGAGTGAGCCGCACCCCGTATTGAGCCCCCCTACACGTTCCTTGTGGATCCAAGGTTCTTGTATGAGGGCTATATCTGTTTGCCCCGTCGTTAGGCGGCACAGGAGAATGTCCGTTGCCGCCTTGCAATGTTGCAAGTTAATCTGCGAGAACCTGGTACCATCTGACACCCTGTTGGTGTCAGCACTGGTCAGGTCTCGCTTGGTACTTTCGGCTATTTTATGTTCCCCAGAGGGGCCCATAAAATTTACCTTTGAGGGGGGCCACTCCCGGAGCTTCTCCCTCTCTTATCCCTCGTACCGGCTTTCAGGGAGTGGGGTAGGGTGCGTTGGACGCCCCTTTGTACTCCCATCAGCCCGGTCCTCTTTGTGGCTTCCGCCACGGTCGGCCTTCCTCTCGCCGGCCCAGCCTTGGGCATACATATATCTACCCGGCGGGACGGTTATGCCGGTTTCCCCAGGCCGTTGCGAGAGTCCGGCTTCCTCACTCTTTTTTTCCACCTCAAGGGGTGGGTCGGCTACGGTGTGGATAGGAAGGGTATTTGAGGGTGTCTCTTGCGACCCCGCAGGTTCCCCTTCCTCCTCCCAATCCACGCTCTGCTCCGCCCTCGGTGCCCGGGGCCTTCCCTGTGATGTTTCGGGTCCTCCGTGGGCTCGGCAGGTCCCTCTCTAAAGAGAGTCTTGCGCATTCCCACGTGGACTTCGAAACCTTGCCTTACTATGAGGCTATGTGAGGCCGGGTCAATTCCCAGTACCAGGGTGACCGAATTGCTCCAGACCCTCCAGAGCCCGGTGCGGACGCCTGGGTTTTGACCTTCAATAAGCCTCATGATAGCCTCCGTTTTTGTCGGAGGGCCGGGGATGACAGTCAGCATCCTCCTCAGTTTAGGAAGCCGCCGGCTATCAATGACCTGGAGGTTTGCTCCCTCCCTGGGTTTGATCGCGGCGACGGTGGACTTTAGCCACTCTATTGAGCCGGCATCCGCGCAGGTAACCAGCAGAATGCCCCCGCCGAACCGGCAGTAGTCAAAACGCGGCATGGTGCCCCCTTTGGGGGTCCCGCACAGCGCCGCCACGATCGCCCGCTCGACGTTGGAGCCCTGCTGTTCCCAGAGTGTCGACTCTGGGTAGTTGGCCGGCACTATGGCCAGCCTCCTCTCCGTCGTCAACGCCTCCTTATAGCTAACCGGCGACGGGAACACCTTCTGTCGCCGTTTCGCTAGAGGTTGGATGTTCGGGGATATGGACGGCTGGGACCGTTTGAGCCCCTTACCGTCCACTCCCTTATGGCCTGCCTTCGACGTTCTTGCGATGGGTTGCCCGGTTACCGGGCCTCCCTTCGCAATCACAGTCGCTGGGGCCTTTCCAGCCTCATATCTCTTGTCTGTGGGGAAGTCCCGCCAGAGTTCCCTTCGCGAACTTGACGCTCCCTTCGGGCCCTCTTCTTGGCTACCCCACAGCGTTTGATCTTCGTCCATGCTTCCGGGTCCTGATTAGGGATTTCTCCCTGCACGGCCCCGGTTACATCGGAGGAGAGCTCTTCGTTGAGCGTGAGCGAGTCCAGGGCTGGCAAGGCTATACCCTCGCCCGTCGCAGACGCGCTCTCCCTTAAGTCGCTCGCCAGCGGTGCTTCGGGGGCGGTTCCCAAAATTGGGCTCCTTAACCCTTCCGTTGCACCAATTCCGGGCGCGTATTCGTTGGAGTCCGTTTTCGTTTCCGTTACGTCTCCGTCTGTTTGTTTTTGTGTAGTTTGTTTGTTTATGTCCATGTAAGTCCCACGAGTAGTCGGGAAATAAAGGTCCGCTCCTGCAGAACCCGCTTACAGGGGTAAGGCTAGATACAATGGGGGGGGGGGGGGCGCCTGGTACCCCAAGGGCATCGTTCGAGACATCATTACCCCGGTGCCACCCAGCTCTCGGCACGATAGCTTACACCTTAGCTTGGGGAGCTGGTCCGCGACGGGGCTTTAGTTCTCCACCGATGGTTTTTAAGCCCTCAGGGGTCCCTTCTGGCACCCACTGGCCAGGGCACTCCATGGACATTCCTTTCCCGTGTCCCGGTCACCTGAGGCAAGCCGTTCTGCGGTACTCGGGGTCCACTTCACGCACCCGGTCGTCCTCCTATCCGCCACCCGGAGACGCGCTCGGTTGGGGCTCAGCCTGGATCGACCGGAGGTCGTCCTGGTTCCCCGCGCCCCTTTCGGGGGTTAGGGCACTCCGGGAATACATATAATAAAATCTAATAGAATAAAATAAAGAAATATAATAAAATGAAATAAATATGTTACGAGCCGGAGGGGGCGGCTGCGTAGCCGGGGCTTAATTTCGGTTATGGTAATTGTTAATGGCTTGACCAGTGTTGTTATTAACACTGGGAGCCTAAGGAAGTAGACGTGGAGACGAACCTACGTATGGCTAACGTAGGGAGCTCCAGGAGGTTGGCTATGGTGGACGAACCTACATATGGCTAACGTAGGGAGCCACAGGAAAGGTGAAGAGTAGAGGACGTAGCTACGTATGGCTAACGTAGGGAGCCTCAGGAGTGTGATATACGGACGAACCTACGTATGGCTAACGTAGGGAGCCGCAGGAGATGTTAGTATTAGGTCTCGTAACTTGATTGATGTACCTCGAGCGGTAAAGGTACTGTTCGTTGCAGCTAAGTTGCTGAGCACCTACATACTGAACCGACAGAGGGACAAGGGGACTGTGCGTTTGCTCCACCTAATCCCCTCCAGGAGCCCGTAACTTGAGAAGTGAGTGGCCAGATTGCATAGGCGTAGTATTTCCATATTCGCGGAAGATACATTTAACTATATAAACATGTGATTTTTTCGGGATATTAATGGATTTTTTATAATACTCGTTCTTGACAACAGTTGTTATTATGCAAAATTTATGGAAATTACGTTATGGAAAGTGTAAAAACTCTCCTGTTTTCTTAATAATGTAAACCCTGAATCTGCCTCTACGCCAATGCATTCAACTCGCCGCTCGCTATCGCTTCATCTCATTCTGTTTCAATGTCTGTCCTTGGCGACGTTCGTCACGCGATAGATTTGTGGATGTAAGGGCCTCGGCCAATAAACATAATACGTGTGACTGGAGGCAGGTCAATGAATTTGATTGGACGGCAACTTAGCTGCAACGCGCAGTACACCTTAGTGGGTTTCTGGATAGTAAATATAATTGAACAATAGTATGTAAGTTAAAATACTATGAGTTTATTGTCTATTCCGGGACCTTACAATTGCTGTGTGTAATTGTCGCGGTATTCAATGAATTAAACTCTAGGTTGCAAGTTTTAAATGAGTTGAATAATTACAATTTAGTTTCGATTCCGCGAAGCAAGAATCTAATCCTTCTCGGTTTTCACGAACGCGAGTAAACGGGGGCGGAGTACGACGATTAGAATAATGCTTAACAGCAGACAACGTACTGTATAGTTACTGTGAGTGCTTGAAAGGGACTTGAATACCCGATCTCGCAGAGTTTCCTCGTTGCAGAGATTATCCGTAAAAGAACGTACTGACGTGTATCGAACTGATTCTAGACTTGTCGCCACCCTTTTTATACTTAAAAATCAGAGTAAAAAGAGTGGTGAGGACTGACTCTACGTGACCCGTAGGACCGCGCCCTTGCTTTGCGTTGGTCTCGAATTTTCTAGAAGACGGTTGGTGTCGGGTGCACACATCCGGAGGAAATTTCTGAGACGGATACGTAACAAATATAACAAAATGAACGAAATATAATAAAATCAAAGAAATATTTTACAAATACAATAAAAGAAATATATATTGTGACCCGTTTACGTGGGTGCACTCTATACTAGGGGGGCTTTTCACAATACAAATTTCGTTGGGCGCCAGCCACTCGCTGTGGCGATCAAAATCAAAAGGGGCGAAAGGGGTGTTCGGGCGATTACAGTGGAGGGGGTTTCGGGCACTTACGTCCTTACAATCTCGTGGGGGAGTACGCGGGGAGAAGTATCAGGGGAAGGGAGGTCTCAGGGTTGGAAGGGTTCTCACGGAGTTCTTTACGTTACGCGTAGGAACGGGTAACGGTAGAAGGGAGTAATGGGGGGCCGGAAAAAGGGAATCTTGAAAGGTTGCGGAAGGTAATCGTTGCAAACTTTAACAGGGTGCGGGCGGAGAAGATACCGTTGCCAGACTCAACTCTTACAAATTGTAATACGGAAGGGACTTACTCAATCGCCTTACACACTTTCGCACTCAACGCACTCCGTGAATCGCTTCTATGAATCGCTCTCTAATACTCTCCAACAACAATCTCTATAACGCTCTAAAAATCGGTACTCAATGATAGCCTCAAGCTCAATGACGGCTCGTCGTCGCCGCTGTGACGACGAGACCGTCGCGGGATATTTTGGGGAGGGGATGGGTCTAGGAAGGGGCTTCTTCCGGCAATGGGATGGATCGATTATCGATCTTCGATATACCGGTGATCGGGGTCGATGGGGCTGACGGATGTCCTGTGACGACGGGTGTGGGCTGAGATCTTCGGGCTCGGCGACAGATGGCTCTGGGTGGGCGTTTTGCACTCGTTTTGAGCAGCTTCGTCTAGTTTTCGAAGTCCCGCGTTGCTCCCTTTCCTTGGGAGGGGTTGGGGGTCTGTCACCGGCCTCGAAGCTCCTCTTGAAGGGTAGTCCTGGGTGGGTCAGTCCGTCGCCTCCATCGGCCCGACACCGGTGGGCAGGGAGAAAGGAGTGAGGTGAGGGAAGGTTTAGAGGTTATCTTAATGTGGGCTTGTGAGGTGGGAGAAGCGCAGCGATTATAACGGATGTCACCACGTTACAATATATAGAATGAAATAAAGAAATTAACAAAATGAACGAAATATAATAAAATGAAAGTTAATAATAATTTAAATTAATTATTGTTCCTCCTCTTCCATCGCGACCGCGACCGCGACCGCGTGATGGCATTGTCTGCCGCCGCAGCCTGTTGAATTTTCTGCGCAATTTTCTAAAGCGCAGCCGCTCAATGGACCTGATTGACTGGAAAAATAAATATGATGTTATTATACATAAATAATGAGTAGCAGAAATAATGTACGAACAGGAAAGTAAAAACACGACTTACGGTATGCTGCGGCTAGTCCGGCTGCGGCTGTGGCTGCGGCTGTGGCTGTGACTGCGGCTGGTAGGGCTAGAAAAATAAATATTATGATATGTATATATACATATATTGGTCGCTCGCCATGTTGGTGCCTGCAAAAACAGTAGAAAAGCAGCGATCGCACACTAACGCGTAAGATGTAACAGGGACGCACACGAACAGGCATTGTAAATTTAGACATTTTTTCGAAAATATCTCTAAAACTTAGGCCACGCGGTGGTTTTATGTATAGAAAAAACAGGCAAGTAAAAAAATGACTTACGGTATGTTGCGGCTGTTTCCCTAATTGGATTTCTAAATCCTTAATCCTTTGTTGCAGTTGCAACAACAACCATTGTTGTTACAACTGCAACTGCTGCAATTGGTGTGTTGCTTCTTCCACCTTGTTTTACTGCTTCTCCGTGTGCAGCGGCAACGGCTTCTCCGGGTGCAGCGGCTTCTCCGGGTGCAGCGGCAACGGCTTCTCCGGGTGCAGCGGCTTCTCGGTTTGCTGCGGCATTTTATGCGCTTTTTCTATTTTAACTTCTAAAAAAAAATTTAAAACATGAATAATACTGCTCACGGAATGTAATTGTCAATGATAATCACGAGGTAAAGATGAGAAGAAACACATACTTTGCTTTCCGAAATCCATTGAAAAAGAGACGTGTTGTCCGTTTCAATGCACTGACAGTGAACTGTCCCTGGAAGTGAAATTGGAAAACGCCACAGCGTTGGCGTTTCGTTTTTGTTTTACACGTACGTAGCTTGTTGCCATGGCCCGCGGTGTCATCTAGTTCTTTGAAACTAGACGTCTTCGCGGTAACGTAGAAGACAAATCATTCAGAACATTTACAACCATTTGTGAAAAAAATAAACACAAATGGGAAATAAAAAAGGTAGCAGTCGTCACGGATTGCTGTTAAGGAGAAGACTCTCCCTCAAAAAAGCATATAGAAAACTGTAAGTGCTAACAATTTATTGTACATTTCAGTAACTTGTGTGAATTGTCCTACATTCGTTTTTCTTTGCAGGCGACGGAAAGAATTAGAATCGTCGACAACGACGATTCTAGCTGCTGCAGTTTTCGAAGATAAATATTTCGAAAATACAGATGCGGGGCGCATCTCAGAATCGAAAAACGTCCTTTTAACAAATAAAGATGTACAAGTACAAAACGTCCTGGACGATAGCGACGACAATCTCGTCGTAGACGTCGGACACGAAGATATGGGACGTATTTAGGAAAATGTGCCAGATGGCCGCCGCATTGTTGACGTTCAGTTCTTTTGAAATGAAATACATAGAACGTTCGACAATCATGCGCGAGGTATTGAATGTCATTTTCGCTATTGGAAAATGATCGGTAGTCGCCAGCATGGGTGTCTGACACAGTTTTTCTTCAAGTGCCAAATGTGCAATTACAAAGATACTGTTTGGTCGGAACCTATGAATTCAGATATAATGAATGTAAATGAGACCACGACGACCGCGACTGTTACAGTCGGAATCAGCTATGCACAATTAGAAGAATTATGCGCCGCCCTGAACATGCCCTGCATGGCTGAAACGACGTACCGGAGGTACCGTGAAAAACTTGTAGATCAGTTTATGAAAAGCGCAATGCATACCATGCAGGCAGCAGGTGAAGAAGAAAGACGATTAGCTTTTGAAAACAATTAGCTTTTGTTGTGTACCGAAATATAATTTAAAAAAATGTTTTAACAGTCGTTTTAGCAGTCAATGCGCGAAAACAAGAAACAGGGCCTCAGCATATCAAAGCTAGAGAACTTCAGAAGGACATTTTAAGTATTCCTAGCCATATATTTGGTGAGCATAAGGAGTGCAATAGCCGCAGCCATACGTGTATGCGTGACGATAAAATAATTTTTAACCAAAAAAACATCCGACTTCGAAATGCACTAAAAAGCGTAAAATAATTTCTATTTCATTTATACCAATATTCCATAGCTATTAATAATATCTACTTAATCGTTAAATAGGATACCAAATACATTTCAAAGTTTTAGGAGGCGGCGCAAAATTAAAAATACCCGAACAAACGATGCTGCCAATAACGATTTGATTGCAGTATGCCAAACTAGGTAATTAATAAGTCGTAAGAGAAAAATTATAGATCCGGCTGAAAACATTTGTAATTGTAACGATTGTATGAGAAATTGGCAGCACTCCTGATGTACATGCACTATACTGCAGTTCACAAGAGACCATACTTAACTCGCGCCACTCACTAGGTTTAGAGAGATTTTTAATAACGTGTGTTATTCCCCTCTACAGCTTGCTTCTTATTATACTTTGCGATCATATAAATGATGGGCAGAAATATATGACGTACGATAACTGATAACCGGTGATGATATTGTAAAGTTTCACGATACAATGAAATTCCTATTATTTATCGCAAAAAAAAAACGATGTGAACGCAAAGTAAGAAGCAAGCTGTAAAGGGGAATCACACGCACTACTAAAAATCTCCCTAGACCTCAGTAGGTCACTAGCTGCGCGAGTTAAGTGCGGTCACTCGTGAACTGCAGTATAGTTAATTCGCAATGGGTTTGTTGATTCCCGTTGAATATTGTTTACTTGAAATTATCAAATGGGTGATTTATCATAGGTTGCCGACGCCCGAGTTAGGATCTTCTGTTACGCCCCGGCGGAAAATTTGAGATTTATCCGCCTTGCGTCCCTTATCAAGCCCTTTTGGGTTCCGAGGATTTCTCATGTAAGGGTTGTGAGGTGGGTGTTTCACTTTTCCGCCAATCTTTTCATTCCTCCTCTACCTTGCACATTCTTGTCAAGCCTTTCGAGGTTCCGAGGATTTCTCATGCAGGGGTGGGCAGGGAAGAGTTTGAGTTTAATTCTTTCTATTTTTACTTCTTCTAACGCTTTCCCTTCTTGCAATAGTTTACGTGACCCTCCTTGAAACTATCGTCGCCAACCATAGTAAGACAATACAGGTTAATATCGGATAGCGCACAAAAACTCGCGTTTAGCTCGTAAGAGAGAGAGGGAGCCGTTAGCATAACACCAGCGCTACGCAGTTAGCCAGTGTTTCGCATTCCGGGAATTTCCGGAAGAAATTGGTAACTGCGTAGAAACGGGAAAACCGTAATGATATCTTTGTTAAGAAAACTCTTTCTCTCTCATTTGCACAAAGCGTCAGCTGGTCCAACCAGGATCATTATTACCTGATCGAATGATAGTATGAAAGGAATGGATGGAAGAATATGTATTTAAACGATAAAACCAAGATGAATGAGAACCCTTACAAAGTCTAACGTCGCGAACGTTCGACCGCCGTTCGAAAATCAAGGGTCGTTCAAAGCAATAAACACTATTGTATTAGAAATTCTAAGAACTGCCTAGCGACAACGGCAAATTTTGAACAAAGGAATGTTCTCGAAGGAATGTTTAAATTCATAGGAAACGAAATGCCGAATTTACCGAAATAATTATGCGAATAGATTGTAAGTGAATACATAATCGGCATTGCGATTATCGTAAATGCATCATCCGCTTTTGCACTGATAAGATCTTGTTATAAATCAGGAAAGTAAATAATTCTGATCCTGTTAAGGGAAAATATACGGATGACGGTTTCATCTATTGAAAACTATATATTTTAATCTCAAGTCTCATTTTAGATTTCAACTAAATCAATAGCCGCATTTAAAAATTATGCATATAAAGAGAAATACTGCGTAGTTTCTGAAAACCGTTGAAACTATCATGGCAACGAAATAGAAAGGAAGAGGAACACCAAAGAAAGGGGATGGAAGATTTTCGTCTAGCTCGCGCGTCTTAGCCAATCACCGGGCACGCGACACTACCGAGCACGTGCCACGATTCGTCAATCCGTCCCCTCCAAGGACGATGATCGCGCGACGGGCCCTTCGACCGTCGATCTCGCGCAAAATTTGGCACTCTTGATCGATCAATCGTCGAGGTACGTGATCGGGAGCTCGTGTGTCCGAGAGGACAGAGTTATTCGGAAGTTTCGCGATATTTTCTCTGCGGTAAAGTCCTCCGCGTAGCGAGGCAGAGTGCCGTGCGGGTTAAAATAATAGGAATTCTGAATAAGGTCTCACTGACGCGCACGTAAAACCTTCCTTCTACCTAAATTCTCTATCATTTCTTTCTCATTTTAAATCGTTTGCTCGCGTAGAATTTCGTATTAACTTCATATCGCGTAATTAAATATATATATATATATATATATATATTCTTTTTCCGTTCGTATTCGTTTGTCTCTCGTCGACGTACTCGTCCGAATAATCCGTTTTCCGCCGCGACAAGTGCAGTGATCGCAAACCTTACCGTTCTTTGGTGTTCCAGATCATCAAGCGAACACAAAGCGAACTACAAGCGAATTTATTATCTTGTATTAATTATACAGCGTTTCGGTAAGTCGATCCGATTACCATTTTGAACACGACGTCTAACTATTGGCAAAACGGGCGATCTGGTCCAGCCCTTCGGGGTTCCGAGAATTGCTCCGGTCAGATCGTTCCACCATACGAGGTATCATTTTTCGACTATTACTGCGTTGCAATTTCGTTTTCTATTTTCTATTTTCTATTTTCTATCATACAAAAGGGACACCTTAGTCGAGCCCTTTCGAGGGTGCCGAGAGTATCTCCGGCTGAGGTGTACCCTCACGGCGGAAATACGCCGATTTCACGGTAAATTGAAGGAAAGCGAAATAGCAACAATCATTTCCCGCGACCGTTATATCAATTGTAAAGTTTCAAGTGTGATCTCAGAGCGTTTGCATACTATTATTATATATTTTGTTAAATTACATAAGCATTTTTACCCTTGTTAAACAATACGCACGTACTGGTAATCTCAATAACGAGTTTTCGAATTAATTAGATTTCAATTTTTGGCATTTTCTATTTTGTTAATTATTTGACCTTATTCAAAATTAAACCAGTTTCACCAGTTAAACAGTTTCAAAATTTATTTCAAACACACCATACACTTTTCAGTTATATACGCCTACCATCATATACAGATTCAAGGAGGGACCCGTACGAGACCTAAAGCGTTGAACGAACCCAACGAAGGACTAAAAAGTTAAATTCTAAATTCTAACATCTTAATAAATTGTCTTTCGTCTTTTAATTTGTCGAGAGCGTTAACCCGCTCGAGACTGGTGGCAGCGATACCAACCATCGCACCAGAATAGGGGAGAAAAGAATAGGGAATTGCCTTTCAATCATCTAATTGAAACAGCACTCTCTCTTTCTTTTTTAATTATCCTTTTACGTTGCGCCGTCGCACGCGCAACGTAACACTTCCTAGTAGAGGAAAAATTTTTAATTTTGCGCCGCCTCCGAAAACTTTGAAATGTATTTGGTATCCTATTTAACGATTAAGTAGATATTATTAATAGCTATGGAATATTGGTATAAATGAAATAGAAATTATTTTACGCTTTTTAGTGCATTTCGAAGTCGGATGTTTTTTTTTGTTAAAAATTATTTTATTTCACACTTTTTAGTGGAACCAGTAGTATTTGTAGTATAGTGTAAGGTGATTTTAGATTTCTATTGCTTAGCTAATAACCATAAACCGAAAAAAAATTGACCGAATTTAAGTTGTTAATAAACAACAAATTTCATAAATTTTTGCAAGTGGGATCATCGCGGATATACCTCCTACTAAATGTGAAAGGTTTCATCGCTATCGGTACATTCCCGGCAGCATAAACGCCGGAAGATATAAATGAAGTATTACGTATTTTGCGATAAAAGTCGTTAGGAATGAAAAAATACAAAAATTTTTTTGCAGGACCAATTGGAAGATATACTCTACAAGATGCAAAATTTTCGATCCGACTGGTCTATCCGTCTCAAGGTAATCAGTGAAAAATATAAATCAAGCATTACGTTCTTGCAAAAAAATCGTTAGCAATGAAAAAGTGCAAAATGCCTTTCTGACGGGACCAAGTGGGCGATATACTCTACAAGATGCAAGAAGCTTCGTTCCGATTGGTCTATCCGTCTCGGAGTAATCGGCGAACGTACGGCGCACATACATGAAATAGTACGTTTTTCTGCAATAAAAAGCGTTCAAAATGAAAAAATATAAAATGTTTTTTTAACCGGACCAATCGGGACACATACTTTAGAAGATACAAAAGGTTTCGTTCCGATTATTTCATCCGTCTCGGAGTAATCGGCGAACATACATTTAGAAAAAAAAGTCGTTAGGAATAAAAAAATGCAAAATATTTTTTTTACGGGACCAATGGGGAGTTGTACTGTACAAGATGCAAAAAGTTTCATACCGATTGGTCCATCCGTCTCAGAATAATCGGTGAACATACACCGCACGTACATGAAATAGTACGTTTTTTTTGCAATAAAAACCGTTCGGAATAAAAAAATGCAAAATGTTTTTATAATGGGACCAATCGGAAGACATATCCGACAAGATGCAAAAGATTTCATTCCGATTGGTCCATCCATCTCGGAGTAATCGGTGAACAAAGCCAGGAAAAAAAATAATAAAAAAAAAATATACTGATCGAATTGAGTATCCTCCTCCTTTTCGAAGTCGGATAAAAAACAGAGCTGAGAAAAATTACGTTCCATCTTTCAAATTATACGGTATGTATATCGAAGTCGAGAAAGCCATACGATTCCTCAGCTGCTATTCGGATAGTTTGTTAATGAATGTGACAAACAACCCGCAGAAACATTTAATTCAATTATCTGCAAAGAGATTGGTGGAAAACGTGTTAATTTTGGTGCAAGAGGTTCCTACAATGCTCGAGTTGCAGGAGCTGTTACGCAATACAATACGCAACAAGTACTTACAGAAATGCATAAGAACATGTGTAAAACCGTTTCACCACTAGTAAAGAGATTGGAGGAACGGCGGCAGAGAAAAGTTGCGAAAACGAAAGAATTGCGAATGACCCATGGCAAGAGAAGAAAATTTAAGCCGGTGCAAGGAACGGATAAATATTATGGTCCAAACTCGCAAAGACCAGATCTTCCGAGTGATATGCTGCTTCAACTTCGCAAGGAACATTTTGAAAAGCTTGCTGATAATGCAAAAAATCGTACAATAATAGAAACGAACACAAGAGAGCAAAACGATTCAGATTTATGGAGAGCTTTAAAAGAGGAAATGTTAACTGCTTCGAATTTTGGAGCAGTATGTTGCATGAGACAAACAACGTCCTGCGCAGCAATGGTGAAAAACCTTTTATATCCTCCACCTGTCGATACCGGCCGCGATAAAGAACACATTGCAAGAAAAGACGTAGCGAACGCAATGAAAACAAGAATTCGAACTTGTGGATTGTTCATTGATCGCGACATTCCATACTTGGGTGCCTCTCCTGATGGGCTTATCAACGATGACGGTTTACTGGAACTGAAATGCCCACAATCTGCTGAGAATTTGACAGCGATAGACGCAATAGAAACAATACGTCACTTACGAAACATCTTCGATAAGAGAGATATACAAGAAATGAATAGGAAGCACCAGTATTTCTACCAAGTACAAGGTCAGTTGCATATAACGCAGGAAGTACTGTATTTTCGCTACCTGGACACCTAAAAGCATACATATGATCCACGTAAATAGAGACGACGCGTTTTGGACAAATCATATGGAACCTTTCCTAACGCGTTTCTACGAAGAATGCATGCTTCTGGAAATATTGGACAGCCGCCACAATATACACATGCCTATTAGAAATCCAGAATACATACTACGGGCAAAAGAAGACGCATCAATTCAAAAATCTAGTAGAAAAATCGCAAAAAAGCGTACATATGAAAACATGATACAGAACAGTGTTGAAGCATCAAATATGATCGTTGAAGCAGTAACTAGCGAATGTATCATTGTCAGTCATTCAGACCAAGAAGAAAACTTCATAGATGATGATGTAGGATACTATATATTGAAGACTGCTGTTTCTTCCGTAACTGACGTACAGAAAAATGTACTACCTGTGCAAAGTAAATTAAACGATGAATCGTTAAATCGATTTTTGCGTGTCGTCAGAGAAAGTACTCCTTTTGAAACGCAAAGTGTTCTATACTTACAGTTTACAAAATTTATCAAGCCCTGCTGTAGTGACAAAAGCATGCAAATAATTGGAGGCAACTGTTCTGATCACTGGCGAAGTATCTATTTCGACGGCCGCAAACTCCATGTATACGACAGTTTACCTGGCAGTGCATACGACAAGCTCGCAGAGGAAGAAAAAAACTATATTGTATTACGATTTCCTCATATTCGCAAAAAGGATATACTTTTTTAACCGACTTCGAAAAGGAGAAGGTTACTCAATTCGATCAGTATGTATTTTTTTTTTGTGTGTGTTCACCGATTACTCCGAGATGGATGTACCAATCGGAACGAAACCTTTTACATCATGTAGGGTATGTCTTCCGGTTGGTCCCATTGAAAAAAAATTTTTCATTTTTTCATTGTTATTGCAAAATACAGGAAGTTTTTAATGTCAAGATTGGACGATTTCAATGACCTTTTAATATGTTGTCGGGGACATGATTCTGAACAACTTTTTCATTATGCATAATTAACGGAAAGTTTTAGTTTCCGAGATATTCGTGAAAAACTATTGTTACTACTACATTGAATTCTACGTATGCCTACGTGTCTCTACTGGTGTATGAGTCAGCATGCAGTCGCCGATTCTCTACTGTTTCTTATATATGTATACTGAGTTGCATTGAACTTGTCGCAGTGAAGTTGGCTACAAATTCACTAACGCATTCACGCAGCGTTGGCGAGCCGATTTGTAGCCAACTTCACTGCGACAAGTTCAATGCAACTCAGTGTACATGGGTACTCTGCAAGGCATGTACCGATTGCGATGAAACCTTCCACATCTAATAGGAGATATTTCCGCGATATTTCACTTGCAAAAATTTATGCAATTTGTTATTGTTAATAACTATTCTGATAACTTGTATGGAACTTGTTATCGTTAAAAACTATCGTTATTGCAATTAACCAATAAGAACGGTAAACCACCTTATGGCATCCTACAAATACTGCTCGTCCTACTAAAAAGTGTAAAATAAAATAATTTTTAACAAAAAATACAACCGACTTCATCGCCTCTTCCAGGCTCGAACTTCCCATTCTCCACGATACATTGTATCATCGTCGACGGTTTGGTCGACGCACACATATTCACATATACGAGCTGCGAATGAGCGCACACGGTCGAGCAAAGAATGTGGCAGAGGCTATAGGTAGAGAACACCATAGTTATCGTATGCTCTAACACACAAACTTTTATTCAAATGCACATGTTTGAAACAGTCGCGTGCCTATGGTTAACAAAAACGGAAGGTAATGACCGTTGCCGATTTCTCTAGGGGACCTGTAGTAGAAGACCCAGGCTATGTGTGACTCTAGAGTGTCAACTCAGGCGCGGTAGCGTAACGCTGTTGGCGCAGTGGCGCCACAGTGGTCTAAATCGAGAAATTTAGTGACATTTTGCCAAAAAATCAACTTTCTCATATAGATATACATTGAATGTATATTGCTTTCTAAATATCTATCAATCTTGGAAATGGAAAAGTTAATAAAATTGAATAAGAACTGTAACTGTAACAGCCAGTTAACACGTTGAGTGCTACGCCGGTCCCTAGGGACCGGAGGTGGACTTTCCGTTCAGCCGGCGCCGGTCCCTGGGGACCGGCAATCGATTTTTCGTTTAAGCGGCGTGGATTCTAGGGACTGACTGCGAAATTCTCGTTTGATCGACATCGGTGCATGAGACCTGCATTGTCAAGGGTTAAATTATAAATGACAATAAAAAATTTAAGTTAAAATTTAATGAAGTTTATTAAAACATTGTAAACAAAAATGTGGCTGAGATTTGCACATATCACAGTAGGTAACTACTTTTTTCGTGTTTTTCTTCGCTATGTCGCTCCCGAGCATTTTTGCATTCGTGCTATAACATTCAGCACAGTATTTTCGCACTTCTTCCCGAAGTTTGTGGATACGTCTACTTGTACCGGCCTCAACTGGAGTTTGCTCGTGTGAATGTTGTGTGAGAGCAGCTACTAATTGTTTCCGGAACATTGTAATGGATATCTTTGTCTCCGATACACTTTCATACATATGTAACGCATTCACAACGGCAGTATTCAAAAGAAGATCGAAGGCTAATTTTCTGTACCACTTCAATGCTCTTCTAAGTGGACTGCTGTAGGAACTCATCTGATCGGATAGATCAATCGGCGTTTTTCCTTTATTATAATCAATAATTATTTTTGGTTTATAGGAAACCCCTGTTCTAGTTGTTATGTTTTCCATTTCGTTTGAATGTTTGGTCGAAAGAACTAAAACATCCCTCTTGTCTTTCCACTTCATGACGGTAATTCCGTTCCTGTTTTCTTGTGCAATAACTTCTCCCCGCCGCAGTTTGGCTGTCACAACTGCCTTTGGATTTTCTTTCCGATTTGGCCGAAGGGTACCAATCAAATGCATATTCTTTGATATTAATTTGTTTGCTAAATCTACACTCGTATAATAATTATCTGTACATAAAGTATGGCCTTTTTCAAACAAATCTTCACACAAATTCAGAACAACATTTGTGGGTGTTGTATTTTCTTTGTCCAATGTTTTGCCAGTGTAAACGCGATAACTGTAGGTGTAATTATTAGTGCAGCACAATTTAAATATTTTAATCCCATACCTGTGCCTCTTTTGTTTCATGTACTGTCTAAATGCGATCCGTCCACGGAATGGTATTATCGACTCGTCGATGCATAACATTTCGGTGGGATCATAATATTTTTTAAAATTTGAGTTCAGTTCGTTTAGAACAAATTCAACCTTTGACAGACGGTTGGAAGCATCAACTTTTGTGTTGTCAGCAAAATGCAACATTCTCAAGAGAATTTGAAAGCGGTCTCTACACATTATTTTTTGTGGAAATGTGTGACCTAACATTGGATCCTGGGACCAATATAGACTCAAAGATGGGAGTTTTACTAATCCCATCCACAAAATCAGTCCAAAAAACCGCTTTATTTCATTTTTATCTGTTGGCACCCATTTATTGCAACGTTCGGAGTACACTCTGCTTTGTGTGGCATAAATATTTGTTTCTTCTGCTATATGTTCAAACATGGTCTCCGTCACATAAAGCCCATAAAAATCTTCCACTTTTTTACAATGTCGCACTTGTTCATTAAAAAGTTTGGCACCATGGGGACTTGTGAAAGATATAATATTTGGTTGGTTGCCTCGCGGTTCAAACCACTCGTTTGGATCACTAGTTCCGATATCCCTTAGTGAACTATCGGATTTACTGTCACTACCTGAAGAAGGCAATGGTACTGCATGCCCACGTTTGCGTGGTACTAATATCGAACTCGACGAGTCACTATCGCTTTGTTCTCTCAACATTTTTAGTTGATGGGTAACAAAACTTTTTCAAAAAATATAAAACTGAATTCTCTCTGCTGCACTGAACCTTTATACTCCCGTGGCTTTTTCCGACTGATCGTTTATACTTTTCGGTCCAGTGAAGTGTTGACCTTCCGCGTCACGCGAAGTAGTAAGGCGGCAGCGCTTGACATCAAGTGCTCACGCGATTAGGCGACACCGCGCCGTGCGCTGCCGGCTGAGCGGAAAGTCTAGCGAAATCGGCGCTGCACTCAACGTGTTAAAGTTGGAAGTTTTCAAGATAACATTTTTCATGGAAAAAATTCTTTTTCTTTTTTAAGGTGCCCTGACTATTCTTTTTAATATTTTTCTCTCCATTTTAAAAAAAATGAAAGATATATCTTTAAATTACAAATCACCATTGTCAATAAAGGTTACTATTCATAATGTATTAAAAATGTTACGATAAATGCAATAAAGTAAATTGTACAAGTTATTAATCATTAATAAGGAATATCTTTTGAGTCTCAAATAGTCACAAAATTTTACAAAATGGAATACTTTCAGCATACTTTCTCCTATATAATTATCCAAGAATTATTTCCTACTTCGTCCTATTTGTTTAAATCCGTCCGCATCGCTGTGCGTACAGAATCTATCCATACTACAGACGGTCGCGTTTATCTTCGGGACTCCACACGTAATACGAAACTCTCAAAACTTAAACACTTCAAATGTTTATGCTATGGTACAGATAAGTCTGCGACTAGGTTTCTCTCTTTCGATCTGCATTCAGTTGATGCAAAGGCATACAAGAGCGAATAGTGAAATTCTTTTAGCGTTACATACGAACTTTTCTTTCCTTTTCATTAAAATTTTGATTTGCGTAGTCTTTATTTAGTGCTAATCTCGGTATACTTTATTTAATTATTTAATTATTGTTTAGTAAAGTTTATACACTCTGTTATTATTAATTAATAAGTTTTGTTCTTTGTTATATTTTGTTTTACTTATATTTGGTAAGTGCGTAAATACTTGGACATTTGTTACATGTGGTATTTTCTGTGTTCAAAACTTCTTCTTTTGCTATTCAGGTATTTGATATTTAATAAGAATGGAGGCTTTTCGTACAAATCTGAATTTATTTATGTTGCTACGAAGTTCGTCGAAAGATTTAAGTGACTATCTATTTTTGCATGAAAAAATATGTAAAGAAATCAACATGTCGCCCGAAACTTCAGATATGTTAAAAACAAGTTTAAGGAAGTTTGTTTCTAATTTGAAACGGAAATGGGTGCAATCTCGTTATATAGAGGAAAAATTTTTAAAACGTAACAAAGAATGGTTACAACGAGATTTCATATATCCACATGCAATATTAATAAACGTTCCATCAACTTCAACAGACCCTCCTAGAACGAAATCATCCACTGTAGAAATCTACAAAGGAAGAAAGGCATTATCTGACTGCTGTAATAGAGAGAAGGTGAGAAGAGCCACATGTCTCGTAAATAATTTTACATTATCAGAATTATTAAATGCCGCAAAAATGAGCTTTCGAAAGAATAGAATGCATCACAAATCTCGTTTGCTTGAATATATAGAACATAATGACTGCGAATATAATAAAATAAAGGCTATCTTAAGTGGTTGCAAATTAAAAACAAGAACGTTTTCTGTAGAGAAAGCTTTATGTATGTTTATAACGGCAGACCTATCCAAATTTCAATATGTCACACTTAGAAATGAAGCTATACAATGTAATAATAACCAATTGCCATCGTATTGTACATTATTGCAAGAAAAAAAGAAATGTTATCCACCAAAAGAATCCATAGTAATAACAGAAAAATATGCAAAAGTTGAGCTGCAAGATTTGCTAAACCACGCGGCTGAACGAATTCTACAAAGCATAGGTGATTTAGAAAATAATATAGAATTAGTATTAAGATGTAAGTGGGGATGTGACGGTTCCTCAGGACAAGCGAGGTACAAACAAATTCAGTCAGACTTCAATATGAATGACGATAGTATTTTTTCATGCAGTCTAGTTCCGTTAAAGATCCATAACAAATTAACTGATCAAGTCCTATGGAAAAATCCGCGACCATCTTCTACGTGGTTCTGTCGCCCAATTAAAGTTGAATTCACTAAAGAAACAGAACAAATTATACATGAAGAAACAAACAGAATTAACAATGAAATAGTAAACTTAAAGCAGGTTAAAATAAATAATGTACAAGTTGAGTATATAATGCTTCTTACAATGGTGGACAACAAGATTTGCAATGCCCTTACGAATACAATATCCGCAATGCGTTGTTATATTTGTAATGCCAAGCCAACAGAGATGAATTCTTTAGATCTCATAAATTCAAAAATATGCAATGCTAGCAATTATTCGTTTGGACTTTCTAC
This sequence comes from Osmia bicornis bicornis, assembly GCF_907164935.1. Taxonomy (NCBI): domain Eukaryota; kingdom Metazoa; phylum Arthropoda; class Insecta; order Hymenoptera; family Megachilidae; genus Osmia; species Osmia bicornis. Next base: position 8,056,438 of record NC_060222.1, on the reverse strand, counting down.
CCTTCATGCATGGATCAGATGTTTTGAATGCCTTTTACATATTTCATACAATATACCTTTCAAACAATGGAGTGCAAATACACCTGATTTAAAAAAAATTCGAGATGAGAGAAAAAAACATATTTAACAGCAATTTAGACAAAAATTAGGATTATTAGTTGACGTAGTAAAACAAGGATGGGGTTCATCGAATGATGACAACACTGCAAGAACATTTTTTTCAAATACAGAACTTTCGGCCAGTATAACAGGAATCGATGCTACATTAATTAAGAAATTTTACGTAATACTACAAGTCATTTCATCTTCGTACGCAATAGACCTTGATAAGTTTCAAGAATATACTCACAATACAGCAAAACATTTCATAAATCTTTATCATTGGTATTATATGCCGGCCTCCATACATAAAATATTAATTCACGGGAAAGAAATAATAAAACACGCACTACTGCCAATTGGTCAATTGTCTGAGGAGGCTCTAGAGAGTAGACATAAAGATTTCAAACACTATAGATGCAGAAATAGTCGAAAAATTTCACGGATTGCTACCAACGAAGATATATTTCATAGATTGTTACTAACTTCGGATCCATATATATCATCTTTACGTATGAAGTCTCACAACAAAAAATCCAAAACTCTGGACCCAGAAGCTAAAGAACTAATAATTAAATAAAAACAATTGTAAATAAATTTAAAAAGTAAAAAATATGATATTAAATAAACATAAAATATGTTACATCATACATCATTAAAACCCATTGCTTGTCAATATTCTTCGCTCCAAATTTCATTTCGCTATCTTTAATGATATAGGAGTTATACCTTACAACTACGCTATATACAGTATTTACAGTAACACCAAGATTTCAGTTAAAACAAGGGTGACAGACTTTTTTACGCGACCAGGCGCAGCTGGGTAAGTCTTTAATATTCCCCTAACGGGAACAGACTGAGTCGAGTTAGCAGCAAGAGACGAAGTGTCCGGAGATGGTGACAATGCGTCATCAACGGGCTCCGCAGAAAGATAAGCCGGCTTTAAACGCTCGATCGTAACCTGTTCCGCTTTACCGTTTACATCGATTCGAAACACGCGGTCAGACAAACGTGTGATAACGCGATGGGGGCCCGAATAAGGTTGCTCCAACGGACGACCTGATCCATCTACGCGTGAAAAGACGTGAGTACACGTTTGCAAATCGTCGTGATAAAACGTGCGGTTTTTAATGTGATGCGCGGTAGGCCTCGGGCGGAGTCTCCTCATCATGATACGGAATTTTTGAACGAAAATCTGGGGGTCCGAGTCGAGTTCTTCAGAGTCGAAGAACTCCGCGGGAACCTTGAGAGTGGTTCCATAAACGAGTTCCACCGGAGATGCCTTAAGGTCCTCCTTGTATGTCGTCCGAAGCCCAAGCAGCACCACCGGAAGCGCATCCATCCATTCGGATGGGGTGTGACACGACAACGCCACTTTCAGGGAGCGGTGCCAACGCTCGACGAGACCGTTGGCCTGTGGATGGTAAGCGGTCGTTCTGCAACGGCGGCCGCCAGTCAATCTCACCAGTGCGGCGAACAGCTGAGCCTCGAATTGGGACCCTCTATCTGTGGTTATCAGACGGGGAGCTCCGAACCGTGCTATCCAATGGGTGAAGACGTTCCGGGCGACCTCATCCGCAGTACACTCGCTGATCGGTACCGCCTCAGGCCAACGAGAGAATCGGTCCATCATTGTTAACAAGTAGCGGAAGCTGTGGGATGATGGTAATGGGCCCACAATGTCAATGTGGACGTGATCAAAGCGGTTGTCTGGAACTGAAATCTTAGCGGGTGTTAAGCGATTATACCTGCCGATTTTAGCTTTTTGACAGGTTAGACAGGATTTGACCCAGGAGGCGATGTCAGCGTCCATTCCCGGCCAGACGAATTGGTCCACTATATATTTCTTGGTGGCGATCCGTCCCGAGTGTGACATACTATGAGCTATGTCGAAAACACGCTTGCGCAGCGGTTCTGGTATATATGTCCGAATGCCTTTGTCGGAAACAGCGCAATAAAGGGTGTCGTCAGTCCCGGTGAGCGTATATTTGTGGAGCTGGAGTCTAGAAGTCGGAGCGCTGAGCAGATCCGGTAGCTGATCGTCTGAAGCCTGAGCTTGAGCTATTTCCCGAATGTCGAGGGAGAGCGGCATAGTGAGAGCGTCAATCCTGGACAAAGCGTCCGCAACTTGATTTTGAGATCCGGAGACGTGTCTGACGTCAGTGGTAAATTCAGAAATAAAGGACAGCTGCCGTGCCTGCCGATCGGTGTTTTGACCGTGTTTCTTGCTGAACATAAAAATTAGGGGTTTATGGTCAGTGATGATATGGAACGCTCTACCTTCCAAAATACTCCGGAAATGCTTGATCGCCTTGTGAATCGCGAGGAGTTCGCGGTCGTAGGTGCTATAGTGGCGCTCCGCAGGGGAGAGTTTCCGGGAGAAAAAATCCAACGGTTGCCAGTCATCTCTGATCTTTTGCTGTAGTACTGCACCAACGGCGGTATTTGAAGCGTCCGTTTGCAGAGAAATCTCCACTCCCGTGGCTGGGAACGCCAATAATGTTGCCTCAGCAAGGACGTCCTTTAACTGCTGGAAAGCCTTTTTAGTTTCTTCTGTCCATGAGATTGGCTGCGGATTCCGCACCTTCGTGCCAGCCACAACCTCCTGCAACGGTCCCTGAATAGTCGCGGCGTTAGGAATAAACCGATTATAAAAATTGGCCATTCCCAGGAAACGTCTGAGACCCTTGACGTCCGAAGGGAGCGGAAAATCCGCGATCGCCTGCACCTTTTGCGGTAGAGGGGCGATTCCGCTCTTGTTGATGCGGAAGCCTAGGTAATCAACTTCCGACCTGCCGAACTTGCACTTCTCAGGATTTATAATCAATCCGTAATGCTGGATCCTGGCGAAGAGAATCCTCAAGTGCCTGCGGTGCTCGTCGTCTGACCGAGATGCAACGGGGAGGTCGTCTATGTACAGTAATGTCTCTCACATTGCCCATACTGATGGACGCCTCACATTGTCCCTACGCTGTTTCTACGCTTACGTCACTTCTGCGCCTATGGAAGTCAGTCAAGCGTGTGATGTATGTAATGTGACACGCGACGCGGTCCTTTTGATGAGAGTTGGAGTCTTAGTAATTTATAATAAAGGAATATAACTTCAAATAACTGGAAAGATTTTTACGATTAAAATGAGTCCAAACGCGATATAATTCGGACTAAATTTATTTATTTATTAAGGGTTATTAAATCGCTTTTCATCCCTCGGCTGCTCTCTTCGCTAAAAACAAATAATATAAATACTACAATTATTTTGATTTAACACTTAGTATTTAAGACAGACAGATTCGAAATTACTAATGTATAAGTAAATATGTTGTAACTTACTTTTTATTCATTATTCTTTGTTTAAGAAAAATATCTTCAGGCTCTGTACCGCATATTATATATGTAGTGGTACTCTGTCACTATGAACACTTAAGCGACTAAATATGTTGCGTAAATCGTCAACTGTATCGTCGTCCTCCTCGAACATCGTTTCGGGTGGTTCATCCTGGGGTTCGTTTAAAACATCTTCATGTTCCTCCTGGTCTGCACTTTTATTTTCTAATTCCTGGCAGGTGGATAAAAAATCTGCAACTTGTTCTTCCGAACAGTCTTCTCTCGTAATGGCACTTATCATATCCTGCCAATCCGATTCTAATGGTGGAGGTTGGACAGCAGCAACAGGTCCAAGAATTTTATTCCACGCATTTCTTAAATTTGTTTGCGTTACTGCTGACCATGCTTGAATTAAAATATCAATACAATTTTTTAAATTATATTCTTTATAAAATTCCTGTACTCCACCATCATATGTTAATACGCGTTGGAGCAGTTTATGGCGGAAAGCTCGTTTAGTTTTTTCTATAACTCCCTGATCCATTGGTTGGATCAAGGATGTTGTATTGGGTGGTAAAGACATTATTTGAAACTTCTCGTCTTTTAGATCTTCTGCTGGTAATTTATGTGCTTCGCAATTGTCAACAAATAATATGACTCTTCCTGTTATACCTCGTTCCTCTTGAAATTGGTTTACGGAGGGTTTAAAATGATTATCAAACCAATCTGAAAATAACGATCTGTTCATCCACGCATTGGATTGCGATTTGAAAATCACGGGCAAAGGGACCTCGTGTCTTAAAGCCCTTGGGTTTTTATATTTGTAAATTACAAGTGGAATCATTTTGTGTGTGCCCAGTGCATTTGCACATAGTGCAATTGTAATTCTATCTTTTTTAATTTTATATCCGCTGATACGGCTTTCTTCCTCTCCTGCCAACGTCTTCGTTGGTAGCGCCTTCCATACCAATGCACTTTCGTCCATGTTGTATATGTTCTCCAAATTTATATCGTCATCGTTCATTAGTTGTTTAAAATTGTTTATAAATGTTGTTGCTCCATCTTCGTCAGCACTCGCCTTCTCTCCATACAAGCGTACCAAACGTATGCCATGACGTTTTTTTGAATTTGGATAGCCATCCACGGCTTAGTTTGAAACGCGAACATGATGGCAAATTTTCTTTGAATTCACTAGCTTTCTCTAATAGCAACGCGTCCGTTAAACGATCGCCAATGGTCCTCCGTTCAATAAACCATGCTAAAAGGCATTTGTCCAATTCATCGTATACCGGATCTATTAATTTCCGTCGCTGTCTTTCACGCTTAGTTTTATCTGCAAAACTATTAATTTGTATCCTATTCTTTTTAATTCGACGAATTGTTTTGGAGTCGACACCATACTTTCTTCCAATTTCCGATACCGTGAGTGCCGTATCTTGCAGATCTTTTAAAACGTCCAAGCGTTGTTGCATATTCAAAACTGTATATTTCTTCCTAGTTGCCATGATGTTCACACAAAACTATTGCTAATATCTTATCACCGAAATATCACTAATGTCACAAAAGTGTACCAATACAACTAAATTAACACTAATTTGTCACAAAAGTGTACCAATATAACTAAATTAACACTAATTTGTCACAAAAGTGTACCAATATAACTAAAATATCACTTGCTGCGAAACACTTTAACTGCACGAACTGCTCACGATAAATTGCGGCGACTATGCGAGGATTCTTTGACGATTTTCTTAATTCTGCTGAGTTTCCGTAAAATCGCTCTCCACGAAAACTTTAAAAAGGTAGGGGGATGGGTATGTTGTTGGGGGTAAACACGCAGATTGGTAAACTTGTAATTCCTACGAACTAGAGAGGTGCTGAAAAAAGAAGTAATTGCCTACAAAAAATGTGGTAGAGGTGGAAGAAAATTTACCCTTATCCTCCGGTTACCTTCAGGTAATGGTCAACGTACGGTGTCCGGTGCGAAGTCGAAGGTTGCTGGGTCATAAAGTCATAAATCGCACTGGTCGAGGAAAAATATTCTAGCTTATAGAAAATATTCCTTGCTATTTTACTCATCTGGGATGCAGCTGAAAGAGAGTTAGCACGTGACTAAGGGACAATATTAAAAGTACACTACGGGCCTCCTTTGCACGGTAGATGTACGCCGTGTAAAAAGGATCGCGTAAAATTTATGAGAGAAAGTTTGCACATCCTTTATTTTCAGGATGGTTTTTAGGGTCGTAGCGCTTCTTCAGTTTATGTATTGCCCATTACGGTCAATCAGGGGTACCCCCCATATATATTCAAAAATGATAGGAAAGTTGTTAACAATAAAAAAAGGCATTGGAATAGTCGCTAAGACTCCAAAAATGTCTGACTGCTTGCCTTTTCTAACATTCCCATACCTCCTTTTAAACAGGCAATCGTATATCACCTGATAGCTGCGTGACTTTGGGTCACCAGCCATCGATCCTAAAACGTTGGCTGTACCACCACATTGCCCCTGAAACGTAGGCTGTACCGCCACATTGCCCCTGAAACGTAGGCTGTACCACCACATTGCCCCTGAAACGTAGGCTGTACCACCGCATTGTCCCTAAAACGTAGGCTGTACCACCACATTGCCCCTAAAACGTAGGCTGTACCACCGCATTGTCCCTACAACGTAGGCTGTACCACCACATTGCCCCTAAAACGTAGGCTGTACCACCGCATTGTCCCTACAACGTAGGCTGTACCACCGCATTGTCCCTCGAATGTAAGCTTTTTCCACATTATCCAGACACAAGTTACGTATTCAGCAAATAATGTGTACAAATATTTGCTGTATTTTTTCTAGAAATCCGCTTTTGTAATTCATTTAAAGCGATGATGAAATGAATTACCTATTAGGAATTAATAAGTAAACGTGATAAATTATATTGTGTTTGGTCTCATTTTAATCGCAAAAATCTCATCAATATGATAAAAGTAATTGCATATTAAAAACTTACAAATAAAAAACTTTATATGTAGTACTGGGTTTTAAATCTTTCATTTGTCCGACTCTAATTCTGTCTTTCTCTTTTATTCGCTGTCCTTTTCTTTGTTCGGCAAACTACAAAGGCGAGCTGTGAGGCTGGAAAAACGATTCTAGTCTTCCCAAGTTGCCCACTTTCGATTCCTACCTAACGGGCAATGTGAGAGAGATTACTGTACACCGTACAGAATTCCAGTTCGGCAACGACCTCGTCCATAAAACGTTGGAAGGACTGGGCAGCGTTGTGCAGTCCAAACGTCATAAATGGGAATTCAAATAGGCCAAAAGGTGTGATGATTGCAGTTTTGGCAATGTCTTCTGCGCGTACTGGAATTTGTTGGTAGGCTCTTTTGAGATCGATGGTAGAGAAAACTGTCGCATCGTGTAGAAAAGAGGTACAGTTTTGAATGAATGGAATGGGGTAACGATCTGGGATCGTAACCTGATTGAGGCGTCTGTAATCGCCGCAGGGACGCCAAGAACCATCCTTCTTTCGGACCAGGTGTAATGGGCTGGTCCAAGGGCTGCTAGAAGATCTACAGATGCCCTGGTTCCTCATTTCCGCGAAGACGTCGCGGGCTGCGTTTAACTTCTCCGCGTCTAGCCGACGTGCACGAGCCGTCAAAGGTGGGCCCGTAGTTTCAATAGTGTGCACAACACTGTGTGCAACTTTATTGGCCGGAGACCAAGCACTGCGCTGAAGCGAAGGAAAGTCAGCCAAGATAGCGTGAAAATCATTGTCCCGTGCTATACGGCTGATGGTGGGAACCCTAGAAGAGCACATACGACAGTTAATACTCAGCGATGACTTGCCGTCCACCAGTTTGTGCGCGCGCACATCCGGCAATAGATGGAAATGCTCCAGAAAATCATTTCCTATGATTGCTTTAGTAACGTCGGCGATGATGAAAGTCCAAAAGAAGGAACGTTTGAGCCCAAAATCTAGCTCCATCTTCTTCTTCCCATATGTGGAGATTGAGGAGCCATTAGCAGCGAAGAGCGCTGCTCCAGATGGACGACGGCGATCAATGCGGTCCGCAGGCAGAACAGACATATCGGCCCCAGTGTCCACCAAAAACCTTACGCCTGATCGGCGGTCAGCAATCATGAGGCGACGTTCAGAAGCGTTGCCGCTGTCAGCCGCCGCGACAGACAGCGATCCTAGTTTTCCGACTGCCTCGCAGCCCACGAACACGGCGCATGGCAATGCCGAGCTCTGTCATCATACTTACGGTGGACGTAGCACAGTCCATCCTTAGATTGAGCCCTGGGTCGAGACGGGCTTCTTCCGCGCGAACTGGAGCGACTCGGTCGACGTGCAAGAGCCTCGAGTCTGCTGAACCGCGTACATATTTCGTTTAGTTGAGCGGTGATCTTGACCAGATCACCGGAATCCGCTAGAGTTGGAGGCGCCTTTACGATCGCACACACCTCGCGAGGCGGAACAGCTGAGTCCAATACACCGAATTGCTCGCAGATTCTGTCCGCTTGTTCAGCGAGTATCGGCAAATCCGCGTTGACACTAACCGCTAGAATTGTCCGCACCTTTTCTGGCAAACGTTCTAAAAATAAAGTACGTAATAAATTGTCTGGACACCTTTCACCTGCAAGCGCGCGCAATTTACACAGGAACACTGAAGGCTTGTCACTGTCCAACTCCTGCTTATGCAGCAGACGACGCAATTGAACTTCCTGCGATTCGCCGAAAGAGTCCAAGATACGCTTCTTGATTGCGTCGTATTTTCCGGTCGCGGGCGGATTTGTGGCTAAATCACGCACTGCCATAAGTACATCACCGGTCACGTTTATGATCACTATGCGAAATTGCGTTTCTTCGTCGCTGTACCGCGAAAATGCAAAATATGTCTCTAATTGTACGAACCACAATGCAGGGTCGCCCCTAATATATGGCGGAACGCGGGGTGCACGGCCCACGCTTCCGTCGACACCGTTCGAGGATTCGGCCATATTGTCTCTGTGGTCTCGTTGACCTTCACTAACCAGTGAATTTCGCGCTTGCGAACGCGTTTCCGGCATTAGACTTCACACACAGCCAAATCTGTCTCTACGCAGAATATCCGTTCGCGAAAACCACATGCACCACGTGGTCCTTATTGCCTGCAGAAACACGCACGACACAAAAACACGTTACAGATGCAATGTTTTTTACCGATCACGTCGGGGTCACCAATTGTGGCAGAGGCTATAGGTAGAGAACACCACATTTATCGTATGCTCTAACACACAAATTTTTATTCAAATGCACTTGTTTCAAACAGTCGCGTGCCTATGGTTAACAAAAACGGAAGGTAATGGCCGATGCCGATTTCTCTAGGGGCCCTGTAGTAGAAGACCCAGGCTATGTGTGACTCTAGAGAGTCAACTCAGGCGCGGTAGCGTAACGCTGTTGGCGCAGTGGCGCCACAAGAAAACGAACGAACTGCGCCCTACAGAAAAAACGAGGAACTAAATTTGTGGTCTGTTTTACCTTTTTGACGTATTTCGCGAGTGAAAATCGTAGAACACAAATTTCGTCTACCTCGAGGCTTGTACACTGAGTCCCATCGAAGTTGTCGCAGTGAAGTTGGCTACACATTCACTAACACATTCACGCCGCGTCGTCGGCACCTCGCCCATCGGCTCACCGACACGGCGTGAATGCGTTAGTGCGCCAACTTCACTGCGACAACTTCGATGGAACTCAGTGTACATCATCCCTTGGATGCTCGTTTTGTTCTATCCGCCCCAAAGAATGGCGCTCTGGTCTCTATTTGGACATACGATTCGAAAAAATGTTCATATTACGAATAAATTGATGCAGGTGAGTCCGATTCGCCATTTTCTTCACCGTTGACAGACATAAATTTCAATATTTTATAACTTTTTGACGATTTGGATAATATAAGGACCAGCGCGCCATTCTTTACGACCTCCTGAACATGTCCCTCAAATTTTGTTGCATTCTGTTTAGTAATGACGACGTAATTTGTGTTCTACGTTCTAGGAATTTTTTTAGGGACTGTCGGTAAAGTTTTCGACGCTCGCATCACCTTAAGGGGGTAGACATAGTACGTGACGTCACCGATTCGGGACGTCGGTATTACAGTAGTTTTTTCGTTGGGCCTGGTGGAGCCACTTGCGTGTTTTGTTACGAACTTGAAAGATTTAATTCTCAGCTAGCGTGCGCGCAACACGATCTAGGAAGGCAACAGCGCCTCAAGTATTTTTACAAACACATTCAAACGCTCATCTCGCCAGAGGCATCGCCACGATAGATGTAGCGTAGAAACTCAAACCTTTTGTCTGAGCTCCGTGGTTCATGTAAAAGGAAAGACATTATGGTAAATAAATGCACAAATAATTAAACACAATTTTTGGGGGCATACCCCGAGGTAAAAAAGACCTTGCGGCCAAAGAAAACCTCGATAAAATAGTATATTTATTGATAATCTGTTTGTATCAATGTGAGGTGTGTGTCTTATGTGTGTAATTGGATTTGGCTGATTATTCTTCACGTAATCAGATCGGATCGTGTTTGATCGCGTGTTAAGTTGTATGGAGACGCGGAGTCTCCATAGGTTGGACCGATGTGCGGCAGCTTTTTATTATTGATGACGATATGTAATCCTCATGGGCTGGACCGTTGGACGGCAGCTTTTTATTATTGATGACGATATGTAATCGTCATGGGCTGGACCGATAGACGGCAGCTTTTTATTATTGATGACGATATGGAATCGTCATGGGCTGGACCGATAGACGGCAGCTTTTTATTATTGATGACGATATGTAATCCTCATGGGCTGGACCGTTGGACGGCAGCTTTTTATTATTGATGACGATATGTAATCGTCATGGGCTGGACCGATAGACGGCAGCTTGTTTTTGTTATTGTGTAATCAGGGTGGTTACATGGAGCAACCGACCCTACCGAGTCGTCACGACCGCTATTGGTTTGTGTATGTGTTTGGGCTGTGAAATGCCGCTTTTGTGATTACGTACCTTTGTAATCTGATAGAACTACGTCTTTGAACGGTAAAACTCTCCAGTTCAATGAACACTGTATAAATGTGAGCAATTACACTGTGTACTGTGTCCCTTTGCGAATCAGGAAGAACTGTGTAGGGCCCTCGAGCGGTACGCTCGACCGCCCTACACCCAGCTACCCCTTCCAGACAGCGTGGGCGACCCATAGCGACGTCAATTTTATCTTTGACGCGCATCCGTCTCAGGGCATTGCAACGGCCAAACTAGCCGCGCGAAATTTAAAGAAGATTTGGGTCTGTTTCGACCCAACAATACGCCTGAAGAACGAAAGCGAAACATTGGTGCACGTTTAGAGTGAGATGTATGGTGTTCATGCTATCCTTCTTTCAACCCAAATGATAGAATTGTCCCGCTCCGATAAATTCTGACTGACCAAACGCGTGGATTTTATATAGCGCACCGTAGCACTCCTCGCTGCTGAAAAATATATGCCTACTCTAAAGAAGCGAAGGAACGTGCAATCTGAGAATTATTTTTAGAAAAAGTTATTAATTTTTTTAAATAAATGTTTTTTAATTAATAAAAGTATACAGGATACGTCATGCAATTGGGACGGGTTATATCTTGAATTTGGTAAGAGATAGGAAAAAGCTGTTTATGTATAAGTTCAATGGGATGATAATGTCTGTTTTTCTGTGATTTCATTTTCTTCCTGAATGCAACGATGCACTCAAAAAATGCAAATCCACTTTTTATTTAAATGGAATGGCATTTTTTTTTTACTTGTGTCAACTCCTTGAAACATTCTGCATAAAAAAGTACTATGGTACTATTAGAACTAATAAATGTAGGGACCTCGCGTCTATACAGTAAAAGTTGAATATGTGCAACAATTCATATATTCAGCCGAGGTGTCGAATCTCGGATTATATGCGATGGCCAGCCAAGCGTGAACGTAGAAAGGGACAGACAGTGGAGGGGAGAGCGAGAGGTCCAATGATCAAAGGAAAGAGCCGAAACATATCGGTGTGACTAATACTAATTCAATTATAAAACTTTTTTATTTTTGACTTTTTTTAAATGAAATTTTTACTAGCGCATTGGTGAAATTTTTCTGATTAAAATGATACCAAACACGATATAGTTTGAATGAGGCGAGGTTTGTTATGGGGCGCTGTGAAAAATCCAGGCGGACAGCAGTCAAATCTTAGCGAAAAGGGACAATCTCAACATGCAGAATGAGAGAAGGACAGCATGACTGTAGTGCGTCTCACTCAGCGTTCGGGCGTTGTTGCCTTTTTCACTTGCCTTCGTAGCACAGTTCGAGTGACGTAATCAAGCTGACGCTTGATTCTGGCTACGATTCCAGATCGGCAGCCTTTCTACTTAGACGCCACTTTATAAATTCTAGCTGAACTAAATTTGTCACGTGACTTGCTCTGTAATATCCAGATAGTGGCGGAACTCGTCTTTGGGAATGCTTTTACGGGAATCGGTTATTCGTCCTTATATGAGAAGATCTTGAGCTGAATAAGGGCTCATTCGAAAGAGGAAGATTCAATGAAGGGGGCTCCACAAATCGTTTTAGTCACAAAACTCTTATAGTTACCTAAAATATACTTGGATTCAGTGGGCGTATTTTCTCGATTTTTCCTCTACTTTGGACACTCATATTATTAGATATCAACGTAATCTCGTTAAACCATCGGTTGAGCCCCCTGCATTGGACCTTCCTCTTTCGAATGAGCCCTCACCCAGCCCTAAGTGTTCTCATATAAGGACAAATAACCGATTCCCGTAAACCCTTTAATAGGCCCATTTTTGCCAGTAATATTACCTCGCTGCATTACCCGTGTCTACCCCCTTAATTGTAGCCTAAAACTAATCGGCGGGCGCCCCATCGTGCTGGAAATACATGTTCATCCGAATCTCGTAAGGAATGTCATGCAAGAGATCCGGGAGAGCATGCTCCAGACAATTTTGGTATGTTGTTCCATCCAATTTAGCGGGTAGAATGTATGGCCCAACGACAAAATCATCGCAAATGCAGGCCCATAGATTGACTGACCAGCGGTCTTGTGCTGCATGTGGACGAATCGCAATCGGATTCTCATCGTTCCACAGGTGCGAATTGTGGGCTCCCTCTCCCGTGTAGAAAGGTCTTCATCTGTCCACAAAATGTACCTGCAGAACAACAGATTCTGCTCGATTTTTCCCAACAGCCACCTTAAATATTCCATCCGTTGGACGTAATCTCTGGGGAGCAATGTTTGTACCCGTACAAATTTGTACGGTTGCATTCCTTCTTGCTGCAGTTCGCGGTGCACTGTGGTCCGGCTGACACTAAAATTGAAAAAAAAAAAATACACAATAATTCCTTTTTTATTATGAAATGTATTTTCAAATGTATGTATTAGAAAATTTAAACATACCCCACCCGCCTGCTAACTTCTCGCACACTCTGAGTGCCATCCCGGTCGAACTCTGCGAGGACTTCTTCTAACCGCGCCGTGGAAGTTCGACGCGATCGGCCCGTATCTGTATGATCTGGTTGAAACGACCCGGTCGTATGAGGGCGGCTAGCCAACCGGCGCGGCGCGCGACGGAAGGCTGCCGCACTGGGTGTTCGTCCGCCGCGATGCAACTCGCCGTATCGGGCAGCACGGCAGCGGCAAGATTCGCATTGCTATAGCACATCGCGTATGTAAAAAACATATCATAATACTCTGCGTTCGTACGTAGCATTTTGAATGTTTCGTTCGCGACTAATTTTACAACCAGTTGAAGTTCGTTAAGGAAGGGATATTTTTACAAAAGTATGGGGAAAAATGATTATTATTGGTGCAATTAATAGCGAGAGTCAGCCATGTGATTTTGTTCAATTGACGATGAGCCAGCATCAAAAGTGTAGTCAATCACGGAAGTCTTTGTACACCGTTTAAAACAGATTACCCCATTTCAAATTGGACGAACTGTAATTTTTTAAAACAGCAAAATTACATAGCTTAGTAAATTAATTTTTATAGCTTGTCCAAAAGCCTCAAATCATTTGGTCCAATTTTAAATGAGGTATTCTGTTTTAAACGGTGTACAAAGACTTTTGTGATCGACTGTATGCTGCTCTTCCGAAGAAATCGGTTCGCGAAATTGTCGCGCCGCGAGCACAGCAACCCCCCCCCCCCCCCCCAAAACGATCTGGCGGTATGTGTGAATGTGTGTGCGTGTAAGAATTCGTTCATTCTGGTGTAAGATCAATTGTTTATTACACAATAATGCATTCATTCGTCGCTAAGTTACCGACTTGCTTACGTGATATCACCCGCTGCCGCTACTGACACCACGGCCACCACAATCGACCCGGTGAGGGAGGGGTTTTAGTGAGTATTGGGGTGCTGCGAGCACCTTTGAGTCCCACACCGCGTACATAAATGTATTTCCTCTCCGACAAAAAAAAATAAATAATACATTCATTCGTCACTCAGTGACTGACTTGGTTGCACATAGGAAAAATCCCACAAAAAGTACATTACATGTAAAAGAAAGGTAACGCCAATTAGTTTAGGTACTATATGGTACATATTTTGTGAATTTTCTAAAAAAGTAATGGATATCATGCAAAACCAGCCAAGTATTAAGTTATATATATTTTTCAAAATATTTATACTTGGCGTTTGGTTGCCTCGTTGCGATTCAACAAAATTTGTTGTACGTTATTCCAAACCTGTGAACGAACGTCTTTTTTGAATGCTTTATATAGCATGTGTAATGTTTCTTACCTTTACTATTACTATCAATATACAATACAGCGCTTGTTGCCCTATATGTAGTTCGGGCATTGTGTATGCTTTATATATGCGCGGCTACGATGTTAGGTCTTTTAATGTCCACAATTTTACCATTTTTATTGTGAAATAGCGGTAATTGTATTATGAAAACATTTTCAGCTGACATAATATCACTTTTTGAAAGTATACCCTTCTGTCCACAATGAGTACATACAGCATCATCCACTGTGTTCCATTCCGAATAGGTGTTAATGATATCCTGAAATGTTATTCTTTATCCTTCCACCTGAGATAAGGGTAGTGTTAAAATTATATTGTCCTCTGTGTTAAGAGACGTTTGATGACAACATTTACAACATATTGTGTGAGTTAACTCATGTTTCATAATCGCTCGGATATCAGTATAACTATTTATAATATGCAAGAAAATTTCAGATGCGTTCTGTGAAATTTCTTGTACGAAAGTACCACCCGCATGTTGTCTAACAGCAAAAGAGTTAAGTATCTGTACATCAGTGCCTAGGTAAGCTTGGGCTACAGCTCTATTAGTACCTGAACTTTTACGTGTCAATAACTTTCGGCGCATACTATCACAGCAAAGTATACATTGCAATATAACATTAGCATATCCAGAGACGTGGTCAGCATTAATGAATCTTTTAACCGAGACATCTGCATGGATTGTTGTCGCATTATCTGTATCCACTGGTACAAAGAATGGACGAGTTTTGGAAATTGAAGTCCATTGTACATCATGAATTTTCTGTCTTCGTACCGGCTTACATTTCAGTACAGCTCAATCTGGCCTATAAATACTTCTCAATCTGTTATATTCTTGTATAACCAGTGTATTTGCCTTCACCATGCACGGATCGAAATTAATTATATGCAAGCCGTTTAAAGTCGTTACTCGAGATAAAGCCACGTAAGCCTGACTGCAACTGAAAATACTATTACTATTGTTAAGTATTCGTTATTGTTAATAACTATTGTTGTTGTAATTACCCAATAAGAACGGAACACCACCTTACGGCATGCTACAAATACTGTTCGTTCCACTAAAAAGTGTGAAATAAAATAATTTTTAACAAACAACAAATCCGACTTCGAAATGCACTAAAACGTGTAAAATAATTACTATTTCATTTATACCAGTATTCCACAGCTATTAATAAAATCTACTTAATCGTTAAATAGGATACCAAATACATTTCAACCTTTTCGGAGGCGGCGCAAAATTAAAAATACCCGAACAAACGATGCTGCCAATAAAGATTTGATTGCGGTATGGCAAACTTGGTAATTAATAAGTTGTAAGAGAAAAAGCGGCACGTTATAGGTCCGGCTGAAAACATTTGTAATTGTAACGATTATATCAGAAATTGGCAGCACTCCTGATGTACATACATGCGCTGTACTGCAGTTCACGAGAGACCATACTTGACTCGCGCATCTCTCTAGGTCTGGAGTCTAGAGAGATTTTGAATAACGTGTGTTATTCCACTCTACAGCTTGATTCTTATTATACTTTGCGATCATATAAATGGTGGGCAGAAATATATGACGTACGATAACTGATAACCGGTGATGATACTGTAAAGTTTCACGATACAATGAAATTCCTATTATTTTTCGAAAAATAATGATGTGAACGCAAAGTAAGAAGTAAGAGTTAAGTGCGGTAACTCGTGAACTGCAGTATAGTTAATTCGCAATGGGTATGTTGATTCCTGTTGAATATTGTTTACTGGAAATTATCAAATGGGTCATTTATTATAGGCTGCCAACGCCCGAGTTAGGAACTTCCTAGTAGAGGAAAAGTTTTTAATTTTGCGCCGCCTCCGAAAACTTTGAAATGTATTTGTTATCCTATTTAGTGATTAAGTAGATATTATTAATAGCTATGGAATATTGGTATAAATGAAATATAAATTATTTTACACTTTTTAGTGCATTTCGAAGTCGGATTTGTTTTTTGTTAAAAATTATTTTATTATAATATAGGAATATATTGCGCAGTTTCGTTCGCGAAGAAGCAGCCCAGTCGTCGGATTCTTATGTTTCTATGTGTCATCAGTTTCTGAGCTGCCGTACCGTGGTAATAGGGAATCCAGGGTGTTATCTTTGCTAGTCAAGCTAGCAGAGGTTCTCGCCTAACAGTACGTTCATTTCTTCCTCTGGCAGTCACTTGAATTCGTCGTCCTCGTCCCACTGCCCCCGTTCTGGGGAAGTGCCATATTAATGGCATTTTAATGTTGAGATCCGGCGACGAGGGGCGACGGTACTGTAGTACGTCGTACTCCGTCTGGGTAACACGTGAAATCATTGCTCACTTGGCATATGATTGGCAAACCGCATCCTTTTAATCTATATTTGCGCTGACTGTTTCAATAATCGTTTTGCTGATTGTTCCGATAACCGTGTTGCTAATTGTTCGATGACTGCTTGACGAATGATTCTGATCGCTTGACGCGTGGTTAAGATGTCTTACCGTATTTTTACTAGTTTCCTAGACAAAGCTCCTCGCTGCCGCTTCTACTCTCCCCAGTTGTTTTCCAATCCTTCACTCGATCACGGGCAGATCAAGAGGACATCGACCATCCTCCCCTCCCTCTTGGTTTCCATCATATCAGAGTTGTCTCTAAAATTTTTTAGCTCATTAATAATTTACGTACATATACTTCACTTACTGTGTCCAGGGTTCTCCTTAACCAATTCAGGATGTGTGTCTGATTTTCTTAATATGTACTTCGTCGTCAGGAGCTCCGTTCTGCTTTTCAGGTCCATCACAGCAACCTCCATGGTTAATAAGGGCAGCTCTCAAGCGAGCGTTTTGTACTTTTATAATCCTGCTCATGTTCTTCCAGTTATTATCATGATAGACAATCAATCCATATTTTAAGCTATTGAGACTAGTCGTTGTAGGTATTGTGTATATCCATTTCCGGGTAACAAATGTTAGTGTCGTAGAAGGCATTGTGGAGGTTCTCTATTTTTGGAGCGTTTAAGTCTATTCTATTTTCAAGCCTATTGATTTGGATCAGCATGAACATTTTGGAGGCTACGTGTGAGTTTGTTGTGTGATGATTGGTGTATATCCTGTGTTTTGTATTGTGATCGGATTCGCGCTTTTTTGGCTGTACTCTGTTGTATATGTACTAAGGTTTACCTTGGTGGTGTTCGCATAGCTTAAATTAGGCTTTAATCCGCTGCTCTCGATTCTACCCCTTGTATGATAATGCGTTTGTGCTACTAATTCTGCTTTTTGGCCGCTAACTCCCTAATGCGTGCTTTAAATTTTTTGTACTTGGTGTAATCATTGTACGAGGCCGGATGCCCGTAGTTCTTACACCTTACACAATACAATTAAGCCGGGTCTACCCTACCATCTTTTTCCACTTTGTATTGGCCCGGCTCATAGTTATCGGCACACTTGACGCATCTGTAGTCCAAGTTGCAATTTTCCACCGAATACCCCTATCGCTGATAACGCATGCAGGTTGTAAGGTCACGCTTTAAAATAAATATAAAATAAACTTTATTTTAGTGACAACTCTTAGGTCACTTTCAGGCGACAGCTGTATCAGGAAAAACGGCAACTGTCTGTTTTTGCGCTTAGATTTCGCGGTATTGAAGTTAGAGATTTTAATTATTTGTACGTTTCTTAGGTTCATTTGACTTGTATCTTGCAAATTTTCCTCTGGGGTCGAGACCCTTTAACAGAATATTCTGGGGTTTAAGGGCCTTCGGGGCGTAAATGTAAAACTTTACGTTCCTCTGTCTGAAGGTCTCTATCGTTTTGTTGTATTCGATTAATCTTTCTATTTGTACATAATGTTTATTCTCTGAAATTCGCTTAATCTTAAAATTACTTATATCTAGTGTGTCCTTTATCAGACGGTATGATACCTGCTTTTGGGTATCCTCAACAATGTTGGAGATCTACTTAAGGATACTTTGGCCTGAGTTGCCGCTGGTAGTGGTATGGATGCGTTTCGTATCCCTGTCGGTTGGCTCTGCAGGTCCGTGACTAGTGTCTCCGTTGTCCTTCTACTATTAACCGATGAGAAATTGGCGAGAGGGACGGCACAGGGGCAAAGGGCACGCTTGGCATGCTCCGTCCGGTCCCTACGTTTGATCCTCACCGATCAAAGTTCGCCGCAACGCTGACTTCGTACCATCTCGTTTTGTCGCGAACTCTCATTTTTCTTCTTTGTCAGGCGCCGCGATTAGGCTGTGATCGCATCGGCCAATAGCGTGCGACGATCTAGAATGCGTGTGCATGAGGTGTGACTTATCGACGACGACCAATCGTATCCGCATTCCTCAGCCTCGACAACATCGCATCGGCATACAGTACTTGGGATGCCTGGCGTTAGAGACCCAATACGAGGTCTCGGTTTGCTCAACCCTGGTGGGCCGCACGAGTCGCTGTCATCGGTGCTTGCGGCCGAGCGTAGCCATTTCGTTTTAGCTGAGTCCGTCATCGACTTGTACTTTTGAGGGTTTTTCCCACGAGGTCAGCGTCCTCCGCTTTCTTTTCCACTCGTTTCTTGGCGATTTTCGATTGTTTTTTGTAGTTCGCATCTTCGGTCTTAGTTCCGATTATGTGGCTCGTGTCGATCCTTTGAATATTACCTGAGCTGGCAGTACCGTTTCAAGTAGAAAAGCAAAATCAATAACATCGTGAAAATGTTACAAAGTAGTGCGGAATATTACATGTTTTTCATTTTTGTCCAGTGCAATAGCAACGTGGCAGCGGCCGCACGAACAGTGTGTTGCAGCAGAAGCGGGGTACATAGAGATGTTATCAGCATCACACTAAATGATTGGCCCCTTTCATTATTTAAACGTAGGAATAATTATGGCGAATGTTGCTGAAAAGTGAATAAAAATGTTTATTTACTTGAAACATTCGGTCCCTTTTAAACCACGTAGTGAAATTATGTAAAAAGTGGTAGTGACCGTGCGGTTGAGTGAGTTCAATGATCCTGTCTGGCGATCAACTGTTCTTCGTAACGTTTTCCCTCCTAGAATGCTCAGGATCGGCATAATGACCTAGTGACAGCAAACCGTTTTCATTGCAGCCATTTACGGACAAATGGGTAAGTTTCATTTACATTATTTTTGAATTTTTTCAAAGGGTATAGCCGGATAAGATGGTCAAAAGTGCCCCCAAACCAAATTCGACTTGCTATGAACCATTCGATAGGTGATAAAAAAAAACCAGTCTGTGCCAAGGTTCAACCTTGTATCTCATCTGGGAGGGTAGTTACGGGTAAAAATGTGATTACGAGGTTTTTGGACAATTTCTCCTATTTAATGACATTCGAAAATTCTGAAAAAAATCAGAGACATTTCTATTTGTGAGGCACATATTACAGAATTTTTTCAGATTTTTAGATTGAAAACTGAAGCCGTGAAAAATAAAAAACGTCAAAAAAACCTGAGAAATGGCGATTTTGTATTGAAGAAGATGAGGTCCTACGATCATATTTTTTTTATAAGTGTATATTATTGATCCCCAATTTTTTTCAGATTTTTGGCAGAGGTGCGCCATAGTTAAAAAAATTAAAAACCGATTTTTTCGCTGTTATTTACGTGTTAGAGTTACTTATTCGACGAATTTTCGTCTGTTATTTATCAAATACATGGTATATACACGGTTCAATGTTTTTACATGCAGTGGAATAAAATAGGAATTAAACTAAATAAACCTAATTGTTAAAAGTACGTTACGTCCGTTATATTTCAAAAGATTGAAGACATTTTCAACGGTGTCAGAGGTCCAGCGGTAACGCGTCTGACTGCTAAACCGGTGGAAACTTCCTTTCGTAGATTCGAGTCCGCTCAGACTCAATCTGTTTTTTTTGGAAATACATTATTTCAAACTTATCCAGATTTTTCAAACTACTTATCCAGAATTGTTAAAGATAATGAAAAATATTAAACAATACTGTAACTGACAAAATACTGTAACGAACAAGGAATAAAAGTATTGGATCAATTCGATTTATTCATTCTACATGAACAACGATTCATTACTTTATTTGTCGTTTATGAGCAACCAATAATCCTGATGGTTTGTTTTACGTTTTCTCAATGCTTTTATTCTAGATTAAATGCATATATAATATTGAAATAGAGGATACATATCACGCATGTTAACTTCTACGTCTCTAACTCAACAACTTAACGCAAGTAGGCGGGAAAGAGAAACGCCCGCACCAGCGCCCTCCGACCGGAAGGACGCGTCATCAACGAAGGTTCGCGAATATAACATTTCAAATTCCAACACTCCCCCTAATTCGCGAACCGGCGCAGAATAATTTTAATTGCAGGATACGCGTCTTGAAAAATAGTTTCAAATACTTAAGTACATAATTTCAACAACTCTACGCATTTTACATGTCTTAGTTTTGGGAGTGATTTTGTTAATATGTCAGCAGTCATGTCACTCGTAGGCTTATACGGTAGTTTAATGTGCCCCTGTTCTCGGGCCTCTCTAGAAAAATTAAATCTTATATCAATGTGCTTACTTCTAGCATGATAAATATTGTTCACACATAACGAAATCGCGCTCTGATTATCACAAAATATTTGCGTCTCTCTGGATACAAATTTGGACTGCTTCATATGCTTTAACAATTCTCGCAGGTAAACTATTTCTTTCGTTACTTCTGAGAGAGCGATATATTCTGATTCCATAGTGGAAAGCGCGACGCATTTTTGCTTTTTGGTTGCCCAGCTTATTGGGGCTCCGGCCAAAAAGGTTACAAATCCGGAACACGAATGTCGATCCTCAAGGTTTCCACCCCAATCAGAGTCTACATACGCCTGCAGTGGCTCATTCGTCTTTTCATACTTTATACTATAATCAGCTGTTCCTCGCAAGTATCTCAATACATGTTTTGCCATTTTCCAGTGCATAATTCTTGGATTTTCGCAAAAACGACTTAGGAAATTCGTCGCGAACATTATATCGGGCCTAGTTGTATTTGCCAAATACAATAAGCTTCCTACTAATTGCCGATATGGCTTTTCTTTCATTTCCCCAATTTCCGAATCTGTCGGCGGTCTCAAATTTTTCACTTGTTGATTCACGTTAGCTTCTAGAGGTGTGTTCGCGGTTTTACAATCTTTCATATTGAATCGTTCAAGTAAATCCTCTACATACAAATTTTGATTTAACTTTATCTTTCCCTTTTGACCTTGCCTTTCAACGCGAATACCCAAGATGTTTGACACTGGCCCTAAATCATTCATTTTAAATTGTTCTTTCAGTAAGTCTTTTACAATTTTTAACTTCTTAAAATCGGCAGAAGCTATTAACAAATCATCTACGTAGATTAGTATTGTAACATCGCTTCCATTTGACTCATCAACGTACATGCACGGATTTATTTCGGACTTAATGAAATTTATACTTATTAAATACTTATTTAGTTTACCATACCATTCGCGACCAGCCTGTTTTAACCCATACAATGATTTGTGCAACTTACATACTTTATCTTCTTGTCCTTTCGTTACAAATAATTTTGGCTGTTCCATGTATATCTCATCGAACAACTCAGCCTGTGTATACGCCGAAACCACATCCATGTGGTGAACATACATCTCATTTTCGACACTTATGGCCAAAAATGCTCGCAACATCTCAAACCTTGCTACCGGCGCAAACGTCTCATCATAATCCTGTCCTGGTATTTGCTGGTCTCCGCGTGCAACTAATCTGGCCTTAAATCTTTCAATATTTCCATCCTGGTTTCGCTTTACCCTGTAAACCCATTTATTCTTTAATACTTTTTTGTTCAATGGTTTACTTACCAAACTCCAGGCATTGTTGCCCGTTAGTGTGTCGAACTCGGATTTCATAGCTTCTGGTCAGAACGATTTTTCCGGCGAGTGTATCGCTTCCTCAACCGTGTTCGGTATTTTACATTCCTGACATTTTGCAAGATTAGCGTTATGATAGTATAATTTTCGCGGTCTACCGCGACGTCCGGTTCTTTCCAATTTTGGTCATCCCCGACCTTTGATTTGTGGAGTAGGTTCCAGCATCTGATTAATTTCCTGTTCTTCTTCTGTCATTTCTTCTTCTTCTTCGTGTGAATCTTCAGGATTATGCTTACAGTCCTCTCCATCTGACATTTCATTTTGCTCTTCTTGCTTGTTCAGGTCCTCTTCTATGGACTCTTTTGATTTTTCAATTATGTCACAAGTCATATATTCCAGTTCCGACTCTGGTTGGTTCTCCCCTTCGGAGTTCGGTGATTCTCGAATATCTTCTATGAAACGTACATCCCTTCGTTTCACTACTTGGTTTCATCCTTTTTTCCATAGTCTATAAGCCTTTGCTTCTTGAGAATATCCGACCAGAACATATTCTTCACCTCTTGGTGCGAATTTGCCTCTTCTGTTATTTTTATTTAATGCAATGACTCGGCTACCAAATGTTCTAAAATATCCTACGTAAGGTTTCTTCTCAGTCCATACTTCAATAGGGGTTGCATCATTTAACGCCTTGGTTGGGCACCTGTTTTTAATGTATGCGGCCGCGCATACCGCCTCAGCCCACAACGTGTAAGGTAAAGTTTGATTGTAACAACATGCAACGCGCCATTTCCACCAGCGTTCGATTTGCACGTTCGGCCACGCCGTTCTGTTGTGGAGTGTACTCGACGCTGAGCTCTCTTTGAATACCTTCTTGTTTCAAAAACTCATTAAAATCGCGCGACAAATATTCTTTGGCGTTATCACTACGAATCTTCTTTATTTGACGACCTGCCTGCTTTTCAACTCGAGCTTTATACTCTTTAAACGCTTGGAGGATGTCGCTCTTATTCTTCAAAATTGCTACCTCAACATGTCTACTCTTGTCGTCAATGAAAGTTGCAAAATATTTTGCTCCCCCTAGCGAACAGGTTTTAAATGGCCCATAAATGTCTGTATGTGTCATAGGGATAATGGCTCCCTTCTCTATATTGGTATGAATGTCTAGGTTGGTATGAGTGTGGATATTGGTACGCGTGGAGGTTTTGTAGAAGAAGCAAAGAAAAGAAAGAACCGGTATGTGTGATGAGAGAATGTTTGTAATATTCATTAAGATTATAATAATAAATAAATGTCCAAACACATAAAAGCAGAAGTAACAAATTATTTACGATCACGGCCATAAAATCAAATGCATTTACAACAGGTTAGGGGCCCAGGTAAGTGGATTAAAGTGGATAAAGATACGTACAAAGAAAAAAGCACATGTTAAGCATGGCGTCGAATATGAAGAGCACGTTTTGCGTCGATCCGTTAAACGGAAAAAATTTTCATACATGGAAATTCAGAGTAGAGATGATACTAGCAGAACATGGAGTGGCAAAGATGATAAAAGAAGAATTCAAGGAAGAAGATTATAATGATGAGAAGAAAAAAGAGGAAGCTAGTAGGAAAGATGATAAATGTAAATCAATTATTGCGCAAAGTGTTGATGATAATCAGATTGAGATAATTAGAGGAAAATAAACGGCCTACGGAATGTGGGTAGCATTAAAGCAAATGTATGAAAAGAAGGGGTTACCTGGGCAGTTATATCTAAAGAGAAGACTAGTATCGCTGAAGCTGCATGAAGATGAAGACTTGGATGAATTCCTTATAAAGTTTGATGAAGTACTATGTCAACTGAAGACAAGTGGTGTGGAAATAAAAGATGAAGATGTGATATGTAATTTGCTGATGGCGTTACCAAAGTCTTATGACACTGTGGTGTCTATATTGGAAAACATGCCAGCTGAAGAGTTGAGTTTGGATGTGGTGAAGTCAAAGCTTAGAGGAGAAGTAGATAAAAGAAGACTGAATAAAGAAGAACGCCATAAGCCCACAGCATTTGTGTCGCAGAGAACAGTAGTGTGTTATGGTTGTGGTGAATTAGGACACTACAAGAGAAACTGTAGAAAGGCAAGAGATGAAAGGAATCAGCAAGGTTATAACAGTGAAAAACCATGGATCAGGAGAGATCAACGTGGAGGCAGTCATGTGAGAGGAAGTCGAGGTGGACATGTGCAGAGCAACATACAGAGGTTCAACTCCAATTGGAATCGGTCATACCAGCAGAGATCACAGTCCAGGCAGAGGAGTGAATATGTGAGGAGAGGTAACTTTGTGGAGAGTGATGACCAGAATAATATCAAGAGCGACAAGAGTGTTTGTTTTATGAGTAGCTATGAACAATATGAAGAGTCTGTAAGCAAAGATGAGATTGTGTTTTATATGGACTCAGGTTGTACAGATCACCTAGTTAATAAGAAAGAGTACTTTGTAGACTTAATGATGTTAAAGACACCAGTTAAAATAGCTATTGCGAAGAATGATAGTTTTATAGAAGCAGTAGGTACAGGGAATATTGAAGCGTTGAGTCATGTAGGTGGTGCTGAGATAATATGTAAAATTAGAAATGTGTTGTATATACCTAACTTACGAAAAAATCTTTTATCGGTAAAGAGGTTAGAAATGTCTGGCATTAAAGTAGTGTTTGCAGATGGTAAGGTGAAGCTGTATGACTATAGTAACTTGATAGGTGTAGGTACCCGAAACAGTTTGTATGAAATAAGATTTGTCGTTGCAAATAATGAATGTTTAAATGTAGGGACAGAAAATGATTGCGGGAACCTGTGGCATAAAAGATATGGACATATTGGTTATACAAGCTTAGAGAAGTTAGTTAAAAATAAGATGGTGGATGGTCTAGATGAGTTAAAAATAAACAAGGTTGAGTTTTGTGAAGCGTGTGTAAGTGGAAAAATGACCAGATTGAAATTTGGGCAGAGAAGTAAAAGCAAAAGGCTACTAGAAATAGTACATACCGATGTATGTGGACCCATTTCACCGATTGCACATGATGGTGGCAAATATTTTGTAACATTCATAGATGATTATTCTAACTTTGTCAATGTATATATAATTGAAAACAAAAGTGAAGTATATAAATGTTTTAGAGAGTTCTCCCGGATGGTACAATGTAGGATGAGGCAAAGAATAGCGACGTTAAGGTGTGATAATGGCAGGGAATATATCTCACAGGAGCTAAGGAACTATTGCAGAGAAAATGGGACTATAATAGACTACACAGTTCCGTACACGCCACAGCAAAATGGCAAGGCAGAAAGGTTTAACAGAAGTCTGGTAGATATGGCGCGAACTCTGATGTTGGACTCAAAGGTTCCTAAGAAGTTCTGGAATGAGGCAATTAGGACGGCAGCGTATGTAATAAATAGAAGTCCTAGCGTATGTTTGAGTGAAGTTACTCCAGCCGAGGTATGGTATGGTAAAAAGCCAAGTGTCAGAAATTTGAGAATATTTGGATCAGTAGCGTATGCACACATCCCAAAGGAACTGAGAGGTAAATTTGATTCAAAGGCGGAGAAGTGTCTGATGATGGGATATGCGCCTACAGGATACAGACTGTGGAACATGGAAAAACAGAAAATACAAATAGCCAGAGATGTCACGTTTGATGAAGAAAAGTTCCATCATAAGGGCAAGCAAGTGAGCATACAAGGTGAAGAAGAATGGATAAATGAACCAGAAGAAGAGATACAAACAAAGGAGAATGGTGGTACTGATGAAAATGACATTATGGAAAACGATGATGAACGATTGAAGGCACTAAGCAGAAGAGTAATAAAGACACCGGCAAAATACAAAGAATTTGAAATGTATATGGCATTTGATGCAATGGCTTTTGTAGAGCAAGCTCCGATCAACGTGGAAGAAATAAAAGGAAGACAGGATGAACATCTATGGAGAGAGGCAATGGATAAAGAATTAGATGCAATAAAGAAAAATGATACGTGGAAAGAAGTTAAAATAAGGGACGATATTGAAATACTGGATACAAAATGGATTTACTCACTTAAGCCACTTGAGAAAGAAAAGATCAATCAATATAAGGCGAGATTAGTGGTCAGAGGCTTTGCACAAGAGAAGACATTTGATTATAATGAGATATATTCACCAGTCGCAAAGATGTCTACCATCAGAACTCTGTTAGCTGTAGGAAATCAGTACAAGTATTACTTCAAACAACTAGATGTAACAACAGCGTTTTTAAATAGTAAGTTAAGTGAAGATGTATATGTTTATCCACCGTATGGTATGAAGTGCAGAGACGGACACATATTAAAGTTAAACAAGTCAATTTATGGACTGAAACAGGCATCTAAATGCTGGAATAATGAGATTAACGATTACTTATTAAAGATAGGGTTTAAGAGATCAGAAAGTGATTATTGTTTGTACACCAAAGATTTTGAAGGGAGCGTTGTGCATCTATTGATATATGTAGACGATATGATATTAGCGGGTCCGAATCTAGATTTAATAAACTGGTGTAAATCAAGGTTGACTGAATTGTGTGAGATAAAAGATAAAGGTGAACTTAGGTATTTCCTAGGTTTAGAGTTAGACGTTAACAGAGAGAGAGGCATATTGAAAATCAGTCAAAAGAGATATATATCAAAGCTGTTAAAGCGGTTCAACTTTGAGAATGCTAAACCGTGTGTAACACCGATAGACCAGAAATTAAGATTGTCGATGAATGAGTGCGATGCGAGTGCAATGAATAAGCCAACGAAAGAATTAATCGGATGCTTAATGTATCTCATGTTAGGGTCACGTCCAGACATTAGTTATGCGGTGAATTATCTAAGTAGGTATCAGGATAAGGCATATGTTGAAACATGGAATCAGTTGAAAAGGGTTTTGAGATATATAAAAGGAACAATAGATTTAGAGTTGATATATGTTAGAGATGTTGATAAAGCGCCACTTATGAATTTTGTAGACTCAGACTGGGGAGGAGATGTGCATGATAGAAAATCAACTTCAGGATATTTAACTAAGGTATTTGGAAATACTGTGTGTTGGGTGACCAGGAAGCAAAGAAGTGTGGCTTTGTCATCCACCGAAGCGGAGTTGATAGCATTATGCTATGCGGTTCAAGAAGGAATGTGGATCAAAAGACTGTTGAAGGATCTAAATGTTGTTGTTGATAGCCTGACAATATATGAAGACAATCAAGGATGCATAGCGTTGATAAGAAACCCAGAAAATAATAGAAGGGTGAGACATATAGACTTGAAGTACAATTTTATACATGAAGAAGTCAAGAACAAAACAATTAAGATTGAATATCTAAACTCGAAGAGACAGCAAGCAGATATCCTGACCAAAGGACTACAAAGTCAGCAATTTAGTGAATTAAGAAAGGAGATAGGATTGTTATAACGAGAGAGGGATAAGATTCAAATGTATGCGGTTTTATTTGGCGACGGAAGCCATTAAGAGAGGGTGTCATAGGGATAATGGCTCACTTCTCTATATTGGTATGAATGTCTAGGTTGGTATGAGTGTGGATATTGGTACGCGTGGAGGTTTTGTAGAAGAAGCAAAGAAAAGAAAGAACCGGTATGTGTGATGAGAGAATGTTTGTAATATTCATTAAGATTATAATAATAAATAAATGTCCAAACACATAAAAGCAGAAGTAACAAATTATTTACGATCACGGCCATAAAATCAAACGCATTTACAACAGTATGTATTAAGTCTAAAACATCGTTTTCTCTTCTTCTTGACTGCTTGAAGGGTAGCTGATGCATCTTTGCCTTCATGCATACTTCACATACAGGGTTTTCATTTTTAAACTCATCTTTCAGTCCAGTCACTATTTCTTTTCTTTTTAGCTTCCTTACATCCTCAAAATTTAAGTGACCCATTCTTTGATGCCATTTCATTAGGTTCCTATTGCACTGTTCAGAGATCATAGCTGATTGTACTTAATATTCTTTTATTATATACAAGCCATCTTCCATCTTTGCTTTCATTACTATTGATCCGTCTTTGCGCCTCACATCTGCATGATTTTCATAAAACGCTACAGAGTAACCGTTTCTTGTAATACTTGACACAGATAATAAGTTGCTCTTAAATTCTGGGACAAACATTGCTTGCTGCAATTTAATGCTTTTAGTTTCTTTGGGAGTTTTTATGTTTAAATTTATTTCTCCCTGTCCCTGTGAACTGATGCTATCTTCTACGGCTGTATAAATCTTTGTTTTCTCATTATCATTTAGATTGTTAAATTTCTTTTCATCGTAGCACATGTGTGTGCTTGCTCCACTATCCAAGCACCAAGTTCCTTCTCTTCGTGTGGTTGTGCTAAATGCACTAGCAGTAAATGCATCCTGCGTCATTTTCTTGTTTCCTAATTTTGTTTTTGATCTGCAATTTTTAGCAATATGCCCCAATTTGCCACATGTAAAGCACTTAAAATCTGGCTTCTTCTTTTGTTCATTGTGTATAGTATTTCTTTATATTTCTTTCTTATATGGTTTGTTTCGACTTGAAAATAGTGCTTCTTCTGTACCACCCTCTTGCTCCTTGGTATTTTCAGTCCATCTTGATTCCTCCTCAAGTATTTTGTTCTTTAATTCTTCCAAGGATGGCATTTGTTCTCTTGATTCAATCGCTACACACAAAGTTTCATATTCATGAGGCAATGAGTTCATTAACCAAATAGATAATAGATTTTCTGGCAATTTTAGTTCACATTCTTCAAGCTGCTCTGCAATGTTCATAAAGTCGTTTATGAACTGTGTCATGCTTTGATTTGATGCTTTCTTTAGACGATATAGCTGCTTAAATAGAACACATTGTCTCATGGGGCTTTTAGATTCATATTTTTCTTTCAATACTTGCCATGCATCTGCTGAGGTTTCTGCCCTTTTCACATAGTTGTATTGGTCGGGTTGTACGCTGAGAATGATTGAATCCAGAGCCTTCTCATCTTTTGTGGTCTATTCATCGTAGTTTTCTTGAGGTCTTGAGATACTTCCGTCTACGTACTCCCATAATTCATTGTACCAAAGTACACTTTTCATTTGAATTTTCCACGTATCGTAATTCGAACAGTTTAATTTCTGAACTTGCTCTACCTTTCCGATGTTCATTTTCGGTTTCTTTGTCGGATAACACGAATAACCTCACTTCACTACCGGACTTTATTTTTGCGTGTTTAATTATTTTCTTGCACGCATCACTTAACTCTGTGGGTCCTTTGGTTCTTCTGGGCCCATAACCTGATGGTTTGTTTTACGTTTTCTCAATGCTTTTATTCTAGATTAAATGCATATATAATATTGAAATAGAGGATACATATCACGCATGTTAACTTCTACGTCTCTAACTCAACAACTTAACGCAAGTAGGCGGGAAAGAGAAACGCCCGCACCAGCGCCCTCCGACCGGAAGGACGCGTCATCAACGAAGGTTCGCGAATATAACATTTCAAATTCCAACAAATCCGATACTATTATTCTTTTCTTTTTTTAAATATATTATTTGATACAACTTCAGCCCATCAAGTCCTACTATACTGACGTGGTGCTGATGCACTCGAACACGACCACGGTTTGAACTTCGCGCACTCTCATTGGACAATGTTTTTCGTTAATAATTCGAAAACGAACCAGTAAACAACATTTTGGCAAAGGAAAAAGTTGTATGGAATCACCTCAGCAATCATCCCTCTATGGCATTCGACCTAATTGTGGGACACATTGCATATCCCTTTATCAGTTTTTAAATGCTTCAATTTGGTTAAAAGATGACTTTATCTTGCTTTACACTTATATTTTCTTGATACCCCTGTAAATATTTCAAATAAAATGCACCACAACACCAAGTTACTCCGAGAGTAAAATATATACCACGTTTATAAATATTGATATACCTCTATGTTACTTCTGCTTACTGTAGTTTCAATATTTAGGTATTATTTATACATAATTATTAAGAAATATTGTAGTTCAGTATAATCTTCTGTTTAAAAAAGATGTTAATCGTACTCCCGAGCACAAGACTAATATCAATAAAATGGTTTTTAACAAAAAATACAACCGACTTCGAAATGCACTAAAAAGTATGAAATAATTTCTATTTCCTAATGAAATAATTTCTATTTCATTTATACAAATACCCAACAACTATTAATAAAACCTATTTACTCGTTAAATAGTATACTAAATACCTTTCAACCTTCTCGGAAGCGGCGCAAAATTAGAAACTTTTCTTCTACTAGGAAGATCCTAGTTCAGGCGTCGGCAACCTACCAAATCGTTATTGGCAGCATCGTATATTCGGGTATTTTTCGAGTACGATAGGAGGATTTTCGGGGGAAGGGAAATCTCTAGGGTCGGAAAAAGGGTTCACCGGAAGGTTCTTCTACGTTACGCGTAGGAGGAGATAACTGAAGTCGGGATTTCTGGAAGGGGTATTTTGGAAAAAGGGGGATTCGTATAAACTTCAAACAATGCGCGGGCGGAAAAGATAGCCGTTGCCGAAACTTGTAACGGAGTCGGTCGGTTCGGTGCGCACGGCGTTGCGCACCGCGGTCGGTTTCCCCGTGCCAGGGTTCGCAAGGGAACAGGTCGGTAAATAACGAGGCAGATGTATGTAGAAAAATATAGATCTACTAGCTGCGTTACCCGGCTCTGCCCGGGAATTTTAATCAACTATTATTATCCCTACTTCCTTATTCCTATCCCTATTTCCCTGTCCCTATCCCTACTAATATATAAAAGTGAAATTTGCACTATTGGACTGCTTATTCTTTCAAGATGGACATAGGCTCTGTCATATTGCGATTTGTTATGTTTTTGACACCGCGATCGCAGCGCTGTCTGCCGGATCCAATGTAAAACATTCCAAGATCAACAACAACTTATAAATAAAAAATTAATTAAAAAAACATTTTGTAGTGGACCGAATTGTGAATCTAAACCATTCTCGAATCCCCTTGAACACACATAAAAAATTTCATCAAAATCGGTCCAACCGTTTAGGAGGAGTTTAGTCACATACAGACGCACAGAAAAAATATATATATAAAGATTTAATGAAAACTAAAGGTGACTACGGTGCTACAGTATGGGGCCTATCCCCGCCGGGCTGGTGGGCGGCGGTACTCTCCTGCCTCGGATACTATAATCAGAATATCGTCTGATGGTTAGACGCGTGGAGCCGTGATGCTTAAAACTAAGATACAGGACTTACATACTACGGGCGGAACCCGGTCCGTCACAGAGATTCTCCGCGGAACTTATATCTAACGCTCTTACATACTATTGCGGTCGCTACCGCCTTATATCTAAACGAGTACGGACGCACGCGGGTGTACGCGGAGCGCGAGCGCAAGCGGAGCGTGAACGCGAACAAACGAGCGAAAGCGCCGAGACACTATCGAGTGTCGAGATAACGGACGCAAGAGTCTGGAAAGAATTGACCCGATTGAGCCGACGGTTTTTATTCAAAACGTGCTGTGGTGTTTCGCGCTGTGGTGTTTCGCGCTGCGGTGGAGTTGTTGCCCGCTTGCCTCACGCGGCTCGTCTTCTCGTACGCCGAGGTAGAACCGAACAGCGAACGAGACGACGACCAATCCTGGCCAGCCTGGGTAACGCCACGAAGCTGGACGGAATCGGCTGCCAAGGGCAGAATGCGGTGCCGAGTACTGTGCATCGATGAGATGTTGCGGGTACGATTGGTCAGAGGTTTCTAGTCACGCCTAATGCACACGCATTCTACACCGTCGCGCGTTATTGGTCGAAACGCTCACACATACTAAGCCCGCTACTTGCACACCGCAAAGTCAAATGGTGTGGGTGCGTGACGACGTTGGGACTAGGCGGGACAGACCGAGAAGCCACTCTTTAGCCTCTGCAACATCTCATCGGTGCACTGTTGACTAGCGTTCGGAATCCCCGTGGAAGCACCAGCAGAGATTATGAACGCGCACTAGCTTGGTCACCTCGGGTCAACCACGGGACTGACGAGGATAGGCGCCTACGGCCGCTGGACCTATGGGAGCTGCCAGAGATCTCTTCGCCAATTCAGCCATGACGTCGAGAGCTCTGGTGCTCCGGTCCGGGCCTCCTAGGAATCGCGCATCGATCGGTCCTACTTATAGTCTAATCGCACGGGAGTGGGGATGCCGCTGCGGTGGCGCCCCCGATGCGCGACGCCGATTCGCGGCTGTCGTCGCAAACTCACACAATACAATCGTAGTAATGGAAGGGCTTACCCAATACGCCTCACTCAAACTCACGCTTCGATTAATCGCTTTCTCTTACTCAAAATCTCTCTCAATATTTTCGGTACGTTAGCCTAAGGCTCAACGATCGCTCGTCGTCGCTGCTGCGACGACGAGACCGTCGCGGGATGTTTTTGGGGAGGGGATGGGAATAGGAAGGGGCCTCTTCCGGCAACGGGATAGATCGATTATCGATTATCGAGCAGATTGTCGATCTGCCGGTATTCGGGGTCAATGGGGCTGACGGACATCCTGCGGTGTCGGGTGGGCTGAGGTCTTCGGGCTCTTCTGGCAATCTTCTGGGCAGCTTCGTCTAGTTTTCCGAAGTCCCGTGTTGCTTTTTCCTTCTGGAAGGGTGGGGGTCTGTCGCCGGCCTCGTAGCTCCTGTTGGGGATGGTCCTCGTTGTTTCTGTCCGTCGCCTCCATCGGCCCGGCACCGGAGATTAGGGGGAAAGGGGTAAGGTAAGGGAAGGGTTAAGGGTTATCTTTTGGTGGGAAATGTAAGGTGGGAGAAGCGCAGCGATTGTAACGGGGGGCACAGGTGTCACCACGTTACAACACTTAGTGTATTATGTGATTTTTAATGTTTTTGCACTGAACGAAACTGAAAAACATGTATTTTACAGAAAAAAACCAGCTTGAGCGGACTCGAACCTGCGAAAAGCCTAGCACAGGTTTAGCAGTTAGGCGTCTTAACCGCTAGACCACTGATACCATTGGAACTGTATATTGATTTTTTGATATATACTGCACATAAAGTACTTTCAATAATTCTGGTTTATTTAGTTTTTTTTTTTAATTCTTATTGCGTTTCACTGTACGTAAAAACATTGAACATTGTATAACACACTTACTTGATAAAGAACAGACGAAAATTCGCCGTACAAGTAATTCTGACATGCAAAAAACAGCGAAAAACTCGGTTTTTAATTTTTTCAACTATGGCGCATCTGACCAAAAATTCTCAAAAAAATGGAGAATAATAGTATCGATAATATACACTTATAAAAAAAATATGAATCTGGATCCGCGACTCCTTCCATACAAAATCGCCATTTTTCAACATTTTTTGATTTTTCACGACTTCAGTTTTCAATCTAAACATCTGAAAATATTCTGTAATATGTGCCTCACAAGTAGAAATGTCTCTGATTTTTTTCAGAATTTTCGAATGTCATTAAATAGGAGAAATTGGCCAAAAACTTCGCGATTACATTTTTACCCGTAACTACCCTCGTAGATGAGATACAGGGTTGAATCTTGGCACAGACTAGTTTTTTTTTATTACCTATCGAATGGTTCATAGCAAGTCGAATTCGGTTTGGGGGCACTTTTGACCATCTTATCCGGTTATACCCTTTTAACTCGGCGCAGAAAATCCAGGCGGCACTGATGTCGATTCTCTACATGCATACCTTGTATCACTGATTTTAACATACACAACTAAAGATATCGTGACGTCATGTTCCCGCGAAATTTGTCGCCGCGTTTTTCAATTGTTTCAAAATTTAAAGAGACTGAAGAAATATGGCGCACAGTGGGTGACAGTGGTGACAGAATTTCCAGGTTAGTGAATTCCATTATTATAATTATTACTATTATTATTATTACTATTGCTATTATTATTATTTAAAAAGATATTTTTTAAAATTTTTTCTACGTTTTTAGGTTTTTCAATAACTTCTGCTGATGAGATGCAGCAACAGGAGGAGAAGATAGAAATTAAGTAAGTACAGAATTGTTTAAAATTGTTACTGAAAACATTAACTGTTTACATTGCTGTTTTAGTAATATATTTAATTTTAATTATTAAAATATATCTTAAAAAGAGAAGAAGAAAATATGCAGCATCAGAGGGTGTATTAACGAAAACAGCAGGATGTTCTTCTTCCCCTAAGAGAGAAAGGATAAGAAGAGGATGGCACAGTGGGTGGAAGTATGTGACAACCCAAAGTCGGTGCTTTCACCTGAAAACTGAAATTCCGGGTGATCTGTAGCAGCTACTTTAAAGAAAAATACTTCATGAGGAAAAGATTAACAACATCAGCAGTTCCAACACTGAACTTATTTGGTAATAACTCTTATATACTTTTTATAGCATATGTAAATAATTGTTAATGAAAATATTGATTGCAGAGGCTGTAATAAATATTGCATGTCAGAGGCTGCCTCTATTAAAATAGAGCAACAAGACACCTGGATGCAAATGAAAAGAAGAAGAAGATTGTAAGTATTCAGTTTACATATACAATATATAAAACCATTAACATGGTATTAATATATTAAGTATAATCTGTGAGCAGAGTGTGTGTTTTATTGTATGTATGATTGTGATTAATTGTATATTATTATTGATATATATATATATATATATTTATTATATTTTTGTAAAAATTTAATATATTTTCTTTATTATACATATACTGTTGTCATTTTTGCCCTTTCATTATTTTTATGTTTGAAAGTTTTGAATGAGTAAGACCATGCACACGTATATAGGGACCATGTGGTTGTGTGTGTGTACCTCACCGATATCATTTATATGTGTTTGTATCGACACCAGCGCCGCCTGGATTTTCTGTGCCAAACTAATTTTAGTTGCAGCATTAAATACGGGAGTTTGGAGGGCCTGACTTCCAACGTTGACTGCGTTCGCCCGTCGCCGATGACACCGTTATTCACTCTACTGCGGCGGGAATGTCAAGCTCTAATCGAAACCGCCACACTTGATATCCATCTCTGTTAAGTTACCGACAGTGGTAATGAACACATTTACTCGATCCATGATGTTAACAGCGTTGGTCATTTTTGTAATTGTTAAGAAAATACTCAAAATATAGAGTTTTATTATATATATATTTAATATGAAAATTAATATGATTTGAACAAAAAGGTATTCTTCATATTAACGGATACACGTGCGAACATTCAAACTCTACTTCTATCTAACGGAGAAACAGACTTGCCAACCTCTTACACTCAAGCAAGAGAAAAACACGCATACCAACCACATACTACAAACATTCAAAAACATAAATCACTTTTCAAACAGTAATTATAATTGTGTAAGCAGTGAGTGTGGCCCTTCGGGCGGTGACCATAAACCTCTTCTAATTTTATTTATACTTTGTTCGATATTTTACAATGTTTTATATGATACAGTTTCGCCGGCTTCATGGCCAAAATAGTGACAGATCTAGCTTTTTTATCGCTCGTCTTTCACATTATATTTCCATTTTTTTGTTTGTTATATTTTCAATTTTTTCAGAATCATATTGTTAATGGTCATTTTTTATTATGATTCCTTCTGTTTGTAGTTTCTAAAAACATTTTTAAAACATATAAGATTGTTGATTTTATTTTGCATAGGAAATAAAGAAGTTACACTTATTTTCGTTTAATAAAAGGAGTAATATTCTAGATACAAATATGTATTTGTGAAAAACAAAATATATCTGTAGTGTAAATTGATTTGTTGATTGACTCTATGACATAAATAATGTAAAGTAGGTATGTCACATTTATATATAGGGTGTCCCAGAACTTGGTCGAATCCCCTGGAGGGATAATTGCTGGGGTGATTCTGAACAACTTTTTCGTTTGCCAAAATATTGGTTAAGGCTTCGTTTTTAAATTATTAACGAAAAACACTGTTCAGTTAAAGCGTGCGTAGAGCGTGGGCTGAATCGCGAGAGTGTTGGCTATTGATTACGTTCGAACGGTGGTCATAAACAAGCGCGGCGACACCACATCGACACAATCTGCGGCCTCGTTTCCGAGATATAAGCAATTGAAAATTGGAATATCAGTTTCTGAAGCGCGTGTTTCGCTTTCGAACAGTTGATACCTGAGCAGATCCTCGGTCGGTATCCGGACAAAGAGATATGTGAAAAAACAAGGATGCACATCTGTCTAGTACTTCAAAACCATAAATGGATCGTTGTCCTCAAGACTAGGTAGATGTCTCTTTTTTGTGTCTCTTTTGCCGGACATTAAAGAATGGGCTACCTGCTCAGTTGTTAGTTGTTCACAAGCGAAACACACGCTTCGGAAATTTATATTCCAATTGTCAATTACTTATCTCTCGAAAACCAAGCTGTGAATTGTGTCGACGTGCTGCTGTCGCGCTTGTTCATGACCACCGTTCGAACGTAATCAATAGCCAACACTTGCGGTTCAGTCCTCGCTCTACGCGCGCTCTAATTGAACAGTGTTTTTTGTTAATAATTCAAAAACGAAGCCGTAACCAACATTTTGGCAAAGGAGAAAGTTGTTCAGTAATTAACCTCAGTAATTATCCCTCCCGATGATTAGACCCAGTTCTAGGACACTCTGTACACACATGTTTTACATATGTACATTTATTAGGGTTATTGTACATTAAAAATTTATTTGAGGCATATTTTCTGTAAAAAACAATGATACACGGGTTCTTTGATTTACACAAAGTTTGTTTCTTGATCGTATAACAAAAAGCCACATAAAAGGTACCAGTTAAACACAAGTGCTTTTATCGTGTGAAAGGAAATCCGCGTATAAACGATACTGTGTATAGCGAGGGACTAGTCTATAATTCTGTACAATTAGACTATGGACTAGTATAATTTGTATAAATAGATATTAATAATGATATTAATTTGTATTAATATCGGTTATTTATATCTACTGTATTATTTTTCATATTTTTTAGAAAGTAGTAAACAGGATGTTAACTATTAATATTTGGAATGTATTACCCTCGAATGTGGAGATCCTATTACAATATGTGCCGTTTTGGAAATGTCAAAGGTCTTAAAAATCGAAGATTTTTCTAAATCCTACGTAATGTACTTGTTGAAAAGATAAACCGTTCTTAAAAATCATATGTACTATCTGATTTTCAAAATAATTTGAAGGCCTAGCCAAGACCGGATTAAGTTTTCCGAGATTCAAGGCTATCAAATCATTATTAAAACAAAAGCAATAAATTAGAAACTGTTTAAGCAATGGAAAAATATAGAGATGTTGAATCTCTATAATATCTCGTTCAATGCCATTAAAGAATGAATCGTTTGAAAAGAGTGATTGAAAGATTCCATGCATGCGGAAACCTTGCCCACAGAAAACGACGACCATAATATGCAATCTATCGAATGTAAAGGATACAGAGCTAATAACGAAAAATAGATTTATTCGCGAAAAATATGTGGTATCAAAGGAGCCACAAAGTAATAGTAATGATTTCTTTGTCCGGGGAAAATTTTCAGAATTTCAATATCAGCTCTATTTCTCTAAAGTAGAACTAAAATTTTGTTTAATATATATTTGAAACATTCTGCTTAAAAAATCGTTAAGGTATAATTTTAAAAAAATCAACAATGTGAGAAATTAAATCATTTATAAAAAGTTTCGAAATATCTTACGTACTGTTAAAATGTTACTGAACATTCTGTTCGAAACATTATGGCTAATATTTTAACATGTTTTATAAAATATTTCACTTTCAAATTGAAACTAATATAACTTCAACTGTTGATTTTTTAAATATTGTACATTCTAATACCTTTTCACGCATAATATTCCAATAAATCATTCAGTATCAAAAATCCATTTACCCAATATCCATATTCATTAAAAGAAATAGGGTTAATCTTAAAATTTTCGCAGATTCACTAACCTCAAAAAAATTATTAAACTCTTTTTACATGTTTATAAATAATAAAGGAAGGACCCCGTACACACCTTTATGGAAATTGAATTTCGGTCGAATTATCTGAAATTTTCAGAAAAATTAGTTCTTATCATGCTGATCAAAAGTCATAATGGACACGGAACCCAAAAATGGCCAGTTTTTGAGATACGTATGGTTAAAAGTCGAAAAAATGGCTTTTTGAGACTAGATTGCTGTATTGGTTACGCAACACTAATAAAGTGTGCATCGCGCGCGCGCGTGTGTGTATGTGTGCGTCCGTGCATGCATGTGTAAGCGTGATAGGTTATTAAACTTCTGGGTCAACAATAACTTCGTCAAGATCCATGTTTTGAATATTTAATACGCTTTTTTGTAGACTGGTATTTAATATTATTTTCATAACATTTCATTATTTCCTGAGTTTCCTCAGTTTATAAAACAGTTTACAATATAAAACAGTATGCACACTTTATTGGTGTTGCGTAACTTATACAGCAATCTAGTCTCAAAAAGTCCGTGTCCATTATGACTTTTGATCAGCATGGTAAGAACTAACTTTTCTGAAAGATTCAGACAATTCGACCGAAATTCAATTTCCATAAGGGTGTGTGCGGGGTCCTTTGTGTTTTATTTTTCGTGAATAACTCCACTGGCCTACGCTGACATGTGGGCCCTCTTGTAAAATATCGGCCCTAATTTTAATTAGATGTAATGAGTAATCCCTACTAGTCCACTAGGAATTTTCTCGAATTCCTGATGACCAGTCCGCCCCTGATTAACTCTATCTACCCTCTCATTAATCTGTGGTAGAACAGCATGCCGTTCTATGAACTTGTAGCTATCACTACTGGAAAAGCAGTAAAATGGTCACCTACCAGGATGTTCTTATTTTTTTGAGAAGTTAATGATGTGTAGATCATTACAAAATTGTACAGATAAAAGAAGGTAGTTGTTTTTCAACTTCATAGACTACATTATAATCTTTAATCTGGAAATACTACCTTTTCCTCATAATCTCTTCTAACTAATACTGAATCATTTTAATTCATCAATAAAAATTCTACTAATGAATGTTAGGTGAAACCAGAGCTAGTTGTTAAATTTTTCGGTTTTTCATTTCTTACGTTTTTTCTGTCATATTCAATGCCATTAATGATTTCCATTTAAAGTTCTATATTACATTTGCTTTGACTGTTGTATCATTTAATTAAATCAAGGCCACGATACTGTGAAAAGTAATTTTGTGGAGCGAGACACCTTGTATTAAACTGCTGCGATATGAGTCAAGTTGTTATATTCTTAGATATTAATAGAAAGGTTTTATGAAATCTAAAAATTAGGTAAATTTATTTTACAAGAGAAAATAATAATTTTTTTTGCTGTATCTTCTTTTAAATTTTTATTTAAACATCTTTATTTTTAAAACATTTCAATAGCATTTTTCTTTAACTTTGGTTTCCTGTTTTGCTTCCTTTCTTGAAATGTTTATTCGGCACGAATAGCTTCTTTTTGTTAAGGCAAAGTGTAAAGTTGGTAACAGCCACCTAATTTTAACTTTTATTCCTGTTATGTTGGCTGTAATAAAAGCTAGTTTTTTTTTCTATGATGCAAGAAAATGAAAAACGTGTGAAAGTGTCTATCAAGAATTTATTTTTCCTTTTCCTCAAAAACAAGCTAGATTAACAACAAACCAATATTAATAACGATACTTTTACGGGTATTTGTTAATATTGCTGATAAATGTTTCTTCTTTAGCTGCCTTTTTCACATTAGTCCGTACCATTTTATTGTGAAATATTAATTAAGCCATTGATTAATAGTTAATAAATTATTTGAATTAATTATACTCTATTGATTAATAACGATAATATTGATAGATGGATAACTTTATTTCATGCCTTTCGGCGTTGAAAGCGGGTTTGGTACGTGATTGTGCTTAGCCATATTCTATAAATGATATACGATAAATTACTACAATATTGCCCGTGAGCTTTGGTCTATCTCCTTCCTTTCTACCTATTTTCCTCTTCCATTTTCTTCGCTGCTCTTGTCCCTGCAAAATACTTCACCTTGTTAATTCATTATCCCTTTCCACTTCCCTAGATTCTTCTAGTAAGTGTTCTATTGTCTCCTCTCCTTGTCCACATATTCTACACACGTTTTCCTCTTCATTTTTCCATCTTACCGCTCTCTTGCCTGCTAATAACTATAATAATGATTTAATTCCCTAATCAATTAATATTATGTAACAACATGCCCCTTGTTTTGTGTAATTACTACCCCCAACTGATAACATTGTATATCAAATAACACTATCCTAGATTAGGTTGGTGTACTCTTGTGCAATTTGCATGCATCTATAACGATAATCTATAGCTATAGGAGCATTAGTTCTGTTAGGAATATTCAAAATTTGTATTTGTCGCGTACTCTCTCGAACATTCTAACGTCTGGGGTATAAAAGTGTAAACACCGGGCATAGTTTAGTTCAGTTGAAATCCAACTACCATGACGGGTAAACAATCATGAGCGTACCTTTGTGTGATTTCTTTATATATATATATATATATGTGTGTATTAATAGACTAAACGTTTTCTTTCATGTTTTTTTTTTCTTAATCTGTCGTGCACTTATTTTTATCTGCGCAAATAAGTTCAAATGTAGTATGTAATAATAAATTTCTTACCTTTATCTGATTACTTGGAATAAAAGATTCATACAGAAAAAAGAAAATTACTTTACCATAAAAATTAAGAAAAAAGGAAATAATATAGCAACGCGTAAACAAAATAAAGATGTATTCAATATCCAACTGTATAACAGTGAAACACTTTAGACACTTCAGTACCCAAGTGATAGGATTAAGGGAAAAATTTTTAATGTTATTGTAACAACTAACCCCGATCTTCCGTACAATTTTGATTAAGAAATTTTTTGTCTATTTCTAACAACGAATAAAATTATTTCATCGCAACTGCAAATTATGAAACATATTTGCTATTCATACCTGTGTACTTCTTTAAAATCAGAATAAATTTTCAATTCGACTCCGCACATGTATCTATTGTGTTCTATTTTAATAATTTCAGGCGAGCATTTCTAAAAATAAGTGTAATTACGATATGAAATTTGTTTGTTTGTTTTTTTTTTATTGGTATACAGTTTTATGAAATAAAGTGAAACATAAGATAGACATTCTATCGATTTATTTCATTCTGAATAGAAGCTACTGTAATCGCTTTTTAGTAGTATTTTGGCAAAGGATTTGTGTATTAAATGAATTAAAAGAATTGTTTACAAACAGCGAATTCTTCAATAACATGATAAGAAGAGATATAAGAAATATATAACTGTTATTATTTTTTGCACGTTATAATTTCTTGGTCTATTAATTTATTTAGAAATTGTTACTAGAGAATCTGTTTCTATCTAAATAATATTTCGTCGACTTGCAAAAATAGTGATACAACTAAAAAATCATTAATTTTGATATGTTTGGGAAAATGAACTTTGAAAGTAGTTAAACCCCTTTTATTAAAAATGATAATACAAGAAGGTTTAAACTATCAGTTGCTTAGCTACTGGTAGCCTGGGTCAATCGTGACCCAAACTTATCAAATACATACAAGGATATTAACTACTAAAGTTAAATATATAATTTTTAAACGATAAAGTTTCATGCATTAAAAGAATAATTTTTAAAGGAACAGTATAAAATTTATAAAATGAAAATAATGTAGAATACAAATTTACATTAAGATGTTAACAAGAAAAATGGCACAATTCAAAATAAGGAGCTGTTTTATCCCCTAAAAAAAGAGTTAACTAACATTTTAATAAAGAAAGGCAAGATTACAGACCTTGAGTACAACTACCCAAACAGAAAACAAACATATTCAACAGGAAACAATAGAATCGTAAACAAATTACCGAAAAAAATAGTATTCAGACTTTTCTTGAGAAACTAATGTAAATTTTCGACTTATGTCACTCTTCTCGCAAACTAACGATTTGTATTCAGTAACGAAACCTGTGTAAATTCTTTGCATATTCCTATGTTGAGACCTAGAATATTGATCTGTTTGATTCCTTCTGCTACGTGCATGGCTACATGCAAACTAGAAACAAAACTGTCAAGTTGGAATGACTGTAAACCGTAAACCATACAATTAATCCTAAAAAGGGTTGAAATCGGAATCAAATTTCAAACAGCCATCAACGTTCAACTCCCTGCTTCGTATCACAGGATGCTTCACAGGAGTTATTCCAGGACCAATTAAAATGAGACATCCTGTATAGGTATACATGTAGTTATATTCTATAGGCATGGAAGGGGAGTTATCGGTGTCGTGTTACACGTGTGTTCGCGGTGCTTGCTGGCTGACTGCGGTAAGTTCCGAAGGGTGGTTCCGAGCCGCGGCCGTCTGTGTAGGCCAATTTGTCGGCTATCTACGACTTTCGAAAGCTCGTTAGCCACGAGCGTGCACGCTTAAACGGCCGCTAAATTGAAATCGATCCTTACAGCTTTGGCTTCGATCCTCGACGCCGTCTCGAGGATCCAACCGCGAAAACATACTCGGAAGGAATCACGTGCCTTGCACCAACGGGCACGCGACATTGTTAGACTCCAACGCAAGCTTGTTGTTTTCGAAAGAAAATCGTTAGAAACCATTATTACTTCCTGATTGAAAATCTTCACTTTAAAATGCTTTTGACCCTTGAATACCGAAGCCAGGATGTCGGAGCGTCCATTACTAAATATTTATAAAACATGCCGTCTGAACGTTCATTAGTAAGTGTTTATGAAACGTGCTCGATATGGGCCAACCGAAATTTCGTTCCGAGAAATAGATAACGTCGAAACGTTTGGAAAGAAGGGGCGTCGTCCTGCCTCAATAAAGCAGTCGTCAACGGACCGCGGTCGCGATCAGTCGAACGGTTTTCATTTCTCTACCACGTAGTCGGATTTTAGTAGTGCTTTGCCGTGATTACGTTAGTTTTCTACCATGTAGTCGGTGTTCAGAGTGCTTTGCCGTGATTACGATAGTTTTCTACCAAAAACATCAACGCGCTTGGGGCCTTGCCGATCCCTGGTCACAAACCCAAGGTCCCGCCGGCAACCAAAAAATGTCTTCCTGCGTAGGTGATCCAACGGAACCTGGTTCCTATCTCACCATACGCGGACGTCTCCTTACGCGGAAGTCTCCAACGGAGCCAAGTCTTCGTGTCCTTGTGACTGGATGGTCTCTCCGCACAGGAGACTCTCACGGGAGCTGCTTCCCGAAAAATCAAAATGCGCGATTAACAAATCGCTGAAGAACGTCAAACGTTCGTATACACGA
Source organism: Osmia bicornis bicornis (assembly GCF_907164935.1). Classification (NCBI taxonomy): domain Eukaryota; kingdom Metazoa; phylum Arthropoda; class Insecta; order Hymenoptera; family Megachilidae; genus Osmia; species Osmia bicornis. The sequence continues at coordinate 8,013,065 of NC_060222.1, read as the reverse complement.
TATCATCCGTATGACACGCGACACACTCACACACAATATCAAATCCACACAAATCAAACTTCAAGGGTTTTTTACGCCTTCAGGTTCTTTCCCTTTATCTAAACAACTTCAAGGGTTTTTTATGCCTTCGGGCTTTTTCCCTTGCATTCACGAAATAAACTCTTTATTTAACAACATACTAATCTCGATTGATTATTTATCAAACCGGCGTCGACAGATCCTAAACATCCTTTCGAAACGTTCAATAATTACGATCCTTTCCCGAATCATCACCCGGGCTTATCGCTCTTAAGTATTTAATAAACTCCAGATCTAAAATCAAAGGGGGAAACGAATTTAAAAGAGCTGACGTCGAGAGGACGAACATTCTTGTTCGAACCTTGGACGAAGCAACATCAAGTCTAATTTCTATAAGACTTTTACCAATCGAAAAATTTGAAACCGTTTCATGTTGAAGGGTGTCTAGTAGTTTATAGTAGAATAAAAGGAAAAGTAAATTAACATAATATCAAATAATATATCTGAACATTGCATTGACTGAAAAGGCACTGGATAGGAAAAAATTTAGAACAAAAAGGCATAAAAACAGATCGTTGATAGCGCCACGAACCGATCACATCTCCGACTCGCGCGAATTATAACTGTCTTATATTTATTATTTATTATTTATTTATAAACTCATCGGAGTCTAACGGATCAAGACCTTTTCTTGTTATTATTAATTTTCAAATAAGGCGTATTAATATATAGTTACATAAAATTTGCTGATTTTGATTTTTAAAGTGCTATGTCAAATGACCCCCGCTGTGGCACTTACTGCAACAATAGGGCTGCTTTTACGACTTGCTACTCAAACCGAGACGTATCCACCGAAAATCGGGAAAGGGTATAGTAGGATAAGATGGTCAAAAGTGCCCTGGAGTCGATTTTTTTCAGCAATGCACCATTTTATAGCTTATAATAAAAAACCATTGTACGCCAAGTTTCAACTCTGTATCTCAACTGGGAGGGTAGTTACAGGGTGAGAAAGAAAAAGTGGTTTTTGCCATATTTTCCCTATTTAATGGCATTCAAAATATCTGAAAAAATTCTAGAATATTCTAGCCATGTTTCTTTATGATTGTAAATTTTTTCAGATTTTTCGGTTGCAAATCCAAAGCGTGAAAAATCAAAAACGCAAAAAAAAGTCGAAAAGTTGAGATTTCGGGTACATGCTTTCTGTTCGGCCGTCGACATTTACTTTTGTCGAGACCGAAGGTATTTTATGACTTCAAGTGGTTCGGTGCGTAGACCACCGTGAACAGCCGATGCCTCGAAATACGAGTCGAGGCAGGGCCTTTGTTTAGTTTCACTAGGATCGGTCCTAACGTAAGCACGGCCATGTCGTAAATTATTTAAAGGTTTGTCATCGCCATTCACGATAAGTCAGAGAGCAAGCGAGAACGAAAATTAGCTCTTCGTTGACCGCCCCTTTCGTGCAGAGTTTCTCGGGCGATCGACGCGTATTATTTAGTCAGAAAAGAAACCTGCGGATCGCGATCGACGACATGGTTCGTCCACGAGTGCAAGTTCGGAAATATTCACAATAACGCATATTATGGTCGTGACGACGACCCGTAGAGCTGGTTATAATCATGTACCTCTCTAATTATACACTCAACCCTGATATCATGTAAGCTGTCGAGCGTCGAGCTGCCGGGTTGGGTACTACATGTAACCACCCGGACCCGTATTCGCTCACATGGTCAGGTATTACACTACATTCGTACATACCTGTAAGCTGTCGTAACGACAACCTGCCGGGTTGGTTACTACATGTAACCACCCGGACCGGCATTCGCTTACAGGGTCGAATATTACACTTATACTCTTAGCCTACATGGTCAGATGTTATAACAACACGACAACGTTTACCGTACGCATTTTCACCGGTCGTTAACATAAGCAAATCGTAATAATAAGAAAACAAGGGGTTTTTTATGCCGATGGGCTTTTTCCCCATAAGCATGTATAGAGCCAATAAACGATTATTAATATTTCGGCTCAAGATCGTCTAAAATCATTTATTAAAATACCCTCCTCCTCACACATATTATTTCCTATTCTTTGAAACACGGGATCTCTCCATGTTGGAGAGATTTCGACGATACACTTTCAAAACACTAGATTTTTACTTTCACAGTAATTAAATATTAGCATGACTGGTGTCCTCAATTTTTTTTAGATTTTTAAGTGTGGTGCGCCGTGTTTAAAAAAATCAAAAACCGATATTTTCGACATATTTCGTGCGATAACATGAGAAATACTTTCAATTTTTACATTTCTTTTACACACTTAGTGCATTATGTGATTTCTAACATTTCTGCATTGGATGGAGCAAGATTTGAATGGTGGGAGTGAAGTTATTGTAAATCATTGAAAATTACGCAAGTTATCTTCTAAAATATTCGACATTTTTTCAACGTTGTCGGTGGTTGAATACCATTCATCCGGTGGCTTAACCATTCATCCACCGACAACGTTGAAAAACTGTCGAATATTTTAGAAAATAACGTGCGTAATTTTCAATTATTTACAATAACTTCACTCCCACCATTCAAATCTTGCTCCATCCAATGCAGAAATGTTAGAAATCACATAATGCACTAAGTGTGTAAAAGAAATGTAAAAATTGAAAGTATTTAACATGTTATCGCACGAAATATGTCGAAAATATCGGTTTTTGATTTTTTTAAACACGGCGCACCACATTTAAAAATCTGAAAGAAATTGAGGACACCAGTCATGCTAATATCGAACTACTGTGAAAGTAAAAATCTAGTGTTTTGAAAGCTTCTACCCGAAATCTCAATTTTTTCGACTTTTTTTTTGCGTTTTTGATTTTTTTACGCCTAGGATCTGCAACCGAAAAATCTGAAAAAATTCACAATCAAATAGAGACATGGCTAGAATATTCTAGAATTTTTTCAGATTTTTGAATGCCATTAAATAGGGAAAATATGGCAAAAACCACTTTTTCTTTTTCACCCTGTAACTACCCTGCCAGTTGAGATACAAGGTTGAAACTTGGCGTACAATGGTTTTTTATTATAAGCTATAAAATGGTGCGTTGCTGAAAAAAATCGGCTCAAGGGCACTTTTGACCATCTTATCCTGCTATACCCTTTGTAAATGTTATATCTGGATAAAATAATTTTTTACAAAAAATATAACTGACTTCGAAACGCACTAAAAAGTATGAAATAATTTGTATTTCATTTGTACAAAAAATTCCCAACAGCTATTAATAAAACCTATTTACTCGTTAAATAATATATTAAATATATTTCAACCTTTTCGGAGGCGGCGCAAAATTAAAAACTTTTCTTCTACTAGGAAGATCCTGGTTCAGGCGTCGGCAACCTATCAAATCGTTATTGGCAGCATCGTATATTCTGGTATTTTTAATTAAGTTAAGGAGGGTATGGAATCGGTTCAAACTTCAGGTTTCGCAGAGCCTTTTCAGTTGTGCGCGAGGTGTGTGGACGAGCGTTGTCATGTTGCAAGATTATTGGCGCCAGGCTGCCTCTAACACGACAAACTCGACGTCGAAGGTGTTTTAGAGTCTCTATGTACTGAAACGAATTTACCGTTCGTCACTTTTTCAGCAGTTAAAAATTCGATTACAGCACGCTGCTTAACTCGCGTTAACATAGCACTAGTCATTCCATACACGACTCCATACTTCCACTGCTCAAACACTGGATGAACGCAAGGCTTTCAAACTGCGCATGCGTATAGAGGGGGAACGTTACTTCCACATGTCACCTAGCGCGCTTCTGAAGGTCATTTCGTTCGTGTTCTACAAGCATGTGTGTATTACTTTTCAGCCTATCCTCGTACATAAATTTTTGCAAATGAGATTATCATGGAAATATCTACGAGATGTGAAAAGTTTCATCGCGATCGGTGCATTCCTTACAGAGTAACTCTAATGAATAGGATTTTCCAATAACAATAGTTATTATACAGGGTGTCCCAGAACTGGGGTAGAAGCCGAAGAGGGATGATTGGTGAGGTCATTCTAAACAACTTTTTCCTTTGCCAAAATGTTGGTGAAGGCTTTGTTTTCGAGTTATTAACGAAAAACACTGGCCAATCAGAGTGCGCCGTTAGCGCGGGCCGAACCACGAGAGTGTTGGGTATGCTCCGCGCGGTCGTGATCAAGTGCATCGGCACTACGTCGGTATAATAGGATTTGTTAGGCAGAAGATGATCGGATAATGAATAAAAAAAAGAAAGAATAATTATATCGAATTATTGATTACTCATGAACAACGAATAAAGTAATGAATCGTTGTTCATGTAGAATGAATAAATCGAATTGATCCAACACTTTTATTAGTTGGATGAATACTTTGTAACCATTTTTGAAACAAATATGAAAAAGCGAATACACGATTTGGAAATAAAAAAAGCTTCCACATACTAAAAAAAGGATTGAAATGGCATAACTAATAAACGTGTTAAATTCGAAAACATTGAAAAATGTAAATAGAACTTACCCATTCGTCCGTAAATGACCCAGTTGCAATGAAAACAGTTTGCTGTCACTGGGTCATTGTGCCGATCCTGAACATTCGAGGAAGGAACACGTTACGAAGAACAGCTGATCTCCAGACGAGATCATTAAACTTGTTCGGATTTGCGTTTCAAGCACCCTAGCGGGCATACACGCGGCTCGCGAGAGAGTCTATGTTGTGCGCGTGGGTGCTGAAAACCTGGCGTAGAGGGTAGAAACACAAATGAACGACACAGTTTACTGAATATGAGAATAAGCTCAAAACTTTATTATAAAATGGAGTAAACTAGTATAAACGATGATATATAAAAAGAATGCACGTAGGGCTCGGCTGAGTGATAGCGAGAAGCATCGACTCGTCGCGAGGTAGCGTGGACAAAGAGTAAAGAGAAAGCGCGCGTTCATAGGGGGTGAGTTCGGTGCGTACGTAAGATGCTAGAAAGTCGCACGCGGTAGAAAAATCTGCTTGCGCTCATGGTGCTGCCGCCTGCTAGACGGCAGAACAGGCTCTGTAGACTGTGGCGTCTCAGACGAGGGTGCCACAAACTGACTCAACTGCACGGTCATTATTTTCACAGAATTTCACTACATAGTCCGAAAGGATCCAATTCTTTTAAGTAAATAAACATTTCTATTCACTGTCAGGTTGCGATTGCACTGCGCACAAATGAAAAACGTAATATTTCGCACTACTTCGTAACGTTTTCACGACATTACTGGTCTTCCTTTCCAACTTCAAATGAGACTGTTAGATTGAACGTCTGCGAGGTTTTTTTTCGCTCTTTATCCTTATCTACGTTCGGCTATATTCAGAGGGTCGACACGAGCCTCTCTCGCTTACTCTCGGTTACCGAGAATAACAGATTTATGGCCACGTATAATGACCTATTTCCGATTGAAGAAAAAGACAAAGAGCCAAACAGACTTCGCAAACGTTGAAGCTAGCACTCCCATTTGAAGTTGGAAAGGAACACCAGTAACGTCGTAAAAACGTTACGTCGTAGTGCGGAATATTACATGTTTTTCATTTGTGCCCAGTGCAATAGCAACGTGATAGTGAATACAAATGTTTATTTACTTGAAAGAATTGAACCCTTTCGGTCTATGTACAGTAAAACCTGGATAAATGCAACCAACATTGGGACCCAGTGGTTGCATTTATCCAAGCGAGGTGTCGAATCTCGGATTACACGCGACGACCAGCCAAGCGTGAACGTAGAAAGAGACAGACAGTGGTGGAAAGAGAGAGGTCCGATGATCAAAGGAAAGAGCCGAAACGTATCGGTGTGACTAATACTAATTGAAGTATAAAACTTTTTTATTTTTGACTTTTTTTTATTGAAACTTTTACTAACGCATCGGTGAAATTTTTCTGATTACAATGGTACCAAACACGATATAGTTTCAATTATAATTACTTGCTAAAATTGATGTTAAAGGTTGGCAAAAAGCAACAGAGATCGACATCAAAACCAGTCGCGGTGTTGGCTCTGGTTTCAAAGGTTTCATTTATCCAAGCCCGGTGACGATTCTGGGCATTTAATGTTGCATTTATCCAAGCAAGGTGTCGATTCTGGGCATTTAATGTTGCATTTATCCAAGCGAGGTGTCGATTCTGGGTATTTAATGTTGCATTTATCCAAGCGAGGTGTCGATTCTGCGTCTGTACACATGTTTTCTATTCAGCCGACATGCCGACTCTGTGTCCGTACACATGTTTTGTATTCAGCCGACATGCCGATTCTGTGTCCGTACACATGTTTTGTATTCAGCCGACATGCCGATTCTGTGTCCGTACACATGTTTTCTATTCAGCCGACATGCCGATTCTGAGTCCGTACACATCTTTTGTATTCAGCCGATATCATTTATGTTCAGTTGTGGTGTCAATTCTATGTTGTTTATTCGATTACTATTGTTTATAAATATAATTCAAACTATATCGTGTTTGGTGTCATTTTAATCAGAAAAATCTCACAAATGCGTTAGTAGAAGTTTAATTAAGAAAAAGTTAAAAATAAAAAAGTTTTATCGTTCAATTAGTATTAGTCACATCGATATTACGGTCGGATCATATTACACGGTTTCCTCGCCGAGCGGCTCGGTTCGGCTTAGGGGGATCCCCCCAAGTGGAGGGGATAGCGATGTTGCACTTATCCAAGCATTCTTTCGTTGCATTTATCCAGGTTTTACTGTAGTGAAATACATACTGTGAAAAGTGATAGTGTCCATGCGGTTGGTTCGTAACGTATTCCCTCCTCGAATGTTCAGGATCGGCACAATGACCCAGTGAAAAACCATTTTCATTGTAGCTGGATTATTTATAGACGAATTGGTAAGTTTCATTTACATTCAATCCTTTTTTTATTATTTGCAAATTTATTTTGATTTCCAAAACGTGTATTCGTTTTCCTCATTTTTTTTCAAAAGTGACTACCAAGTCTTTTTAAACTTCTATCGTACAACAAATAAAAGTGTTGGATCAACTTGATTTATTCATTCTACATGAACAACGATTCATTACTTTATTCGTTGTTCATGAGCAACCAATAATTCGATACTATTATTCTTTTCTTTTTTTTATTCATTATTCGATACAACTTTTGCCTTATTACACCGACGTGATGCCGATGTACTTGATCTCGACCACGGCTTGAACGCAGAGCATACCCAACACTCTCGTGGTTCGGCCCGTGCTAAAGGCGCGCTTTGATTGGTCAGTGTTTTTCGTTAATAACTCGAAAACAAAGCTTTAAACAACATTTTGGCAAAAGAAAATGTTGTTTAAAATGACCTCAGCAATCATCCCTCTTCGGCTCCTACCCCAGTTCTGGGACACCATGTATGTATATGCATACTGATTTTTAGTCGACGCGATATGTGTATAGAAACAGTAGAGAATCGGCGACTGTATGCTAACTCGTACACCGCTCCAGAGACACGTAGGCATACGTAGAATTCAATGCAGTAGTAACAATAGTTTTTCACGAATATCTCGAAAATTAAAGCTTTCAGTTCATTATCCATAATGAAAAAGTTGTTTAGAATCATGCCCTCGACAACATATTAAAGGATCATTGAAATCGTCCTATGTTGTATTTTGCAATAACAATGAAAGAATGAAAAATTTTTTTTTAACGGGACCAACCGGAAGACATATCCTACAAGATGCAAAGGGTTTCGTTCCGATTGGTCTATCCATCTCGGAGTAATCTGTGAACACATACAGAAAAAAAAACATACATACTGATCGAATTGAGTAACCTCCTTCTTTTCGAAGTCAGTTAAAAACTAATTAAAATCGAGTGTATACATTAAAGCTTAATGAATTCGTCTTGAGAAGCACTATTACATGATCTGAAAAAAAATATAAGGTTCCATTTAAAAACGCAAAACTTGACCATAACATCTCTTAAACTAATAATGCAAAAGATTTTTCACTTCGGCCAAAACATGGGCCCCTTTTTGCCATGCAATTCCCATATCAACAATTTTTTGTATCATTAATAGTTACAGAGTAACGGATATATAACACTAGCTGGGACATCCTGTATGTGTGTGAGTACGTTAATGCGTGTGAAAGTGGTACATTCCAGACGAATATTTATGTGGCGACTATTTATTAAGCTGCCGCTGTAGTGGGTTTGTTTGCTAGTACTTACATATTGCTACGATTTCGAAAATAAAAATTATAAAAAGCCACCACCTAACGGTTTTGATGAGAAGCGGCGTGAGATTTGTACATGGGTCGCAGTTTTCACAAAAAGTGAATAACTTGCTGTCATTGAGAAATAACGTCAAATATCCATTCCCAAAAGCGTTTACATTTTACAGCTTTATATTCATTTATTTGATTAAAATATGTATGTTTGAATAAGGGAGGGGTTTTAAGGGGTCTACAGCATCGGGTTCCACTTTCCAGAAAAGACACCGTTCATTGATTTGTATTTTCTGGGTCAAAAAATTTCCAAGTTAGAAATCCACTATAATTTTGTAAATTTTTTTTCCAATTGCTATTACAAAAATCAATCCTCTCTTTTTAAACTATTTAAACCATTATATTATTAATGTACATATATGTCTTTTCGATGTTTCTCTTTCGATGTTATTTATTTTTAGATCATTACATTTTTTATTAAATGTTATCAAATGTTTATTGATTTCTTTACTAGCAAAATGTTACAAATGTTGCAAATATACTACTTTACTGCTAGGCCCAGTGCCAGTCGAAGAAATGTCTAACATGGGCTTCAGCCTCTATTTATAATGTTAAAAAATATTTTGATAATCTTGAAGTTTTGAAATTTTGAAATTCCAGCATCCTGACAATTTTTTTAGTTTGTCTTTTTTCTCTACGATTTAATTTCGATATTAATGTAAAAGATAAAAGTCTTTTTCCTAACATGTTTATCAGTCTCATATTTTTCTACTGTTATTGTATTGGAATAATAAATGTGAATTAGAAAATTAAACGAGGAGAGGATAATAACATATTATTTTATAGTCAAACTTAAATACATATAATATAAAAATTGTTGTGCCACAAATTTCGAAAATGTTGATTCCTAGAATTATCTCATTCTATTTGATATTCAATTATGAACTATCAAGATTGACTGAATTGCAGCTTGGTGCAAATAAATGTTAAAGCACGAATTAAAAATGTTGGCAAGATGGAATTAACATAAAGTCATAAAATATTAAAAGTGATATATTAACAAGATAACAAAATTATACTATTAATAAATTGTATTTAACGACATGTTAAGAGAATTGATAATCTTCAAGCTGTGCTACTTTGAGTAAGGCTACATATAATACATAGTGTTTGCTGCTTTAATAGCTAACATAAAAACAGTTATTTATTAGTAAGTTTCTTGATTTATACACGGTTTCCAACAAGATTACAAGCCGAGATATAGAAGCAGTATAAAAACATTTAACTAGTATTATGCATGGTATCCATTATGAAAGATCAAACTTTGATGTTTATGTAAGCAGCAATGCATTTATGTTACAAGGAATGGTTATTTAATGTATTGTAAAGAAAGAGAATTTTGTTAATATTTTATAAAAATATGTAATTTCTGACCTTCTTATACAAAAAGAGATTATCTAGTATAGATAGATAATCTATCGCCAATCGTCCATTCACAATCCGCACGCAGCGAAACACATGCAAAAATTTACACGTAACAAATGTACAGTTTAGTATACAGTATGCGCTCGATAATTTCTCGCATTTCAAGTTATGAAGAAGGACACTTCTACGAAACGGGGGATTATTGAACGCTAATGAAATGCGTGCCTTTCTTATAGTCCTTTTATTTTTATAGCACAGTTATACATTTATTAGCTATCTGAACGAGAAAGCATAATTTCGGAATTTTAGAATTTTAGAATCTCACAATCCTTAAATTTTGAAAATTTTGAAATTTTGAAATAGGGACCAGGCCTACCCTGGTCCCTATTTAATTATGGCATTGTTCATGAGAGCACGGGTCCTCCTTAATCGGGAGTAATGTGGCAGAGAATGCGAGCGCGTACTGTACTTTGAAATAAAGCTGCAGGTTTCAAAATAGTAAGGAACGTTTTTATTTGTTTTGGCATCGAGATTATATATCGTTTTTGAGACACTGGGAACATGATGCCCTAGCTTGCCAGTGTGTTTTATAGGTTAAAAAAAGCTAAAATAGTCATTGTTGGAGCGTCCACTATTAAATATTTAGAAAACGTGCCCGATATGGGCTGATCGAAATTTCGTTCTAAGAAATAGATAACGTCGAAGCACTTGGAAATAAGGGGCGTCGTCTTGCCTCCATAAAACAGTCACCAACGGACCACGGTCGCGAAGGATCGAACAGTTTTGTTTTTCTCTTTTCTTTACCGCGTAGTTCAGAATTCAATAGTGTCTTGCCGCGATCAGTTTTCTATTACGAAGTCGAGTGCTTTTACTTGATTATATCAGTTTTCTACTCAAAAACACAATGCGCACGAGGCCTTACCCGGTTCGTAAACCCGAGACCTCGTCGCGCCAACAGAAAATTCACATAACGCCCGGGACCCTACCGGATCCACTGATTACAAACCCAGGGTCCCGCCGGCAACAATCGAATCATCTGCCCGAGGCCTTACCCGGTTCGTAAACCCGAGACCTCGCGGCGGCAACAATTAAAGCGCATCGCCCGGGGCCTTGCCGGTCCCTGAACACAAACCTAAGGTCCCGCCGGCAACCACGAACGTCGAACGTTCATATACACTATATCAATCATATCACACGCGACACACTCACACGCATAACTCAAACTTCAAGGGTTTTCTACGCCTTTGGGCTTTTTCCCTTTTTATTCAAACATCTTCAAGGGTTTTTTACGCCTTCGGGCTTTTTCCCTTGCATTCATGAATAAACTCTTATTTTACCACTTATTAATGCCGAATCATTATTTGTCAAACCAGCGTCGACAAATCCTAAACATCCTTTCGAAACGTTCGGTAGTTACGGTCCTTTCCCAGAACCTCGCCCTTATCGCTCTCAAGTGTTCAGCGCACTGAAGATCTAAAATCAAAGGGGAAAACAGATCGAAGAGAGCTGACCTTGGGAGGACGGGCACTCTTGTTCGAATCTCAGACGAAGCAAGATCCAACTCTTAAGGCGGTAGACACGGCACGTGACCTCTCCGATTTGGGACGTCGGTATTACAGCAATTTTCTCGTTGGGCCTGGTGGAGCCACTTGCGTGATCTGGTACGAACTTGAAAGGTTTTATTATCAGCTAGCGTGCGCGCAACACGATCTAGGAAGGCAACAGCGCCTCAAATTTTTTACAAACACATTCAAACGCTCATCTCGCCAGAGGCATCGCGACGGTACGCCTGAAGAACGAAAGGGAAACATTGGCGCGTGGTTACAGTGAGATGTAGGGTGATCATGCTATCCTTCTTTCAACCTTAATGATAGAATTGTCCCGCTCCGGTAAATTTTGACTGACCAAACGCGTGGATTTTATATAGCGCACCGTAGCACCCCTCGCTGCTGAAAAATATATGCCTACTCTGAAGAACCAAAGGAACGTGCTATCTGAGAATACTTTTTAGAAAAAGTTATTAATTTCTTTAAATAAATGTTTTTTAATTAATAAAAGTATACAGGATACATCATGCAATTGGGACGGGTTATATCTTGAATTTGGTAAGAGATAGGAAAAAGCTGTTTATGTAAAAGTTCAATGGTATAATAATGTTTATTTTTCTATGACTTCATTTTCTTCGTGAATGCAACGATGCACTAAAAAAATGCAGATGCACTTTATGTTTAAATAGAATTGCATTTCTTTCTTTACTCGTATCAACTCCTTGGAAAATTCTGGATAAAAAAATAGTATTAGAACTAATAAATGGAGGGGCCTCGGCTCCTTCTCTCCTTCTCTCCCCTCGCTACTATTCCCTCTCACTATTACCTATCACCTATATCTAACAGTACAATGTTTAAAAACCTAATATTTCGTGAGATATCTCATATTTTTCATAAGTCATACCATTCAACTTTTACATCAATAGCTTTTTCCTATCTCTTACCAAAAAGATATACTTCGTCCCAATTGCGTGACGCTTGTATTTCCAAAAACCTATAGTAACTTTGTTTTTAAACTAATAAAAAATACAAAGGAGTGTTAGTCAATATTCTGAGTGAATGCAAATAATTTAAATAAATAAATATCTCATATACAACTTATATATGTAAACATTTGCAGAATTATTGCAAAGAGGAGGTATATTCTTCTCTTGTTATACCTCCACTTTGAGCGAGGTTTGTTATGGGGCGCTGTGAAAAATCCAGGCGGGCGTCAGTCAAAACTTAGCGAAAAGGGACGATCTCAACATTCAGAATGAGAGAAGGACAGCATGACTGTAGTGCGTCTCACTCAGCGTTCGGGCGTTGTTGCCTTTTTCGCTTGCCTTCGCTGACACAGTCGAGTGACGTAACCAAGCTAACGCCTGATTTTGGCTACGATTCCAAATCGACAGCCTTCTTAGTTAGACGCCACCTTATAACTACTAGTTGAACTGAATTTGTCACATGACTTGCTCTGTATTATCCACAAAATGGCGGAACTGGTTTGTAGGAATGCTTTTACGGGATTCGACTTTTCGTCCTTATATGAGAGAATTTGGGGCTGGGTGAGGGCTTATTCGAAAGAGCAAGGTCCAGTGCAGTACGGTCAACTCATGATTTCAATTACAGCACTCTTTTAGTGACCGAAAAATGCTTCGATTATGCGACTGCATTTTGTCGACTTTTTCCTCTACTTTAGACGCTTATATTACTAAACATAAACATAATTCCACTGAAACATGAGTTGACCATACTGCACTGGACTTTCCTCTTTCGAATAAGCCCTCATCCAGCCCGAAATTCTCTCATATAAGGACGAAAAGTCGAATCCCGTAAACCCATGTTTAGGCCCATTTTTGCCGGTAAAGTCAACGCGCTACTATTACCCGTGTCTACCCTGTTACGTCCCTAGGTATAACCCATTTTCGTCTTTCGCCATTCCAATGAGGTCTTGCTCTGGAATCCGCGAAACATCAGCGTTTTCTCGCTTAGCGACGGCCGCGATACGAAATCAGGGAGCTCGCGGAATGCGATGGCGAAAACCCTTTGCTTGCAGGTTTTCGCAAGCAAAGGGCGTGACCTACTTCCCTTTTGGGAGTATAAGTTATCGGTGCAACGCAGGTACGCCAGTTCAGTGATAGCGTAAAGCAGAGACGAAGTTCTGCTCGTTCGCGACCTGCGTTTTGGCTACCTCGAAACCAGGAAGATCATCAACGACGTGCTCGGCCGACGGTTCAACACGAGTGTATCCCCGAGGTCTGAGGTTCCAGGCCCATAATAGGACAAGCTCCAGGAGTGCACCCGTGTGCTGTGCAGGACCACCACCAACCGCTTGCATCTTCCAAGGTCGAGTTGTAGCCACACCCCGCGAGTCTAGTGTTCCGTCGAATCCGCGAACTAACAATAAGTGTAAAGCGAGACCTTGAGTGTGAGTGACCGATACGTGCAAGGAAAGCAATTGTTGACGACACCCGAAGACAGCGAAGGGTATGTAATAGGAATCAATCAGAATATACATACATGTTCGAATAACCACCTACGCGTATTTTGATCACTGGACTCCCCTCCTATATCCTTTATCTTTTGAAAGCTAGGTCAAGGTGCGCCTTAGCGATTAAAGCGGCACAACCCGTATATCTTATTTATCATATAATAAACGCCCCGCAAAACGGGACGTAACAACCCCCTTAATTTTCCAAAGATTTTATTTCAAAGAATAGTATTGAAACTGTTCATGTGGAAGAGTTTCGATCGTACAGTCATTAATGGTTTATTACGATGATATTCCGAAACAATGTTATACATGTATGTGAACGCTATATGTATATTTATCTGTATTTTGAAATATTGCTCATTCTTATTGATAAATTTTATATCGACATACTATTGAACTTTTATGATGACACCTGTTCGTTATGTTCGCTTGGGCGTAACTATAATAGATAGGAGTCAAGGTGGGCTTGGGTACCTTAAAAATCTAAACTAGACACTTTCCTAAAATTGTAGCCCTTCTATAATTTTAAGATTCCAAAATTTTTAAATTGCAAAATTCTAAGATTCTAAAATTTTTAAATGTTTCAAAATTACAAAAAAATTCAGAATTCCAAATCCTAAATATTCCAAAATTACAAAATTTCTAAGGGATCAAATTATGCCAACGTACATTTCTCAGGTTTGTCAACTTACGAAACCTTTCATGCTGAAAGACAATGCAAATTAGACAATGTAAAGTATATTACTATCATTTGACAATATTGAAATTAAAATATTTTCTAAGTTAATGGTTTTTGACATAAATAACTTTTTTTATAGGGAATAATGTGCTAAATCAGTTAAGTAAGATTATGAAAAATATATAATTTTACTTTAAATTAAATTAGACCTTCGTGTAGTTTATTTGAAAACAGGTAATTATATAAAATTATAAAGAAAAAAGATGGTTCAGAGGAAGTCTAACACTGACAATGACCTTGATTATAACGGAGGACTCATACACTGTTGTCCTATAATGGCGTTAAGAACATGGCATTTATTGATGGGAATAGTGTTAACAAGTACATGGAGGGGTTGCTAGCTAATTTATAGGGAAGTGCCATTAAATTTAATATGAAATGGACGTACTGTTTTCAGCAAGATAATGACCTAAGTTATGACCTAAATTCCAAAACAATTATTAACACCTCAGAGTCCAAATGTTAACTCAATTGAAACCTAATGGTATATTAACATTATTATTTATCATCGCTCGGATATTTTTGATCCAGAATAATTCCGTATATTTAGAAAACAATCACATAATCTCACTACTTGTTAATAACAAAAGTAAAACCCGTATAGTTTGTAACATACTTTCAATCCTGAAAAATTCTTTGCTTCAAAAATGTTGTAAGTAAATTTTAAATTTTCAACGCGAAATATTTTTATAAACGTGAAAAATATTAATTTGGTATATAACATTGTAAAATACAAAGTTTCTATAATTATTTACACATATGTGTTTGTTAATTTGTATTGTTAACGTGTAAATTATTTCTATATAGTAAACTATTAATTGAAACAGTTTTCATTATTGTACCATTTGTTTATATAAGACTAGATAAGACAAGGAAGATGGCTTAATTTAATGTCAGATTCCTTTTTATATACTGCAGTGGAAGAGTTGCTAATTTTCCCCTTCTCCCAGTTGTATATATATATTTTTTAATTCGATTTATAGTTTAAACTGTTTTAAATTTTTGAGTAAAATGTTTATAAGCAAATAAGGTAATTATTTAGTAATACGGACCACCCTCCGATGAACTTGACCTTGACATAGTTGTCAAGGTTATCCTCCTGAGTGACCTTCGGAAGGTTTTAGCCGTCGCTCGGTTTAAAAAGTTATTAACCAAAACACATTTGTAAAAATTAAAATGGAAATATCCATTAAAACTCAATTAGAAGTGAATATTATTGATGTATTAGGTTAGGTTAGGTTATATATTTAAATTCGGACGCCGTAAGGCGACCGGCGATGCTTTTGTTATTACTTAAACAACACTATCATTTCAAGAAAGCGTTGGCAGCCGCCGCGCCGTAATGCGGCCGGATTTAAATATTTAACCTAAACTAACCTATCACATCTATATATGATTTTAATAATAATAATAAGTTTAATATTTTATCTCCTACTCAACTCGAGGCGATTAGAGGTGGGTACGTTAATCTAAATATTTACCAACGATAATAATTACTATAACATTTATTCATTTATATTTTCTGTTAAAGGATACATAATAGACATTATTTCGAAAAATGCATCTAATCGTTCATGAAAATCGCATGCTTTTTTAAACATAAATTCCACTAAATAATGGTTAAAATGGTACTCTTTACGACCATATTGTGGAATACCTCCACGAATATCTCTCCATACGCGTTCTATGTTTTGGGTATTGTAACGTCCCAGCGGTATCCCAATTTAAAAATCAGTCGTAAAATTAAATCAAGTCGATAAACGTTCAGCCGGTAAGATAGATCATCGATAAATTATCGACGTACGACCGCGTGTGCGCCAGCAACCCCGATGATCTCGCGGTGGGGTGAGACCCTAGAGTAGGGAGGCCGCGTAGATTAAGGAGCAGGGGTACTCGGCCGTCACGTGATGGGGAATTCCAGATACCTGAAGGAATCCTATATTGAAAAAAAGCGCTAAGTCAGCAAAACCTGACTATAAATAGAGGCTTGCAGTGCGAAGAAACATCAGTTTGGTTCCGACCATTCTCAGCTCGACTTCGACTTAGGTCGAGGGCAGCTACCACTCTATCATTAGAGGAAAAGCTACGGTTGCTCAGCGCTGAACCACTTAGGCAGGAATATAGCGACAGAGTAACCGATGCTAAACTAAATTCCTTTCAGCGACACGTACAAGTTTCTACGGATCTACAGACCTCCTACTCATGGTACGCAACGCGTTCACTACATGTGGGTTTAGTCACCTATCAAGTGTAAAGAGCTAGCGAGGAGCGGAGCTCCTTGATCAAGGCCTATACTACACATAGCTCTGGCTTGCCCAGAAACCGATTGCGACCTGTAGAGTGATCTGTTCATATCTGAAGGAATAGTACAAGTTGCTTTTGATAATAATTTCCAGTACTTAGCGTAGTTGGTCTTTATTCAGAGTGTTGGCTGTACCTATAGTCAGCTCCGCGCTATTATCAATTATTATTAATTATCATTTATTACTAATTACTTAATATTAATTCTAATTATATATATTAATTACTAATCATATATTTTTCACTGTATTTCCAAATCTAGGGCGAACTTATTATAGTTTCTCATTGTATTCTTATTCTAGCCGTACCTATTGTCATACTAGCG
The DNA here is from genome assembly GCF_907164935.1 of Osmia bicornis bicornis. Classification (NCBI taxonomy): domain Eukaryota; kingdom Metazoa; phylum Arthropoda; class Insecta; order Hymenoptera; family Megachilidae; genus Osmia; species Osmia bicornis. The sequence goes on along the minus strand of NC_060222.1, from coordinate 7,996,033 downwards.
ATTTTATTTTATATTATATTCAATTAATATTCACTTACATTCTTGAATAAACAAGCTACAATTAGTTCTAACACATTAGTGTTTGGATTTTACTCCTTAACCGCACACCACACGAACCTATAATTCCTGATACATTGATTACGAGTCGCCTTCTAAGGGAACCGCTCTCCCTACAAGTCGGTGCTGTGACGTACCTATTGTTAGGTCGTTACAGTATGGATACCCGTACATATTTGGATCAACAACATTTTTGAAAGGTTGACTACGCATTGTTGGTATATTTTTTTGTCGATTTTGTCGAGAAATGTAATAGGGGTGGAGTAGACTTCGGTTTTCGTGGAAATACATTAGTCGTTTATGCGTTTTAATACTCAAAATAACTGCTATATTTTCGAAACGTTTTTGGTTAATAACTTTTTAATAAAAAACGAGCGACGGCTAAAACCTTCTGATGGTCATTCAGGAGGATGACCGTGACAACATATGTCAAGGTCATGGTCATCGGAGGGTGGTCCGTATTACTAAATAATTACCGCAAATAAGGTTACCTGTGATGAAAGATGAAAATAAAAAAAAACAACTTCATAGAATTTAATGTATATTACGAAAATAAGTCGTTTTTGGAGCTTTTAAAGGCATGAGGGTAATATGGATTCCTAAGGAAAATCACACAATATCATTCTTTAGTAATATTTTGACACTAAAACTAGATAAATAAAATAAATTGTTTTGGTATACAAATGTTCTTTATTTTTGAATGATGTACACTCACTACGTGATCATAATTTACACATGAGGTATTGAATTTATTATAGTTCTCCATGTTGATTGAATGTATAATTATAGACATAATTATTATATTATTTATTATATTGTATTGTTTATATTGTTGATGGACAATACAGTCTGTAGTTGGTAATATGGTCATATTACTCTAAAAAAGCCATATTTCTTTCTGTTATGGGGGACCAATATGTTAACACGCATAACTTCGGGAACCATTAATTTATTTTTGAAAATATGAATGATTAAGTAATTTCATTTATACGTATCGATTTCGCTCTGTATAATGACCAACGGCTCAGCCAACACTCTGAATAATGACCAACTACGCTAAGTACTGGAAATTATTAATAAAAGCAACTTGTACGGTACTTTCAGACACGAGCAGACTTTGCCTACAGGTCGCAATCGGTTTCTGGACTGGCCAGAGCTGTGTTAAATACAGGCCGTTTCATGGAGCTCCGCTCGTCGCCAGCTCTTTATACTTGAGTATGGCTTAGCAAAAACACCTGGTTAACACGTTGCGCACCATGAGTAATTTGTCTGCAGATCCGAAGTAACTTGTACTTGTCACTGAAAGAAATTTAATTTAGCATCGGTTACTCTATCGCTATATTCTTACCTAAGTGGTTCAGCGCTGAGCAACCGTAGCTTTTCCTCTAATGTTAGAGTGGTAGCTGCCCTCGACCTAAGTCGAAGTCAACCTGAGCATGGTCGAAACCAAACTGATTTTTCTTCGCACTGCACGCCTCTATTTATAGTCAGACTTTGCTGACATAGCGCTTTTTTTCAATATAGGATTCGTTCAGGTATCTGGAATTCTCCATCACGTGACGGCCGAGTACCCCTGCTCCTTAATCTACGCGGCCTCCCTACTCTAGGTTCTTACCCCACCGCGAGATCATCGGGGTTGCTTGCGCACACGTGGTCGCACGTCGATAATTTATCGATATTCTAGCTTACCGGCTGAACGTTTATGGACTTATTTTAATTTTACGACTGATTTTTAAATTGGGGTACCGCTGGGACGTTACAGAAGGGTAAGCACGTAAACTCGAATGTTTCGTCTCGGAAACGAAATCGCAAAAATTTTCTACTGCTCTGATCGATAGGCACTAGATAATATGCGTCCTTTAAATCGAGAGTGGCCATAAAATCATGCGAATTAATTAATTTTTTGGCAACTTTCCAGTCTTCGATCTTAAAATGTGCTGCCGTACTGAACTCGTTGAGTTTTTTTAAGTTTAATATCAATCGATATGACCGATCCGGTTTTGGGGTCAAAGAAATATTTGACACGAATTGTTTTTTCGAAGACTTAACTTTTTCAATCGCGCCTTTCTCTAATAATTTCCTAATCTGATTATCGATTAAGAGCTCCTCTTCCCTCGTCCACGTAGGTTCGACCGGGATGCGTTCTTGGGTCGGATATGAATCGAAGGGGATTTTATAACCCTGCACCCACTGTCTAATCATTGGGTCATTCGTTACCTTCGACCACGCTTCTACAAAAAATCTTAAGCGCCCCGCCGGTTTACCTACGTTTTCTGATGTATTTATCGACGCCTCCTGTATTGATATCGAATTGGATCCCGCGACCGGTGAGCTAGCTCCCGGTACGGCTTCTTCTTCGTCTCGGGGATGTTCGATGATGTCGGTCGACGCCCGCCCGACACCGGCATACAATTCCCGTACGTCGACTGTCGGGGCGGACCCCTCGTGTTTTTTGGGTCCCTCTGCGCATTAATTTGTTGCAAAGGTTTTGTCAGAGGCTTCAATTCCTTTGACGTCTTTTCTAAGTTTTTGGCTGTCTTCAATTTTTTGTCGAGATCGACGCCAAAAAGCCACTCGTCTACCGACGTGTTGAATAAGGTTGCCTTGAACGAAGAATTTAAATTAGCCAAAATAAGACCTTTTCGCGCCAGAGACTCCTCTCGGTGTATCGATGCTAGCAATCTTCCTTCATCACTCAACTTTTCAAACAATTCCACCTTTTTTGGATCGTCTATTTTGAGGGTTATCGCAATTGCTTTGCCGACTGCTGCCAAACAGGCCCCGATACGTTCCTATTTCTCGACAATCCTTTTATCTCTTTTTATTGCATTCTCCTGGATCGCAGCCTTGACTTCCGCGTTTAACTTCGGAACGACAATGAATGAACAGTTCTCCGGCGCCGGATATTTTTCTACTAATTTATTTACTTCTTCTGTCGGTAACCCTTTTCGCAAAATTTCAGACCAGCGTAACACTACGTCCTTGTGAACCGCTGCTGCGGGATTCTTGTCTGTCTCGAGCCGCGCGCCTAACACATTAATAATCTCTTCTTCAAGCTTGATTTCGTGTTCAGGTACTTGTTTTGGTACCTCTTCCGACGATCCCGACGGAGTATTCTCCTCGATCGGTTTATCGGTCGGCTTATCTGTCTGACATTCTGACTGATTTTCAGTCTCTTCGTTTTGATTCGGACGATCTCGGTCCACACGTTCAGGCGTCTGTCTTCTCCTCGAAGAGTGGCTTGACGAAGACGGAGGACGACTTGATAATTCTGGTCGTTTTGACGCGCTTCGTGATCTCGACGCAGAGTAAAGCCGGGTATCCACCAGTATCAAACGCCCGTATCGTATCACCGTTCTGAACCCTTTTGAATAGGCAGACGTTGCCTCGTTGCATGCCACAGCGTGCTACGGCTCGGACAATAGTTCTTCGTGTCTTGAAATAAACTCCTATAGGCGAGAAGTTTCGATTTGCTGCATGCTGTTTCTTTAGTGTAATCATCCAAACCATATCGTGTTTGGTATTATTTTAATCAGAAAAACGTCACAAATATCTTGGTAACAGTTTTTTAAGAACAAAATGAAAAATAACAAAGTTCAGTCGTTGCATTAGTATTATCTCACTGATGTATCCAATTCCAAATCATATTATCTCGTGCCTCAAGTGTCATGTTTCCACTTGACATAGCATTTCGGGCCTTCGCCTGGGTATGTTGTTTTTACGTTTCAAGTGGTTTCCGAACCAATCCTTTGAACGACAAGAAACCGACAATTTTCGGATCGGCCCGTTCCTTCGCCTCCGTATCACAGACCAATAGAACTTTCGATACTCGGCAACGGAAAAATCTCTGGAAAATTAACATTGTCCTTTTCCAATAATCACACAGGTGATTATTAACATTGCTCTTTTATGTACAGCGTAGCACCGAAGATAATTGATCTGTTTAAATATATTTAGACGATAAAATTTGTCTAAATTAAATTAGATTAAATTCATAAATAATTGAATCGCTTTTGAAATGAATCCAATAATACCGCAAGATTTCAAATAAATTGAAACCCAAGTGACGGCACGAAACGCTATGTCAAGTGCCAACGCATGAACCTTTCCTTCGATGCAACAGCAAAGAATCGACAAATTTTTCGGATGGATCCGTTGCCTCCGTTCCTTTGGAACGCCACGCAGCAAAACGAAACTCCTCGCCTGTAGTGGCCCAGTCCTATTGCCTAACCGTTTATATCAAGAAACGAAGAAATGTTGTCCACGCCGCAGCATGCCGTTGCATGCAACGAGGCAACGTCTGCCTATTCAAAAGGGTTCGGAACGGTGATACGATACGGGCGTTTGATACTGGTGGATACCCGGCTTAAGATTGCGTGTGTTCGTATGAACTGCAAGGGGATGAATAACGTGACGACCAATGAGGTCTTGAGCGTCTCGACGAACTGTGTCTCGACGGCCTTCTCGAAGAGATCTGCGACGCCGACGATGACCAAGACGGTGAACGCTTACCTGCACAATCGTGAATCGCATTGATCTCCTATTCCTTCGTAAAACAAAGGGGTGCGTCTCGTAAGCGCCAGACGCACCGTGCAAAACAATAAAATTGTATGCACACAAAACCTATTGGTTTTTCCCTCCGGGAATTTTTCAAAAAGTAAAATTTTTGACACCAAGCGTCCTCGTCCATTCGACGCCGACAAGTGAGGTTATCCTTTACTTACGGTGTTTTCTTTTTTCTTTTTCCAATTTCCTCTCCAAACGTCGAATTTTTCGTCTCCTCCTTCGATTCTCTTTGTCTTCGTCCTGCGACGACGATCTCCTTCTTCTTCTCCCATCCATAATTGCTTTTTTATTCGCTTAAAGATAATTAACCATGTGACGATACTGGCACAAAGCGAAAGAATGAAGATGGTCGCGAGGGCACGCACGAACATGGCCACCGCGAGGGCACGCACGGGCATGGCCACCCCGTCGTAGCAGGCAGTTTTGTTTATCCTAGCTTTAAAAAATTGTGGCGACACTGGGCGAGGGGAGGGGTACTACAACTATGATCTAGAGGAAGAGGCGCTAAATACAATTGACTTGGAATGCGGATACTCTTCTTAAAACTTGGAATGGTCCTTGGGACACACGCCGATTTTGATGCCCTTTGAGTATGATATAAAACTCAAAAAAATATTTGACACGTATTTTTTTTATCAACCATAGTCCATGCTGAAGGGGTGAAAATAGCCTCCAAGTTGGGGTTGCAAAACACATTTTCTTGAATATCTCAGGAACTATTAGGTGTAGGCGAAAAATTCCAAATGGAATTTGTGTGTTTTTGAACAGCAAATTTTTCTATGTAGCTACATTTTTGATAAATTTATTTGTTTAATAAATATATTGAAAAATAATCTATTTTTATCATTTTTTTGGTAAAATGTTGATCTATTTTCATAAAAATTTGTACAAGTAAACTATACATCTTGACAAAGAATGCGGATAAATTGGAATGTTTAAGTTCGTCGTCATAGTAAATATTATTACGTTGCAAATTGTACTCACATCTCGACTCTGCTGGCCCTCTATAGCGATGTCTACGTTTCATTTTGATATAAATTTGTGTAATATTATTCAATTAATTTACACCATGGTTTGTTAATCGCTTCATGAGTAAGCATGGCAAATAAAAGTACCTGCAATCCCCATCGTAAAAGAGGTAAATACAACAGGCGTGGGGAATGCCAGTGGTTTGTTGAAATAGGAGTGGTTGTTCCTTTAAAATTGCTCCACGTTTAGAAGAGTATGGTAGCCCTGAGAAGAGCTGATGTTATTAGTTCTAAAAAGAACTGATTTTGATACCCCCAAGAAGGACTAGTTTTATAATTTTAAAAAGTGCTGAAAAAAGTGCTTAAAAAGTTGTTATTTTAAGGAAGCGATAGCTGATATTAATAGTGCATTCGAAATATTTTTGAAGTAGAAGAAATATGAAAGTAAATAAAAATACATTTTTTATACATCTGTGCAATTCTATACTAATTTATATAATGGTCACAATAATGAAAACTCTCAAAGAAATGTGTGAAACACAAATGCCGTCGACACCACGAACATTTCAGCACAACAATTTCCGCGCAATCTGAACAATTCAGGGATTCGAGTTGATTGAAGCAAAAATATACTGGGTTTTCGAAATGTTCTGGCCTGCTATCCGTGTAACCACATCGAAACCAGGCATATTTAAACAATTCTCTATATCTAGGTGCAGAGAACTGATTATGTATTAACGATTGCATTTTTATAATCGTATCACACGCATGTAAATTAATTTCTAAATCTAATATGATTACTAGATCCGAAAGTTTCCGTCCAAAATTTTTCCAGATTCTAAAGCCATACACATCTAAAGGCTGAATAAGTCCCGTGGTGTTTTTTGGAATAGTTAAGACGGTAACAGCTTTATTTAAATTTTCATCGTATCCGGTCCATGAATCAAGCAGCAAAATGCTGTTTTCGGTCGTGTTCGGAAAGAACACCTGTTCCAACCATAGTTTCAATAAGACTTTGTTCAACTTTCCTGACGTTGATGCTCCCATAACAATATTAGGCGCTGTGAATATTGAACGTCGTACACGAGGTCCAATTCGGCCACTTGTTTTTTTCAGTACCAAATACAGTGGAGACAAGAGTTGGCTATCTGCTGATACTGTTGGCTGTATAGTGTAGCTATGTGTTATGGCCGATGAGGACAGTATGATTGATTCTGTACGTTTTTCTCCTTTCCACGAAAGGGTACGGCCAGTGTGCATTTCTAACTGGAATCCGGTCTGGTCAGAATTGAATATGTTTTCAGCACCATGATTTTGAAAGTATTGCTGTACATGCGCTACAAATTCATTGGCTTTTTCATTTATATCAGCTAAATGTTCGCTATAATTTCTGGTGATGAATTTAGTAGTTTTTCTAGAAACAATGTTATTAGATTGTTTAAATTTCCACAACCACTTTTGCGATGCTTTAAATCCAGCCACGTTAAGTTTTTGCTGTTCCTGTAACGCCCGACGTTTTAAATCGATATCGTGTATCACAATTTTCCTATTTCGCGCTAGAATAAATTTCTCTAATACTTTTTTCGCAATTTGTTCTAATTTATCTAATCGAGATCCACCACAGCTAATTTGTTCTTCCCATTGATACAACTGTTTACGACTCTTCAACTTTTTATATCTTTTTTACACAGTTGCGAAGGATAATTTCCTCTTTTTCCCACTCTTCCAAAAGTCCACAGCACTTTTTTTATATTCCATATCAGCAGGTTCACGTTCTGTCTCTTTTGGGGTATCCTCAGGTGAACTGGATGAAGTCCCACTGATTTGTAATGGCACTAATGCACTTGACTCTAGCTCGTGTACCGACGATGAAAATTGATCCTCGTGTACATGATCTTCAAATAATAACTCTTGTTCTGTTTCAATTTCTGTATAACCAACCTGCATATGTTTGTCAATTAAGTCACTCATAATTTCAGCTAACTCAACTTCTTTTGCATTTACCGGTGTGTGAGCACTACTATTTTCATAATTATATGAATCTATTAGAATTTTAATAACATTTATGGGATTTACTTTCATTTTAATGTAATTGATTTCTTGAATAACGAATAGGAAATATTATTATTTTTTAAAATTAAGTAAATGAAGGTAGTTTTGCACAAGCAAAATTAAATTTAAGTTAAATAACTATTACGAATAAATGATTAGATTACGGGCACTTATTTTAATCACAATTCTACAAAGCATGAATCCACTGTTTGTTTCGAACTACACTGGAACAGAATGTATGATACTCGGACAACACTCGAAAACAATCTGAACCTGTTAATCAGTGAAAACTTTACCGAATTGGTTTTCCATAGCCGTTAGGTGACAAACAAGCACTGCCATTGGAGGACAAAAAATGTGGGTAGTCTGTGTGTAAAATGTTGTGATTGGTGAAACGTTTTAGCTAGCTTGGTAAAAGGTGAAACTTTTAGCCATAAAAATGAGTGCAGAACAAGCAGGTAGCGGAATAGAAATTGGGAGCACCCTGCTGGGGTAATAAACGATCGTGAGCTGAAAGAAACGTATGACTGAATTTCTGCATTCTTTAATTACTTTATGAGTTTTTCGAACAATACAACGCACCGCGTTGATTTTTCAAATTGTAGTTCCAGATGTACCCATTATAAACTAATTCATTTAACTGCAGCATTTCCTAGTTAATATTCCATTTGTTGACTAGCTAATTTACATTTGCGTTTTATATTCTGAAGTAAAGACTCTGTTTTTATGTTGTCACTCAGCATTCATTACTTTCGAGGATAGGATTAAATATACAGCAGGGTATAAAAGTAATCGTACAGCAAGATTCCTCACGTCTGTTGTATTTACCTCTTTTACGATAGGGATTGCCGGTACTTTTATTTGCCATGCTTACTCATGAAGTGATTAACCAACCATAGTGTAAATTAATTGAATAATATTACATAAATTTATATCAAAATGAAACGTAGACATCGCTATAGAGGGCCAGCAGAGTCGGGATGTGAGTACAATTTGCAACGTAATAATATTTACTATGACGGCGAACTTAAACATTCCAATTTATCCGCATCCTTTGTCACGATGTATAGTTTACTTGTACAAATTTTTATGAAAATAGATCAACATTTTACCAAAAAAAATGATAAAAATAGATTATTTTTCAATATATTTTTTAAACAAATAAATTTATCAAAAAGGTGGCTACATAGAAAAATTTGCTGTTCAGAAACACACAAATTCCATTTGGAATTTATCGCCTACACCTAATAGTTCCTGAGATATTCAAGAAAATGTGTTTTGCAACCCCAACTTTGGGGGCTATTTTCACCCCTTCAGCATGGACGATGGCCGATAAAAAAAATACGTGTCAAATATTTTTTTGAGTTCTATATCATACTCAAATGGCATCAAAATCGGCGTGTGTCGAATGGGTAATGTCCCTTTTAGTAGCGTCTACTCTCACAAAAACATGAATGCACTTGAACAGTGCCTTGTAGACAAAAACCTTCCTTTTAGAATGGTGCACCGTTGGTACCGGTTTAACTTTCTGGATCTGCTGCCTAAATTTGCTTATGAAATTCTCAGGGTTGGTATATTCATTGCGTGAGAAAAATTCGCCAGGTAATCGTATTGGTGACCCATATAAAATCTCCGCTGCCGAACCCTTTATGTCCTCTTTGAAGCTGGTACGCAATCCTAAAAGCTCTGTTGACAAAACTTCTGTCCATTCTGGGTTGTTATGGCAGGTAATTGCTGATTTTAATGATCTATGCCATCTTTCTATGATTCCATTTGCCGCTGAGTAGTATGCTGTAATTCTTATTTTGTTGCAACCTAAAAGTTTAATTAATCAAATGAACAGTTCTAATTCGAATTGCGTACCTTGATCTATAGTGACTGTCAACAGTGTGCCAAATCTGGATATCCAGTTATTAAATATTGCTGTTGCTACGGTGTCTGTTGACATCTCTGTTATTGGGATTGCTTCCGGCCAACGGGTAAAACGGTCTATCATGGTTACGCAGTAGCGGAATCCTTTAGATGGGGGAAGAGGATCAATGAGATCTATGTGAATGTTGTCGAATCTTCCAGCTGGGACTTCTATGTGTTTTGGTTCCTTATTGTTAGTGACATGCCTATAGATTTTACTTCTTTGACAGGCCAGACACGAACGTGCCCATTCTGCAATCTGATTTTTTTATGTGTGGCCATACGAATCTTTTGCAAATCATTTTTGTAGTACTGCGGCCGCTTGGGTGTGACAGGTTGTGTACTGACAATGAGTCAAATATCTTTTTTCTTAAATCCTGCGGTATATATGGTCTAAGTGTACCGTTGTAGCTGTCACAATAAATATACTTGTTTGTATCCTGTATTTGTATCCTTTTCAACCTTCATTTACTTATTAGGGTCTGATAATTTAAAATGTCCTGTAGTTCCTGGTCCTGACCTTGTTCTTTAATTATTTCTTCGGTGGACACTAAAACTGGTAAATCTATTGTTTCTAAGCGTGACAGTGTATTTGCAACTGTTTTGTATTTCCTTTAACGTGTTCGATGCGTGATGTAAATTGACCAATAAAATCCAGTTCTCTTTGTTGCCTTGGGGTCGCTTTATCGCTCTTTTGTTGGAAGGCGTATGTTAATGGTTTATGGTCCGTCTTGATGATTATTGACCTGCCTTCAGCCCAAGGTATATTACAATATCATTACCGATGATATTATAATAGCTCATTTTGCTATTATATCATCGATGTAACATCGGCAAAACTCCAGATCCCTTAAAATATTATCCATCACGCGCTGGAATGTTTGTGCTGCATTGGATAACCCGAAAGGCATCACCGAATATTCATATAGCTCAAATGGTGTTATTATGGCTGTTTTGTGGCGATCCTAGGCTGCTATTGGTACCTGGTGGTAAGCTTTTCTTAAATCAATTACTGAAAATACTTTCGATCCATTAAAATTCTGTACAATATCGTGTATATGGTATAAAGGGTACTTATCTGGTACTGTTACACTATTGAGTCTGCGGTAATCTCCGTCTGACTTTTTGCGGATTATGTGGAGTGGGCTTGCCCACTGGTTTTTTGACGGCTGAATTATACCTTCATTTAGCATATCTTGAAACTCTTTCTTGGCTATCTCAAGTCTATCCGGTGGCAAACGGCGCGCCCTTTCTGCGATTGGTGGACTTTGTGTGATAATATGATGACATACCTCCTATTTCTTCAGTCCCAGGTTTTCAGGAAACATTATGGCTGGAAACTCGTTTAGAAAACATGATATTTGCTGTCACTATTTATTGTTGATATGGTAGGTGCCTGTGATTTTGTTACTGTGCCATTGCGGTAGAGAACTGTAAAAGGATCTACTAATCTTTGTCTGTTAAGATCTACCAGCAAGTTTTAATGTATTAAAAAATCGGCACCAATGATAGCCTTGCCTACGTCGGTTATTATAAACTTCCATGGGAACAGTCTACGGAGTCCTAATGATAGGGTTATAGTTTTGTTGCGTACAGACTGAAATCTGTTAGTGAGGAACGCTTTCTGCTGTTATTAGGGATCACCAATACATCAGCACCTGTGTCAATCAAGAAAGCTATTCCTGACTCTCTGTCTGTAATCGTGAGACGATTTTTCCTCTGGGTGTCGTTAACGACCGTCTCTACTGTGCTAGATTAGCCTCTGACATGCCAGATTTAGTGAGGACAACAGGAAGGTGGTCAGCATTTCCGTAATCGTAATCATGTACTGAGCAGGTAAGGGAATAAGAACAGGATGTAATGAAGAAATCAAGAGTAGATGGTCTCCGTCTAGAATCGCGACGAGTGAATTCTTGCGGGAAGGTAATTTGGTACTTGGATTTCATCATGTGATTATATAAAATTTTACCACTACGGTTGTTAGAATAATTATTCCATGCCTTATGACGGGCATTAAAGTCACCACCAATGATAAAAGAGGCCCCCATTCGTACAATTAGCTCGTAGTCCGCGGCCGAGAGAGGAGTTGATGGAGGTGCATATACTCCACCAATGACAAGCTTGGGATGATCAATTTTAATGAAGCAAGCATCGCATTTTAAATTATTTGGCTTAGGTAAGACAGTAAAATTAATAGTGTTATTAATGGCTATCGCAACACCTCCGCCACGAGAAGCGCCAGACCGATCATCACGAACAATCCTGTACCCAGGCAATGTAAAGGAAATGTCAGGTTTAAGCCACGTTTCGGTGATAATGAAGATATCAACCTGCAACCCGGCTGCCAGCAGAATCAGTTCATTTCTTTTGGCTGATAAAGAGCGAGCATTCCATAAAACCAGTTTTTGGAAGGCACTCATCTAGTCCATTTGACTAAGGACAGACCAAAAGGCCTGCAATTTTTCAGCGTTCGAACGGCAAGCACGAAGCCTTGCAACAAGGATCTGGGTGACAGATAGAATTTGTTTTAGATTAACCAATAACTCAAGTTCGGCAATAGAATTTTTAATCTCCAGTAGCGTGCCTATTCCACTATCAGCTAGGATGTTCCCGGAAGCAGGGGAATCAAATTGAGTGGATTTCTTACCGGCGAGAACATCAGCATAGGACTCCCGCAATCCAGTTGACGGGGGAACAACGGGAGGCAAAGGAAGGGGATCCATCATGGGATTTTTAAAAGCAATGCCACGTTGCTTAGGTACATTGCTACTGCGAGCCGCAAGATATTCTGCCAACGACTTGCATTGCGAGTAATTAGCGGTATGATCACCACCGCAATTGACGCATTTTGGAGGGGTATCCAAAGATTTCGAGCAGGCAGACGTGTGGTGATCCCCCGCGCATTTGACACATCGAGGTGGGAGATTGCAATTTGAAGCAGAATGACCGTACCTTTGACACCGGAAGCATTGAGTATGTTTTCGATTTGAAAAGAATTTTTCGCAGTAGACTCGAGTGCTCAATAGGAACCCGACTTCTGATTCTCGCCAAAAGAGGTACCAGGAGGAAAATTGACACGGTATAAGGTGTGTCCAAAATTATAAGAATTTTGTTTAATAATGGAACAAGAAATCGGGCAAAGCCCGCAGATCTTAATTTCCTCTAGCAGTTCATCCGGCAATACCTCTGGTAAGCCCTTCAGGACAAGACTGAGAGCCTTCTCGGAGTTTGGGGTGAAGGTGAAAAAAGGAACGTTCCCCTTTCGAAGTTCTTTTTTGACTTGATTATAGTGCTCAACTTTATCAAATTGCAAGCGAATACGATTCCCAAGATATTTAATTTTAAATGTTTTACCATAAGTGGCTGTTAGCCCCTTATCGAATTTGGCAATACCGTATGCAAAATTGGAAACGTATAATGGTGGAGGCTTTACCGTAATACGTTTACTTGTGAGAATCTTAGAATTGACAACACGCGGCAGTGGTCTAGTGTTAGCTGCTGACTTTGAACCAACGTTTTTATTTTGTTCGTGAGTTTCGGCCGAGTTTTGGAATGCGGCAAGAACTGAGAATCGATTTGAAACCGGGACTTGTGGCAGAATGTCAACATCCATGTTTTTGTTGTGGTTTGCATGCGATCTACCGGCAACCGGAGCCGGTACAGCCTGCTCAACAGTAGCGTTAGATGAATCAAATACAGCTTGAAATCCCCTCGGTCCGCGACGACCGTGGACACGTGATTTTTTAACTTTAGTGCCACTTACAACCGCACTAGCAGAATCGGAGGAGTCGACGCTACCCTCGTCACGCATTTCCACCGCAGAAGTCAAGTCAAGCTCGGGGACAGGCGTAGCCCGGGAGTTAGTATCCATACTATTAGCAACACTTACCGACAATGAATGAGCGCCTAAGTGGTCCTCATTTACCACGCCACTCCGGGCAGTATCAGAAGACTCACCCACGGTTAGCGTCTCAGCTAATCTTTGAATGTTAGCAGCAGATAATGCTGGACCAGAACGCTTAACGGGACTAGCCCGACCATAAAGGTCAATCCTCTTGATATTAGCACGTTTCCTCCTCTTCGGGGGTGCCAGTTTCAATAAGGTGAATGAAGTAAAAGAAAATTAATATTAAACTAAATAGGAATTTAGTAAAAGAAACTAACGATTGTTTAACTTAAATGATAAGAAAACAAGAACTGATAAGGAAATATTAACAGAAGAGTAATTTACTGAAGAGAAACAGAAAATAGAAGCATAGAAGATAGTAACACAATAAACGCACAAACTCGGAAACTCAGAGAGCAAAATAAACACACCCGTCACCGACGAGTGTCGCGAGACGAATGACCACGATTATTGCTATCGTAACAACGTTTCTTACTTAACCTTTTGATGGCGGACCATGGAGAAAGCCTCAATTTGAGTTTAATTTTGTATTTCATATTATTTTCATTTCTTAAGTTCATTCGACGCTTGGCGTTCGTAGTGAGCAGACGTGTTAGCTTGTTTACTGTTTTCGATATCGTTCTCGACATCGTGTTCACGTGCCCGTGCGCACTTTACCTCGTTCCTACTTCATCGTTTATTATCTCGTTATTATAATTAATTCCTTTCCTGAGTAGGGAAATCATTCGCGACAGTGAGTGTGCCTTCGGGCAAAAACTCGAATTTATTTAAGGGCAGCCGAAAACGGCCTATGGCTGTTAGGACTCGTTCTTCGTCCGATCAACCCACCTCCATGATGCCTCGCTCGATCCCCAAGACTTCTTACACCAGGAAACAGGGTCCTTCCCTGAAACAAACTACCTTGGCCGCGGTGGACACACCACATGGTAAAGTACTAGCCCCTGACTCCGGGGATTGTACGGGTCAAACCTGCAGTACGGTGAGTAATCTTCTCTCGGTTTCACCCATCGGCAACCGTGTGCTAGACAAGGCTCTTGATTTAGCCGTTTTTTCTCCTTGTGGCTCCACGGAGACTGAAAACTCCTCCGATGCATTCGAATCTCCGCGTGAGAAATCCGCAAAAATAATTAAACTGCTCAACGTTTCTGCCGAGCAACAAGCCCAAGGCCAAAGTTTTTCTGTTCCGCGTGTCCCCCGCGACAACAATAACTCCACAACTGTCCTTGATGTTTGTGTACCTAGTGCCTCTGCCTCGTCACCTACACCGACAGTAGGCTCAGTAGTCTGTTCTCGTAAGCCGAGCGGACTGGACGTGCGAGAAGCCGAACGGAAGTTTTCTTAACATTACGACTGAATGAATACGGGCGAGTGCGCATATATGTGTACAATTAGTGAAGCTGGAACTTTTATAGTCCAAAGTGTGTATATAATCCAGGATAAGTGTAAATTCTACTAAGAAAAAAAAACATTAAAAAGTGGTCTTATTAAAGGAAGTGAGGTTAGAGGGTCGCTCACACGCAAAGGGGGGTAGCGCCCCCTACCCACAGCTGGGCCAAGGTCAGGCAGCAGCGCCGCCAAGGGCACGGAGGGCGAAACATACAACATGGCGCACAGAGACAGCCCCAGCCAAAAAGGAAATGGCATGACAACAAAGCGCAATAACAACAAAGCAATAGCCCTAGAGCTGAAAAAGTTCGTATATAGGGCCGAGGGCACAAATGCAACGAACATCGACTCCATGTACGCGAAAGCACCTGCCCTAGCACAAAAATATGAGAATACAAAAACAGCACCCAACCTCGCCAGCGCGAGGAAACGCCCATCTGAAGAACAAAGTGGT
Organism: Osmia bicornis bicornis; assembly: GCF_907164935.1. Lineage (NCBI taxonomy): Eukaryota > Metazoa > Arthropoda > Insecta > Hymenoptera > Megachilidae > Osmia > Osmia bicornis. Next base: position 7,980,732 of record NC_060222.1, on the reverse strand, counting down.
AACTCCGAAACGAAAAAACACGTAGGCGAAACGTCGGTGCAGAACACGGCATCGGTAGAAGAACCGCTCAGCGACCAACGTGAGGAAGACCCTTGGACAGAGGTAGGGAGAAACGGCAAGGCCTCACCGAAGGCCCGACAGAACTCAGAGGGAGGAACAAACACCCAGAGAACATCCTACGAGAGACCATGAACGCCAATCCCCGGATCACCCGGAACACGGCGCACAAAAGAAGGCAAAAACCAGGCAGAAAGTAACGCCATCCCAAGAACCAAAACACAAAAACCTCCGCCGATACACGTCGCGGACTGCACTATCAGGGAGCTCGCAAAAGTCCTGGCAGAGAAAACCATCTGCAAGGATGTATTCAGACTCAAGGAAACAAGCAGGAACAATAACTCGATCTTCGCAGACTCGACGGACGACTTCGCCAAAATAAAGGAGGCTGTAAGAGAAACGAAGAAGCCTTTTTATACATTCACTCCCAAAAATGAAAAACACATTTCACTAATTCTCAAAGGTATCAGAGGGGACTTCGAAGCAGACGAAATACGCGACGAAATACAAAACAGTTGCGACAAAAATACAAAGATTACAAAGTGTAATAAAATAATCTTTAATAAGAAAAACCCGAAGCGATTCCATTTCCTGGTACAATTAGCACCAGGGAGTAAAGTAAGCGGACTAACTAAAATAGAGAAACTAGCGTACCAAAAAGTGAGATGGGAGAAATTAATAAAGAAAACAATAATGCAATGCCGGAAGTGCCAAAGACTAGGCCACACCAGCACTAATTGCGGAATGGAGTACAGATGCGTCAAGTGCACGGAGCAACATGAGCCAGGCATGTGCAAAGTAACCAACAGCACACCGAAAGAGGAGATCACCTGCGTTAATTGTAAAAGCAAGGGTCACCCAGCCTCATACAGAGGTTGCCCCTATCTTATGTTTTCCGAGAACATCATGAAGGGGAAAAAGAAGCAGGCAAAGGAAAGAAGGGAGGCAAAAATTTCAAACATTAGGGCCAGAACGGAAAACGTATCTTACGCACTAGCGACGAAACCTGAGATCAGGAGAGAGCAGATAAACACCGACACGTGCACACAGGAAACGGAGTACAGATCCTCGGCGCTAGCAGAAAGAAAACCGCAGTAGCATACACCCTCCCCACTGGATTCAATAGCAGAGACCAAGAAGATTTTGGAACAAACCTTGGAAAACTTTTCAATTAACATCATGCAAGCAGTAACGCAACAGATAGCGGGATTAGCCAAGCTAGTGCAAGAAAACGCGAACAGAATAGATTATCTCTTCAACTTATTGGACCAACATGATGGATAACACACCACAGGAAAACACAGCAATAGAAACAAACACTAGCATACAAAACGGCGGAAGGGTAGAAATAGAAACGATCAGCGAGTTAAAGGTAATGGCACTTAAGGGGGTAGACACAGTACGTGACGTCACCGACTCGGGACGTCGGTATTACAGCAGTTTTTTTGTTGGGCCTGGTGGAGTCACTTGCGTGGTCTGGTACGAATTTGAAAGGTTTAATTCTCAGCTAGCGTGCGCGCAACACGATCTAACGCTTATCTCGCCAGAGGCATCGCAACGATACGCCTGAAGAACGAAAACGAAACATTGGCGCGTGTTTAGAGTGAGATGTACGGTGATCATGCTATCCTTCTTTCAACCCAAATGATAGAATTGTCCCGCTCCGATAAATTGTGACTGACCAAACGCGTGGATTTTATATAGCGCACCGTAGCACTCCTCGCTGCTGAAAAATATATGCCTACTCTAAAGAAGCGAAGGAACGTGCAATCTGAAATTATTTTTGGAAAAAGTTATTAACTTTTTTAAATAAATGTTTCTTAATTAATAAAAGTATACAGGATACGTCATGCAATTGGGACGGGTTATATCTTAAATTTGGTAAGAGATAGGAAAAAGCTGTTTATGTAAAAGTTCAATGGGATGATAATGTCTATTTTTCTGTGATTTCATTTTCTTTGTGAATGGAACGATGCACTCAAAAAATGCAAATCCACTTTTTATTTAAATGGAATTGCATTTTTTTTTTACTTGTGTCAACTCCTTGAAACATTCTGCATAAAAAAGTACTATGGTACTATTAGAACTAATAAATGGAGGGACCTGGCGTCTATACAGTAAAAGTTGAACATGTGCAACAATTCATATATTCAGCCGAGGTGACGAATCTCGGATTATATGCGATGGCCAGCCAAGCATGAACGTAGAAAGGGATAGACAGTGGAGAAGAGAGCGAGAGGTCCAATGATCAAAGGAAAGAGCCGAAACATATCGGTGTGACTAATACTAATTCAATTATAAAACTTTTTTATTTTTGACTTTTCTTAAATGAAATTTTTACTAGCGCATTGGTGAAATTTTTCTGATTAAAATGATACCAAACACGATATAGTTTGAATGAGGCGAGGTTTGTTATGCGGCGCTGTGAAAAATCCAGGCGGACGGCAGTCAAATCTTAGCGAAAAGGAACAATCTCAACATGCAGAATGAGAGAAGGACAGCATGACTGTAGTGCGTCTCACTCAGCGTTCGGGCGTTGTTGCCTTTTTCACTTGCCTTCGTAGCACAGTTCGAGTGACGTAATCAAGCTGACGCTTGATTCTGGTTACGATTCCAGATCGGCAGCCTTTCTACTTAGACGCCACCTTATAACTACTAGCTGAACTAAATTTGTCACGTAACTTGCTCTGTAGTATCCAGATAATGGCGGAACTCGTCTTTGGGAATGCTTTACGGGAATCGGTTATTCGTCCTTATATGAGAAGGTCTTGAGCTGAATAAGGGCTTATTCGAAAGAGGAAGGTTCAATGCAGGGCGGTCAACTGACCGTTTGAGGCACAAATCTCTTTTAGTGCCCTAAAAATGCTTCGATTCCGCAACTGCATTTTGTCGATTTTTTCTTCTACTTTGGACACTGATATTATTAAATATGGACACAATCTCGTTAAACCATGAGTTGACCGCCCTGCATTGGACCTTCCTCTTTCGAATGAGCCCTCAACCGGCCCTATGTGTTCTCTTATAAGGACAAATAACCGATTCCCGTAAACCCATTGATAGGCCCATTTTTGCCGGTAATGTCAACGCGCTGCATTACCCTAGTCTACCCCCTTAACACAAACTCACTGGTCACAAACTGCCGTCGAGCCGAACTCACCAGTATGCTCAAGAGACACAGACCGCACGTAATGTTGTTATCAGAGACAAAGCTGAACCACAAGCACCAAATGTCTTTTAAGGGCTACAAGATGACACGCGTCGACAGGCCCAACGCAAAGCTCGGTGGAGGCACGGCCATACTCATAAGGGAAAACATCCCTCACGAAGAGATTACACACCCAAGCTCCATAGGAAACACCATCCTGGAATTCACCGGCATCAAGGTGCCCACGACAACTCAAAACAAACTAATTATAATCAGCGCATACGCCACAAACAGCAACAAGAAGAAATTCATTGAGGAACTTGACAATATGTGCAAAGCGCTCAGACTGGACGACCCGAAGGTCTTTTTCATTATAGCGGGCGACCTGAACGCGAGGCACACAAGCTGGGGAGACACCGCACATAACCAGAGGGGACGATATATGGCGAACTGGAAGAACACAGTCACACAATTCAAAATCAATTTTCTGCACCCGGTAGAACCAACATTCCCAAGAGCGGGCTTATACCTTGACATGGGCCTCATCGACGCCAGGCTCACAATCTTGGATTCGATAAACGGAAAATCAAGGGTAGCCAGAGCCGAAAGCGACCACAAGGCCCTAAGTTTCACGGTCAGCCTCCGTAACATGGGAGAAAATTCAATCGAAACCAGAGCACCAAGTCACAGATTCCTATACAAAAAAACAAACTGGGAAAAATTTACGGAAAACGCGGAGGCAAACTTCCACCGGAACATCCCACACAATAGGAATTTATCCATAGAGAAAACTGATGAGTGGCTCCGATACACTGATACATATATTAAAGAGGCAATGGAGAAAAGCATCCCAAGAAACAAAACCCACAATAGCACGGATAAATATATAAACAAAAAAATCGCAGGCCTAAAGAGAGACAGATCCTACCTGATTACGCAACTAAACCGCCGACGAAACGAATACAGCACCGAACAACGGGAAGAATTAAAGGAAACCATCCGATTGATTAAATACCAAATCGCTAAAGAATTTGCCATAGCAACGAACAGATTTTGGGGACAAAAAGCGAGAGGTATCAACCACAGAAAACCAGACAAATTCTTCCCCACAGTCAACGCAATGTTCAGGAAAAAAGAAGGGATTCAAATACGGAATCTAACGATCACGAACCAACAGACGGCACTGTTAGAGAGAGCAGGGGCACTCGAAGACGCGGTACGTGAAAGGGACGGGTCATACAAAATCAGCGACCCAAAGAAAAAACTGGACGTTCTAGGAGCCCACTTCGAGGCGGTCAACGCCCCGTCATTTCTCAACGAAGGATCCCGACTAAAAGATATAGTGGATAGAAGAACTGAAGCATTCAGAGCGGAAGAGGCCCGTCACAACAGTGTACCAGATTTCTCAGACCAGAACCCAGCTCACAGCCCTCAAGAACCGGAAAATGAGCAAGAGTACACGCCCTTCGGCAACTGGATAGAGGTGAAGCGGATCTTCCAAAAATTGCCGAACAAGACATCAGCAGGACCGGATGAAATTCCAGCCATAGTGTTAAAACACCTACCCCCAAAAATCATAAGAACATATACGGTAATTTTCAATAACGCACTGAATAACTGTTACTTCCCGAAAGACTGGAAGAAAACAAAAACCATACCTATTGGAAAGAAGGACAGGGACCTGCGCGATCCGGCCAGCTACAGACCTATAAACCTGGCACCCAATATCAGCAAAGTATACGAGGTATTAATAAAAGAAGCGCTGGAAAAAATATGCAAGATGAAGAAGCTAATCCCAGACAACCAGTTCGGGTTCAGATATGGCCACTCAACGGAACATGCTATTGGAAAACTTCTAAGTAACGTGAATGGTCACCTCAACAACAACGAAATAGTTGCGGCATGCCTGATCGATATAGAGAAAGCTTTCGACACGATTTGGCATAACGGGCTAATATACAAACTAATCAAGAAAGAATTTCCGGCACAGTTAATCAATTTGATCTATAATATGATAAAAGGACAAGAATTTATAGTCTCAGACGGAATAAGACGATCAGAAAATACCTTCCGAATAATGGAAGGACTGCAACAAGGAAGAGTCGACTCACCCACCCTCTTCGGTATCTACAACGACGGCATAAATATGGCCGACCTCAACAAGAACAACAAGAGTTACACAATTGCATTCGCGGATGACGAGATAGTGTACGTAGCAGGCAAATCAACAATAGAAGTAAAAGAAAGACTACAGGAACTAGTGGAGAAAAGAAACAAACACCACAAGCCTCAAGGACTTTCACATAGCCCTCTCAAACCCACACAATAATGACTCAACACGGATACCACACAGGAACATTGTCAAATACCTGGGAGTACACATGGACCATCTACTAAGAATGAACAAGCACGTGGACACACAACTAGAGAAAGCAAACAAAGCACTAATGGCTCACAGCAACCTCTTCCACAACAAACACATGCCGAAGCGAGCGAAAGTAATATGCTACCAACTTCTGATAAGACCAATACTGACATATGCACCATCGGCCTGGTGGAACATATCCGCATCCACGATGGAGAAATTAAGACGATTCGAGAGGAGATGCCTGCGAAAATGCCTTAGGATGTACAGATCACAGAAATCAGAATACAAACATTTCATCAGCAACCAGAAGCTCTTAAATGCAGCAAACATCCCGAGGATCGATAACCACATTTTAAAATTGATTAGGATGTTCCTAATTAGATGCAGAAGATCCAGCAATGATCTCATAGAAGATTTAACGCTATGCAGCGAAGAATATGCCGGAAAATGCATGAAGACCGGGTATATCCCAATCGCCGCATTCCCTCACATAGATTCAAAGGGCCTCATATAGAACGGGCAAAATATACCAATTTTGTACCACATGAGACGAAATAGAGCGGACAAAACCATCCCGCTCACCGAAACAAGTGCCCCAGGGCAAAGAAACCCAATGAGATTCAATACGAGCATAGCAGATGTGGACGTGATAGACTTCCACCGGACGTCGAACGAATTATGGTGGAGAGCAGGCAACGCCCAACAAATGGACGAAATAAGGAGGAGAAAGAGAATAAAGGAGGCACAGACCTAGTTAGGATCCAAACCAAAGAGAAACTATGCTAAGGAATAGCACACAACCCCCTGTAAATAGTGAACCTCCCATAGTGCAGCAACCAAGTGCACACATGTAAATAGCCAGATGTAAATATCCGCCCCACTCCCACATCAAACCCCCGTAGTATTAAGCTTAGTTATAAGAAACACTAAGTGACCGGAGCGACTGGTTTTTAAGCCCGACGAGGCTCTTTTTTTCACCAAACGCCGCAAAAAGATGGTATGGACAGTACCTGTTTAAGTCCTAGAAAATAAGCGAGAGGAATGTTAATCCAAATATATGTGATATGACGGAAGTGAGTGCAAACGAAATACCAAACATCCAAAGAAGTCATAATGTTAGGTTTTTTTTACTCATATTTTTATACCGTGTACACCATGACATGTATCTTGCATAAATAAAAATACTGTTTATAAAAAAAAAAAAAAAAAAAAACAGTAGGCTCGGTAAACACACACACTAATATTGGCGAAAACCTAAACACTGAGTTCGAGGTCCCGAAAAAAATAATCGCGACTCCTAATATTCCCACCTCAAATCGTTTTGACCTCCTGATGCGAGCCTTTACTACAGAAGCGGGGGACGCCTACGCCCCCTCTCCTTCCAGAACAGTCAAAACAACGGCTAAAGTACACAACGGTGTGAATGCACCCAAACCCAGAATTATCGGAGACAAACAAATCGCGGGAAGAATGTCCATTAAAACCCCGCCAATTTATATAACAAAATACTCGTGTTCGGCGCATGTATTCGAAAAGCTGCTCTCCGACTTATGCGGCAAGACTTTCAAATTAAAACTCCTGAAGGAAGGAATAAGAGTACAGTTCGATAACACCGAATCTCATTCGAAGCTCCTACAATTCTTACGCGCTAATAATCATTCTTTTTTCACGTTCACCCCGAGTAATGAAAAAATACTCAGCCTGGCACTGAGAGGTCTGCCACCGACTCCTGCCGAGGAGGTAATCAGTGAGTTAAAGAGAGCCGGGTTAAATCCAATAAATTGCGTAGGCATTGGCAAATCGACGAACACGCCGGTTTTCAGGGTCAATTTTCCCGCTAGAACAAATTTAAACGCCGTTAACAAGATCAATTACCTCTTTAGCATACGTGTCTATTGGGATAAGTACTTCTCAAACAAAAACTACACACAATGTTTCCGCTGTCAGGCTTTCGGGCACTCCGCTACAAATTGCAATGTGGCGCCCCGTTGTGTAAAATGCGCCGGCGACCATCACACGTCCCAATGCACTAAATCATTGGAGGCACCTCCATCCTGCGTAAATTGCAGGGGTTCCCATACAGCCAATTTCTCGAAGTGTCCGGCCTTGTTGTCTTATCTTAACATCCGCGAATCTAAACCCAAGCTACGCGAAAATGTGTGTCTTGGTCCTTTGCTTGTGCCGTCAAGAGCTCCCCAGACTATTTCGTCTTCCAAACGTGGAGTGTCGTTTGCGGACGTGGTTAGGGGCGTTGGCGCGCGCGGCGAGGAGCGTGGTGTACGGTCGGCACCAGCGTCCTCGATCGGCGACAGTGCCGGAAATCTGCAAGAATTAATGGCAGAGTTTAAAAAACTAAACTCTCTTGTAAACATAAACCTGATGTTGTCTACGGTTCGTCATTTGAACAACAGACTGGCAGCCTGCTCCACAAACGGCGAAAAGTTTTAGGTATTTGTCGAGGTCCTGAGCAGCTTGGACTAAGGATGGCTTCCCTTCCTAAAATCCTCTTATGGAACATCCGATCTTTTAAGCAAAACCGAAATGAACTGTTACTCCTCGTCGCCAGAGAGCAGGCAGAAATCGTTCTCCTCACCGAGACTTTGCTGTCGCCTACAGATGACGTTGGTATCCCCGACTTCGAGATCGTTAGGCACGACAGGGACTCCAGAGGGGGTGGTGTCGCAATCCTAGTTCACCGCGCGTTGTTGCATAAAACTATCACCCATAAACTCGCTATTCCAGTCGAGCATTGCTTCATCAAACTCAAATCACCTGCGGTCTACATCGGAGTAGTGTACGTTCCTCCCAGGGTCAAATTGACATCCACCATCCTGGACATGATAACCAATATGGGCTCTCCTTTCGTGATTGGAGGTGACTTTAACGCCAAGCACCCACTGTGGAATAACCACCTTACAAACCCCACTGGCAGAACGCTCCACAAACACTTCTCAAATACCGCATACGACATCATCCATCCAAAAGATTTCACCTGTTTCACACCCAGGTGCCGTGCTTCCACGCTGGACATATTCCTGTCATCGGTCAACACCTCCTTCAACTGTACTGCCCTCGAACTGGGTCCTTCCGACCACGTCCTTGTCACTCTCTCGCCCATCTCGTCCCAAATCGGCGTTGGACTTGATCGCTCTATCGATTGGGATTTGTACAAACAAGGAACGAATAAGTTCTCCCTGAAGACAGAATTCATGTCTAGCTGTGACATTGATGAAACTATTAAGGGCATCACTGCCCTTATGCACTCCTCTGTTCGTTTAGCTACCTCTAAAATAAACACCGTTTCCACCCGTCATGGGTTTCTTATAAATGATAGTTATCTGACCGCCCTCATCCAAAGAAGGCGTAAAATTAGAAAAATAGCCCAACGCCATGGCATACCGCACTACCGTGACGTCATCAAAGCCTCTCCGCTAGTATTAGGAGACAAATCTCCTACCTAAGAAACAAAAACTGGGTAGACAGGCTTGGTGCTTTTCGTAAAACTGATCCGACATTTTGGCGGATATATTCGGCGTTGTCCAAAAAATACGACAGTCATAAACTGCCGGTGCTCAACGACAGTGGCACAGACGTTTGCTCCGCAGAGGACAAATCTGAGTTACTAGCTGAACAGTTTGAGTCTGTCTGTAGGGAGGCGTACTCCCTCAAGTCGTCACATCAGGCTGAAATTGAAAATTTCATTTCCGCAATCAACAAAGCCACTTTTCCCTGTTCCGATGCATTATGCCCCAATTTATCTCCCCGTTCTATTCATAAGATCATCCAGAGACTCGGTAATCGAAAGACGCCGGGGGACGACCGAATAAGTACACCAATGCTTAAGCACATGTCCAATAAACTGCTCTGCCAAAATTTCCACATTTTCCGTTACTGCCTGCGTACCTCCTATTTTCCAGAACCGTGGAAGCTAGCTCGGGTATCTGCCATCCACAAACCCGGCAAACCAAAAAACCTGGCATCCAGCTACCGACCGATAAGCCTTCTTCCTATACTAGGTAAAGTCTTCGAATCTGTCATTTACGACTACATTGGCAAATTCTTAACGGACAACGACATACTTATACCGCAGCAATTCGGCTTTCGGCGTGAGCATTCCACGCTGCATCAAATCACACGCATTGCCCAATACATTGTACACGGTTTCAATACTAAGGGAGTAACGGCAATGGCTCTTTTGGACCTGCAAAAGGCCTTTGACTCTGTCTGGCACGACGCATTGATTTTTAATCTGCATGCTATTGGGTTTAGGCACGAATTTCTAAAACTAATAAAATCGTACTTGTCTTGCCGATCCTTCTATGTCCGTGCCGATGGGGCTTCATCTAGCGCTCGACCGGTGTTAGCGGGTGTACCACAGGGTTCCATCCTCGGCCCTGTCTTGTTTAACTTATTCATCAATGACATACCTACACTCATTTCATGCATGCTTGCCTTGTTCGCGGACGACACTGCGCTCCTCACCACGTCACGTAGGCCTTGGGTAGCCTGCGATCGCTTGCAGAGATACCTAAACCTGGCCCTCGACTTTTTTGAGCGTTGGAAATTAGCTATCAACTCCAGTAAAACTGAAGCTATTTTCTTTACGCGACAGCGCAATTCTCTCACAGCAAACCTCATTGTAAATGGACACGCAGTCCAATGGTCAAAGACTGTCACGTACCTCGGGGTCGTTCTAGACTCCAGACTAACTTGGGCTGCGGCCGTTGACGACCGCATTGTCAAAATGCACAAGGTTTTTTCTGCCCTTAGACCGTATCTATTTCACGGCTCAATCTTGTACGAGAGTATTCGCTTGACCATGTGCTGCGTGTGTATCCGACCGGTCCTCACAAATGGCTTGCTGACCTACTGGGACTGTCTCTCGTCCGCGCACCGGCGGAGAGTCCGGACGACACAAAACAAGGTCCTAAAGACAATCTGTAACCTACCACGTAGATTCCCGACTGCCGCGCTGCATCAACGCGCTAAGATACCGCCCGTGAAGGCCTTTGTTGAAAAACTGATCACCAATTTCAAGTGTAACGATCATGAAAATCCGCTTGTTCGCCGGTTGGCCCATGTAAACATTCACACGATTCCTTACCACATCAAATACAAATTTGTACTTCACTCCAAGTTTGACCAATTTTGGTCTGACCCCGATTTCTCTCTATCCTGGGAGTGGGATCGCACACGGGTGCCCGCCGCGGCCTTGGTTTTTCTTTTCTTTTCTGTATGAACTATCTGACCTGATCTTCTCTTATGCGCTTTCGTGCACAAACTTCCCAGCCTCACCCTGCTGGATGGTCCCTCCTTTTGTTTTCCTCAAAAAAACAGCCCGCGTTGTTGACGGTTTTTTGAAAATTTTCCGTCAAGAAAACCTCATTCTACTTTAAAATAGAGTCCCTTACTCGATGAAGTTAACGGCATATTATTATCATGCTAGCCGGTAAGCTGGCTCCAGCTAGCAGGCACGGCCCACTGGGGGGAGGCGCGCTCACGGTATATTCATAGGGTGCTTCCAGCTTGTGCTACCAAACGAGCTCCGACACCCCCTCCACAAGTCATCGTCCAAAAAAAAAAAAAAAAAAAAAAAAAAAATATTACTTTCATTTCTTAAATTGCACACTGTTCCTTTAATAAAATAATTTTTAACAAAGAATACAACCGACTTCGAAATGCACTAAAAAGTGTGAAATAATTTCTATTTCCTAATGAAATAATTTCTATTTCATTTATATAAATACCCAACAGCTATTAATAAAACCTATTTACTCGTTAAATTCACACTTTTTAGTGGAACAAGCAGTATTTGTAGAATGCTGTAAGGTGATTTACCGTTCTTATTGGTTAATTGCAATAGCGATGTTTATTAATAATAACAAATTGTATAAGTTTTTGCAAGTGAGATATCGCGGAAATATCTCCTATTAGATGTGAAGGATTTCATAGCGATCGGTACATGCCTTGCAGAGTAGCGCTAAAAAATAGGATTTTGCAATAACAACACTTATTATACATGTATACTGATTTTCGGTCGACGTGTATGTGTATAGAAACATTAGAGAATCGGCGACTGCATGCCTACCCATACACCGTCAGAGACACGTAGGCATACGTAGAATTCAATGTAGTAGTAACAATAGTTTTTCACGAATATCTCGGAAACTAAAACTTTCCGTTAATTATGTTAAGTTGTTCAGAATCATGTCCCCGACAACATATTAAAAGGTCATTGAAATCATCCTATGTTGAGATTAGAAACTTCCTGTTTTTTACAATAACAATGAAAAAATGAAAAATTTTTTTTTAACGGGCCCAATCGAGAGACATACCCTACGAGATGCAAAATGTTTCGTTACGACTGGTCCGTCCATCTCAGAGTAATCGGTGAACACACATAGGGAAAAAAAGAAAAAAAGGTATATACATATACTGATCGAATTGAGTAACCTCCTCCTTTCTCGATGTTGGTTAAAAATTATTTTTCGAATATATGAAACTCATTCGTTTGAAAATTATACCTTTAACTTTAGGTTAATATCCTTGTATCTGTTTTGTAAGTTTAGGTCAAGATTGACCCACGCTCTACCGATCAATGGTTAAGAATGCGATTTAAATGTTTTAAAAAAGGCCGTTCGCCTCGCGAGTATTGATATACCGCGCTGCGAGCCGAGGAAAGCCAGATCTACTCTCCGAAGCGAGTCTCACGACAAGCGATAACGAAGTACGATCAGCGTCATTTTTGGATTCCGAACACTCCTCCAGCAGCGTTCGGCAGGACGGGTTGTATCTACGGCCGTCCTCCGATACAGTCCGCTGTCTCCTTGGCCACGGCCGAGAGTTCGCTCTCGGCGGCTTCCAGACCGCCGGACCGGGCGTGTACGTCTCTACGGCGTCCACCGGATCACGGTCTTCTTACTGCCTGGGTACAGGACGGGTTGTCTCTACGGCCGTCCACCCATGAAGGCATCGAACGACCTACCCAGCTTAGCCCGCTACCTCCGCTGCTGCGAAACGTAAGCGAACCGATGGCCAACATCCCGTCTCGCGACCGCGACCATGCCGCGCCGTAACCGACTCGCGACCGTAGCCGTTAAGGACACAGACTCGTTGTGCCATGACCTGTATGCGTGCACTTACACAATCAACGGAAAACATGCACGTATACGCCATGTGTGAGAGAGACACTCGATTTCGTAGATTTCATTTTTCGTCTCGATAATTGCATAAATGAAATTTTCGCGGGTACACCACACACGGGTAGACTTCGCTACAGGTCGGTCAGGTCCGCTTTAACGCTAATAAACACCATACGTTGAGAAAAATGGAATTTTCGAAACTGTACGATTGAGACAGACGCTGTTGTAAGCAAACAACATGGCTGCCGAATGCTGCGTTCGGCTACATTTTAGCGAATATTGGATGATTTAATCGTTTTTTCACTGATAACAGAGCTGACCAACTTTCCTTGAACTAGCACAATATCACTGAAATTCGATTTTTCACAATTTATCACTTCTGGAAGACGTAAAATGGAATCTACGATTTGCACGCATCAGACGTCAAATAGACATAAGAATAGTTCACTGATTCTCCGTCAGAGGCATTGATGGTATATTTGACCACGTTATCATCAGGGTCGATAAAAACACAAATCAGTCGATAAATGTAAATTCGATAAATCAGACGATAAATGTAAGGCATAGTTGCCGCAACGTATTAAGACTTCTGTCACGCTGTTGCCACATCTGTTACAATTGTAACAGGCTCGAGCCGATTTTGATTCCTGCCAGACATAGAAAAGAATAGTGCGCTCGAGGAAAAGAGATCCGAGAATGAAACAATACATATACTAATGTGTGCAACCATAAAACTTTTTTATTCATATTTATAATCATGTTTTTTTATCAATAAAATTGCAGATAGAATACTTTGTAACGGGGTCGGTCGGTTCGGTGTGCACGGCGTTGCGCACCGCAGTCGGTATCCCCGTGCCAGGGTTCGCAAGGGAACAGGTCGGTAAATAACGAGGCGGTGTTTAGTAGAAAAATATATGTTTATTCAAAAATAAGGAGCTACTGTAGACTACTGTGGTACCGCCGGGCGGCTATACTCGCCGGGCTGGTCGGGCGGTATTCTCCGGCCTCGGGTACTACAATCAGAAGATGGTCTAGTGGTTAAACGCGTGGAGCCGTTTTCCTTAAAGCTAATGTACAGGTCTTACGTACTACGGTCGGAACCCGGTCCGTCACAAAAATCACGCGGAACTTATATCTAACGCTCTTACCAACTAAACGGACGCACGCTGGTGTACGCGGAGCGCGGGCGCAAGCAGAGCGCGAACGCGAACAAGTTAGCGAAAGCGCCGAGACACTATCGAGTGTCGAGAGAGCGGACGCAAGAGTCGTGAAAGGAATGACCCGATTGGGCCGACGGTGTTTTATTCAAACGCGCTGCGGTGGAGTTGTTGCCCGCTTGCCTCACGCGGCTCGTCTTCTCGAACGCCGAGGTAGAACCGAGCAGCGAACAAGACGACGACCAATCCTGGCCAGCCTGGGTAGCGCCACGAAGCTGGACGGAATCGGCTGCCAAAGGCAGAATAAGGGGCCGTGTAGACTACCGTTCGGAATCCCCGCGGAAGCACCAGCAGAGATTATGAACGCGCACTAGCTTGGTCACCCCGGGTCAACCACGGGACTGACGAGGCTAGGCGCCTACGGCCGCTGGACCTACGGGAGCTGCCAGGTCGTAGCGTAGTGCAATGCTACGACCCGTTGGCCAGAGATCTCTTCGCCAGGAAACCCATGGCGTCGAGATCTCCGGTGCTCCGGTCCGGACCTCCTATGAGGTCCCCTCGGGGCCGAAGCCCCGAGGCAACTCATCGATCATCGCATCGATCGGTCCTACTTATAGTCTAATCGCACGGGAGTGGGGATGCCGCCGTGGTGGGGCCCGCGATGCGCGACGCCGATCCGCGGCTGTCGTCGCAACTTGAAATGATATGTATGCCAGAAAAATGAATTATAAAACTTGCACCATATACAGTAAAACCTGGATAAATGCAACGAAAGAATGCTTGGATAAGTGCAACATCGCTATCCCCTCCACTTGGGGGGACCCCCCTAAGCCGAACCAAGCCGCTCGGCGAGGAAACCGTGTAATATGATCCGACCGTAATATCGATGTGACTAATACTAATTGAACGATAAAACTTTTTTATTTTTAACTTTTTCTTAATTAAACTTCTACTAACGCATTTGTGAGATTTTTCTGATTAAAATGACACCAAACACGATATAGTTTGAATTATATTTATAAACAATAGTAATCGAATAAACAACATAGAATTGACACCACAACTGAACATAAATGATATCGGCTGAATACAAAAGATGTGTACGGACTCAGAATCGGCATGTCGGCTGAATAGAAAACATGTGTATGGACACAGAATCGGCATGTCGGCTGAATACAAAACATGTGTACGGACACAGAGTCGGCATATCGGCTGAATAGAAAACATGTGTACAGACGCAGAATCGACACCTCGCTTGGATAAATGCAACATTAAATACCTAGAATCGACACCTCGCTTGGATAAATGCAACATTAAATGCCCAGAATCGACACCTTGCTTGGATAAATGCAACATTAAATGCCCAGAATCGCCACCGTGCTTGGATAAATGAAACCTTTGCAACCAGAGCCAACACCGCGACTGGTTTTGATGTCGATCTCTGTTGCTTTTTGCCAACCTTTAACATCAATTTTAGCAAGTAATTATAATTGAAACTATATCGTGTTTGGTAGCATTGTAGTCAGAAAAATTTCACCGATGCGTTAGTAAAAGTTTCAGTAAAAAAAAGTCAAAAATAAAAAGTTTTATACTTCAATTAGTATTAGTCACACCGATACGTTTCGGCTCTTTCCTTTGATCATCGGACCTCTCTCTTTCCACCACTGTCTGTCTCTTTCTACGTTCACGCTTGGCTGGTCGTCGCGTGTAATCCGAGATTCGACACCTCGCTTGGATAAATGCAACCACTGGGTCCCAATGTTGGTTGCATTTATCCAGGTTTTACTGTACAGTGAAAACTTGAAAAATGTAACTATTGCCGGTCCACTTCGCAACTGTTATGGAATAGGAGAATCATTTTTCGAATTTAATTGTCTAGTCAATAAACACTGACTAGAAACAGTCAGTAGCTAAAGACGAAAGAGAAACTGAAACCGGGATTTATTGCCTTCATTTAAATGCCCCGTATCAATGTGACCATACTAATGCACAGAATAAAGTTTTTTATTTTGTACTTTTTGTTAATAAAAATTTCACTATCATGTGAAGAAGATTTTTCTGATTAAAATGAAGCTAAACACAATATAAATCGGTCAACATTTAGTAGCATAATATTGGGTTAAATGTTATGCTTGCGAGTCTTTCTCTCTTTGTTTATCCTTCTTGCGTTATCCTTTTCTATGTTCGGAAACATCAAAGAACGACGGATTCGTGGTGCTGGTAGGGGTAGAATGAATGAAATAATACACATAACGTAAGTACGCGACCATGAAACTTATAGGAATGAAAACTACATGACATAATAATTTCAAGAAGGGGATAAGAAATAAAGAAATGTAAAGATTTATAACGTTTATTTATACATATATATATTTTTACTATATGTTAACAATAATAGGCCACCCGCCACCGCCACCTCCTACCGTCTCTCTCTCCTCTTCTACCTCCTCGGCGGTCGCCGTATAGCATTTTTTTGCTTACTTTTTTCATCTGAAATATAATAATGAATTTTAATATAATTCTGTCACACAAACTGGGACACCCTGTATATGCAGGTACAATTATATTAAAATTCATTATTATATTTCAGATGAAAAAAATTTCAATAACACGTGGCTGGAGTGGCTGTCATGGTAACCGACGATGTAGACGTCGCGGAGAAAGAAGAGGCATTGTTTATATTTCAATCAATAAATATTGTATATTATAGATCAATTTACATGTTCCTATAAGTTTTATAGTCGCGTACGTTATGTGTATTACAGAGTCTCATCGAATCTGTCGTAGCGTGTGACTATATTTCAGCCGATCGGCCCTACGCTGTTTCATTCATGATACTCCTTCTCTTTCTTTCGCGCTCTCCTTTTCTATGTCCGCCAGGAATCAAAATCTCACTCGGATCGAGCAAATGCATTTTGCTAGATGGTCACAGATGCGGCAACACCGCGTTAGAACTCTCAAATGATGTGATTTGGCAACTATGCCACTTCACTTTCGTTTCTTATTCTGCATAATGACGTTAGATGTCACACCGTCAAATGTCGAATTTCTCAATTATGTATTTTCACGATTGCCCGATTCTTTCTAATGGCGCTTACATCGATTCGGAGGAGGCCTCGAAGGAGTCTGTGCCCTTAAGGGGGTAGACACGGGTAATAGTAGCGCGTTGACATTACCGGCAAAAATGGGCATAATCATGGGTTTACGCGCTTCCGTTATTCGTCCTTGTATGAGAACATTTAGGGCTGGGTGAGGGCTTATTCGAAAGAGGAAGGTCCAATGCACACCGGTCAACTCATGTTTCAGTGGGATTATGTTGATGTTTAGTAATATAAGCCTCTAAAGTGGAGGTAAAAAATCGACAAAATGCATTCGCGGAATCGAAGCATTTTTAGGCCACTAAAAGAGTGCTGTGATTGAAATCATGAGTTGACCGGCCTAGCCACAACCCTTACCTGTAATTTAAGATCTATTTTGTCTTCATTTGTTGCGAAATAAGGACGAATAACGGATGCCCGTAAAAGTATTCTCACAGACCAGTTCCGCCATTTTGTGGATAATACAGAGCAATTCATGTGACAAATTCAGTTCAGCTAATAGTTATAAGGTGGCGTCTAACTAAGAAGGCTGCCGATTTGGAATCGTAGCCAAAATCAGGCGTTAGCTTGGTTACGTCACTCGACTGAAGGCAAGCGAAAGCAAGCGAAAAAGGCAACAACGCCGAGTGAGACGCACTATAGTCATGCTGTCCTTCTCTCATTCTGAATGTTGAGATTGTCCCTTTTCGCTAGGTTTTGACTGACGCCCGCCTGGATTTTTCACAGCACCCCATAACAAACCTCGCTCAAAGAGGAGGTATAACAAAAGAAGAATATACCTCCTCTTTGCAATAATTCTGCAAACGTTTATATAAGTTGTATACGAGATATTTATTTATTTAAATTATTTGTATTCACTCAGAATATTGACTCCTTTGTATTTTTTATTAATTTCGGAAAAACGAAGTTACTATAGGTTTCTCGAAATACAAGCGACACGCAATTGGGACGAGTTATATCTTAAATTTGGTAAGAGATAGGAAAAAGCTATTGATGTAAAAGTTGAATGGTATGAAAAGTATGAGATATCTCACGAAATATTAGTTTTTTAAACATTGTACTGTTAGATATAGGCGCGTCAGCAAAATAGTGAGAGGGAATAGTAGCGAGGGGAGATGAGAGAAGGAGCCGAGGCCTCTCCATTTATTAGTTCTAATAGTACTTTTTTATGCAGAATGTTTCAAGGAGTTGATACGAGTAAAGAAAAAAATGCAATTCTATTTACATCAATAAAAAGCGCATCTGCATTTTTTTAGTGCATCGTTACATTCACGAAGAAAATGAAGTCAGAAAAATAAACATTATCATACCATTGAACTTTTACATGAACAGCTTTTTCCTATCTCTTACCAAATTCAAGATATAAACCGTCCCAATTGCGTGACGCTGTATGCTTTTATGAATTAAAAAACATTTATTTAAAGAAGCTAATAACTTTTTCTAAAAAAATTCTCAGATTGCACGTTCCTTCGGTTCTTCAGAGTAGGCATATATGTATGTATTTTTCAGCAGCGAAGCGTGCTACGATGCGCTATATAAAATCCATGCGTTCAGTCAGTCAGAATTTACCGGAGCGGGACAATTCTATCATTTAGGTTCAAAGAAGGATAGCATGATCACCGTACATCTCACTCTAAACACGCGCCAATGTTTCGATTTTGTTCTTCAGCCGTATTGTCGGGATGCCTCTGGCGAGATGAGCGTTTGAATGTGTTTGTAAAAATACTTGAGGCGCTGTTGCCTTCCTAGATCGTGTTGCGCGCACGCTAGCTGAGAATTAAACCTATGAAATTCGTAACAGACCACGCAAGTGGCTCCACCAGGCCCAACGAAAAAACTGCTGTAATACCGACGCTCGAATCGGAGAGATCACGTGCCGTGTCTACCCCCTTAAGATGTTTAAAGTGATAGGACCCCAGGGCCGTAGTATTAAGCCAGTTTATAATTACGTTTAAGAAAATATACTCATTATTTTATCCACTACCAACCGACTTTTACTCATTCATTCGCCTGAACCCCGGACTTACCGGCTGAGCCGGCAAACCCCCGGCGGTAACCCGTCACATCCTGATAGTATATGTTAAATGTGATTGATTTTGCAGTATGTATAATAAATAATCCTTGACATTGTTTAATGTACAAAAACTATCACCTTCCATGGATATGACGATCACCGTCAAATGTCGAATTTCTCAATTATGTATTTTCACGATTGCCCGATTCTTTCCAATGGCGCTTACATCGATTCGGAGGAGGCCTCGAAGGAGTCTGTGCCCTTAATTATAACGAAAGGTTTTTCGATTTTCATATGCACAATGTTCTGCAATACAGTGTTAATCGACAAAGATTCAAAAATTGATATTTTAATATAATGTTTTTCTCGAATGAACAAGAAACATTTTTTTCATATTTTTTTATCCAATTTGATGGCATTTTAATTGGAAAGAGCTAGAAATTAATTGAGAAGAAATAGTGTACGTAATATTGTTTTCTTTGCGATAAGATGTCAAGTTCTATAACATTTTTTTCTACGTTTTATACCACCATCTGTTATCAGTAACGTGTTACCTTATGTGACCGTCATGAAAATAGACACGTGATTGTAAAATAGCATTCAATTGATGAGTAATTGTGCAATAAAATATTAAGTGCCACATATAACATGTCTTTTAAAATAAATATAAGCTATTGAGTTTTTTGTGAAAATAAAAATACACGAATATAAGGTACGGTTTATTTAAACAATTTTTCAAAATAATAATTGAAGAACGTTTTATTAACCTCCAAAGTAAATATTGTTATAAAAATGAAGAAATCATTCTAAAATCATTCTACATTACCAAAATGTTTTAAAGTACGAATCAGAAGTTACTGTGTTACGTCGCGAGCGTGATACGGCGCGCGACGTACAAAAATAAAAAAGAAAAGAAAAGAAATTGATGTTTAGTTATATTATTATCTCTTTTACTTTCTGAGTGGTTAATACGCGGTTGAGAACGGTATTAACGCTGCCACCAGTCCCAATCGTGTTCGACGATGTTAGGTCGGTAACGATTGGAACAATTTAAAAAGAATCGATATTATTGAGATAGATTATACAAAGATTATTTATTGAGTCCGTCAATGCTCTGGTCCCGTACGGGCCCCTCGTGCGAATTCGTGCTAAGATGGTAGGCGTGAATGTATAGGAAGGAAGTATGTTTGAACCAAAAATGAATTTGAAACTAATTAGGTGTAATAGAAAATATAATCTCAAAAAAAGAAAAGCATAACAATAAAAATGGTTTAGTTAACATAAAGTTCGAGCTGTTGGAAATACAGAAAAATGAAATATGTATATATATATATTAACAAGAAAAAGTAAATTATGCAATTTTGAAATGATTGAAGCGACGATTTCGGTGAACAATTAGTACGCAGTGAGAGGAAAACGGTCCCAGGGGGAAAACTACCAAGACCAACGGTCTCGTGGGCCGCCTCTCCTTATTATAAACGAAATTGTTATTAAAAATACTAAATATCTTCGATACCTTAAACACGATGTTGAACAGAACGATCTCGGGGGAAATTTCCAGAACACGCGGTTTCAAGATCGCCCGTTTTGCCTCACTAAATCCAGATTCGTCGTATTGAACTAAATGAAATAGATGACTTACCAAGCTCGATGTTAAATAATACACGATAATATAAATTTCTATGTTATAAGCGCTGTTAGCTGGGTAGTCTGGAAATCTGGAAGGCGAAGAAGAGATGAAAAACTTGTCACACGAACTACGCGTTCGCGATCGGCCTTTGTTCGGTATTACGGTTGCGAGACGATACGAAATTATATACGAAAACGACGCGACGCGGAAAAAGGAAATATAATTTATTACGAACGATTTAAAATGAAAGAGAAAAAGATAGATAATTGAAAAGTGTGAAATAAATTTAACGTATTCGTATGAGTCCTTTACGTGGAAAATGAGAATCGCAATCTCCCGGCACTCTGCCTT
This sequence comes from Osmia bicornis bicornis, assembly GCF_907164935.1. Taxonomy (NCBI): domain Eukaryota; kingdom Metazoa; phylum Arthropoda; class Insecta; order Hymenoptera; family Megachilidae; genus Osmia; species Osmia bicornis. The sequence goes on along the minus strand of NC_060222.1, from coordinate 7,959,770 downwards.
TTACAAGGACTTTACCGGTCAGCTAATCACTACAATTTTCACGCGTAAACTATTTCTCGACGCGAGCACGGGCTCCCCGTCACGTATCTCACGATTTTTCGACGAAGAGAGAGATTTGCCTCAGTCAAGCGATCGTATCTCAGGGTTCGACCCGCGATCATAGGCCCAAAGTGGGGACATCATTTGGCAAATCAGGGTACGTGTCGAAGGGGAAGGCCCGCGCGTATTGGTTTTGTTTAGGCGCGTTTCCCGAGTTCTCATCCCTCCTTGACCTTCCTTCCGACTCTGTCTATCGTTGGATATCTTTCTCTTTTTACCCCTACAGCGCTTCGTGAATTTCGTGCGTCGCAATTTCTATACTTCTGGAATATTCGAAATCTATTCTATTTGAATTTATTCGCTTCTCAATTAATCAAAGAGGCTCTTATAAATGATATTTTCAGTATCGGAGAAAATCTAACTTTCTCAATAGATGTTTAACTTACTATATTGAATAACTAATAAATGAATAATGTTAAATTATTCCGTTCTTATTTGTGTTTCGGCGGTTTACGAAAAAGGCAATAGATATTTGTAATTATCATCGAATCGCGGATGTATGCAAATACGTTACTGCATTTAATTGTCATTAATTCCGCGTACATCAATTTTTAACGATTTACGTATTTCCTAAACGTTCTACGTTTAACGTTTAGCTGTAGTTCGTTGTCGATGTTTATTGCCTTGGTCGACCTTCGTCTCGAACATTCTTGAACGTTGGTCGACAAATTTCAAACGTCAGTGGTTGTCACGCAAACCTTTGCATTCGATAGTCATTCAAACAGTTTTATTCCGTTCCATACTAATTGTTTCGTTCTTAATTGCACTCATTCCTTGTGGAAAGGTCGGCTGACGCATGCCTTGCAGGTAGGAGAGGTATCTCGCTAGTAGGGTAGAACAAGAATTTTCTTTGTACAGCGCGGTTAGCTGGGAAATTTCCAAATGCGTCGCACTGCTTAACCGCGCGGCGAAGGATGTATATGCTACCTCTCCCTTAACGATTTTGACTTTCTATGTTTCCGAACTACGCAGTTTCGGCTAGGCAATCATCCCAAGGAAAGGTTGACTTGTATTATTTGAAAGAGCTAAATACAGCCTCCTTTGTGTGCCTCGCCTGGGATTGTCTCCAAGTGCTGCGCACTGACGAGGTACACAAATTCGGTATGTTAACGGTCAAACTATTCAAAACTATCAGAAAGAGAATGGAAATAGATCTTAGCTACGGTCGAATTATTGAAAATAATTCGGACGTAACAACTGTAGTTGTGCTATCGTAAGTAATGAAAGAATCTAAAAAAAGAGTGATCATAGTCACAAAAAGTAAAATTTCTCATATTTGAAAAACAAACTTTGTGAACCTCTCTCGATTACAAACTACATAAAATTAAACTTTCTTCTTTTTTATAATGGATTTCTGAACGAGTTTATTTTTATGAAAATTTGATGAAAATAACATCTTTTTATAGCTTAGACTTCGATCTAATGTTATTTTAATAAAAAAGGTATGGACTCTGATCAATTTTTTCTAGGAAACAATATTCTTTTAATCTCTTTTTTATTTATTTTTTATTTTTCTTCGCTTTTTTTAAATCCTTTTCTTATATTGATAGTGGAAAAGAAACTTATGCTTCTACACAATTTGGTCATCTAATTGGACTTTGATTATTTTTTCGTTGCAGAATTAACATATGAGTCGTTCTTGCCTTCCCCAGGATTCGTCGACCTTTAATTTTTCTGGATCAGACCCGTATTTTCCACTTGCTATACTGCAGTTTGATAGCTTTCCCTAAGCTCTAATACGTGATGTTAAAGTCTCAATTTCAGTGTCGAATGGATTATGATTGTTTTTCCTCCGAGTTCTTCAATTATAGATGAATAAATTTCCATGCGCCGCGTCGTTGCTACTGTTTTTCGTTCATCGTAGTAGCTTTCATAAGAACTTTCGTATTAAATGGTACAGGGCAACTGTGTCCCCTAGAATATCTAATCAAATGTAGACATCAGTCTCTGGTTTTTACATCAGTCTCTGGTTGTTCTATATTTGTCTACAGTGGGTCATTGATTTTCGCAAAGGAAAATGTTGTTCAGAATCACCCCATCCACTACCCCTTAAAGGACTAACACTCTTTCTGGGACACTCTGTATATTTTATTTATATTATTAATAGAAATAAAAAAAAAGATAGCTAAGTATGTTTGTACAGGGTGATCCTCTCGCTACGCTACCCAAAGGAAGTGCCGCCATAATACATATGTAGAATGTAGAAGTCGACATCCCATTTCTGTCATCGCTTACTTGACCCCTGCAGCGAAGACGGCTGTGTGCGTGAAAATGTGTGTAATGAGCAGAAGAGTCCCATTTAAGCGCTGCGGAAAACAGAATATTTTCTTAACACATTTTCACGCACACAGCCGTCTTCGCTGCAGGGGCCACCTCGGTCAAGTAAGCGATGACAGAAATGGGATGTCGACTACCATATTCTACTGTGGCGGTACTTTCTTTGGGTAGCGTAGCGAGAGGATCACCCTGTACATTTTGTAAGAGCGTGTGTTGGGACAATCGCTGAGAGGGATCGCGACGTTGTCCAGAGTCCCGTTGGGTACCGTCGTAAACCATCTGGGGCCCTTATGATGACGGGAATTGGCGAGGGCCTGATCGTCCTCACCCCCTCGCTACGGCGATGACGACCAGGCCTCGGAAAGCGGAAGGCTAAGGTTTTCCCGAAAAGAGTGGGGCGCGGGCCTTCCTTTCAAGGGATGGAAAAAGCGCGCCGAGGTTAAAAGTAGAGAGATCGCTAAATTGACTGTGCGTAGCGAGTAGGAGCGGAGAGTGTTTGAACGAGCTAATTAAACAATATCCTGAAAACTTTGGACTTTTATTTAACCAACCTTACAATTTCTATAGAAAGAAAAAGGATACTCAAATGTTAATAGAGGAGTTAATCGAATAATACTTATGACGACGCCTCATGGTCAAGATGGAAGAAACGTGAAAAAATTGCAATCGGAATACATACCCCAACTCCGACCGTTTACATTCGTCCGTCGATTCGACCCTCCATTTACCAAACGCCTTTGCTGGACCCGATTATACGCTTAATATATTTTTTTTTATTGTTAAAACTTGTTAACACGTTAAATACCATCGGTGACCGACAACGCAGATTACATATGCCTGAATAATTAAAAAAAAAAGCAATAGAAGAACATTGTGTTAAATAAATTTGAAATTTGAAAATTAACTATTTCTATTCTTAATTATTAAAGCTTCAATACGTCCCACTACAAATGGCCGTTTTCACTGTGAGGTTTAATGTGCTCACTTCGTTTATATGTACTGTTCGTTGCTGGTAAGTTGCCGTCCAATCAAATTCGTTGATCTGCCTCCAGTCACACGTATTATGTTTATTGGCCGAGGCCCTTACATCCACAAATCTATCGCGTGACGAACGTCGCTAAGGACAGACATTGAAACAGAATGAGATGAAGCGATAGCGAGCGACGATTCGGACGCATTGACGTAGACGTAGATTCGGGGTTTACATTATTACGAAAACAGGAGAGTTTTTACACTTTCCATAATGTAATTTCCATAAATTTTGCATAATAACAACTGTTGTCAAGAATGAGTATTATAAAAAATCCATTAATATCCCGAAAAAATTGCATGTTTATATAGTTAAATGTATCTTCTGCGAATATGGAAATTTTACGCCTATGCAATATGACCGCTGACTTCTCAAGTTACGGGTTCCTGGAGGGGATTAGGTGGAACGAACGCACAGTCCCCTTGCCCCTCTGTCGGTTCAGTTTGTTGGAGCTCGGCAACTTACCAGCAACGAACAGTACTTACTGGATTTGTTTCAGGATGCAATTGAATTTTTGTTTTTATTTTGTGTAGCATATAATCTTGTTTACATGTATGTAATGTTTTAACACATATAGGCGTTTAGTGGAGGGGAGAGAGTTTCGTCTCCCCGGACGCCGTGAGTTCGGGCCGGGGACGCTAGGTGGCGACGAAGATGATCGGTGTTCTCTCGCAAGCACTCGCCCGGCAGGCCGTTCGGCTATATGTATATAAGTTCCAAATAGCAGTACGATAGGTGTCTGGGACAGGGCTCGTCCGTTGTCAGCCCCACTGACGAGTCTGACAGACGATTCCGAGATGAAATGCTTTTCTCTCTCTTACACACATAAAAACATTAATTCATGTTACATCAAAGCAAACAGGTACATATTGTTTATGTAATATATACGAAAAACGTATATCCATATTTTTTAAAATAGGTAGTTAATTTATACTGAATCTTTTAGTGAACGGAACGTTAAGCAGTACCTATTTATTCAATTATTTTACTATATCCATGATTTGTAGATAGTCCAGTCAAGAATAATAATATAATCTGTTCCAAAGATTAGTGCGTATTCACAAGATAATGTACTTGAATTTTCTTCAATTATTGTCCTTTCTACCGTTGCTTAGCATCCTCGGTCTTTAGATTTGAAAGGCACATGTCACCAGAGGGAAATTTTCTCCTTCAACGATGTGTTATCCCATTGTCCCAAACTTTCTGTACATTTTGGATAGTTTCTGCAGCGTTATGCCCGAGTTTGAACTTACGTATAAAGCAATAGTATTCATAAATTATGGTTGCTTGTATTTGACAGAAACATAGAGGAAAAGGTGGGAATATAGACGGGGGTTGTAATAGGCACCACGTTTGCTTTCTTACAAGAAATGATGCCGAATCTGGATGTTTAAAAAATTATGAAACTTTGTGAATAGTTTTTAGTCTATAGGGGTAAAACTTGCCCTTAAAATTTTCAACCGTTTTACGAATTTTTTTTTTTTCGAAATCATTAGAGATATCGAAAAAATTCATAAGTAGGCCAAGCAACGGGGCAAAAAACAATGTATTTTTCGCAGTTAATAGGTCCTATACACCGACCACGCCAACATAAGAAAGGTACTTAATAGTTTAATTGTGCCATATTTTGGAAAGGCAAATGGCATTGGTAAATTATTTATTAACGATTTACACCCAGAAATCGTATTTTTTTAGTTAATGTAATGGAGCAATCTTCATGCCATCAATAGAAACTTTGTAGATAATTAAATTACGAAGAAGATGAGCTATCGTTCGACCTGATCGGATAATTACGGGCGGAGAAAACTCGGAAAAACCAGAAAATTCGACGTTTGTTTATTAAATTAATATCTCCGTTAATTTTCAACATTATGCTGTTTGAGTTTGTAAAAAAATTTATGCCGTGAGATAATTAGTTTTTGCGTTATCGCAATTTCAATAATTTCATGCGATTTATTGCATAATGTCTGCTATCGATATGGATGATCCGATTTAAATTTTAAAAGCAGATTTAAAAACTACAAGTACAGGGCAACAGAACGTTTATCTTGGTTTTTCATTACAATGTTTTGAAATACATTAAAAAACGGTCCAAACATGGCTACAATCGGCCGAGCGCCGTAAACTGGCAGTGTGGTGGGAGGAGATGGAAAGTAGGAGCAGGGTATATATAGTAATACAAGCGGCCAGCGTGATGTTCCCATCTCTTCCCACCACACTGCCAGTTTACGGCGCTCGGCCGATTGTAGCCATGTTTGGACCGTTTTTTAATGCATTTCAAAACATTGTAATCAAAAACCAAGATAGACGTTCTGTTGCCCTGTACTTTTAGTTTTTAAATCTGCTTTTAAAATTAAAATCGGATCATCCATATCGATAGCATACATTATGCAATAAATCGCATGAAATTATTGAAATTGCGATAACTCAAAAACTAATTATCTCACGGCATAAATTTTTTTACAAACTCAAACAGCATAATGTTGAAAATTAACGGAGATATTAATTTAATAAACAAACGTCGAATTTTCTGGTTTTTCCGAGTTTTCTCCGCCCGTAATTATCCGATCAGGTCGAACGATAGCTCATCTTTTTCGTAATTTAATTATCTACAAAGTTTCTATTGATGGCATGAAGATTGCTCCATTAGTTTTTATTTTATAACTAAATTAACTAAAAAAATACGATTTCTGGATGTAAATCGTTAATAAAAAATTTACCAATGCCATTTGCCTTTCCAAAATATGGCACAGTTAAACTATTAAGTACCTTTCTTATGTTGGCGCGGTCCGTGTATAGGACCTATTAACTGCATAATAAATATACCCCGTTGCTTGGACTAAAGCAGAAGCTATTCGTCTTAATGTATAATATTTTTTCATTCTGTACCAAGAAATTATTTAAACAAACACAAAAAGTTATGAACAAAATGTTTAAAAACAATTTCTTATTTCAATACTAAAAAATACTATATATTAAGACGAATAACTTTTGCTTATGAGGTGTTGCGATATCTTTAACAATTTTGGAGAAAAATAATTTTTAACAAAAAAAACATCCGACTTCGAAATGCACTAAAAAGTGTAAAATAATTTCTATTTTATTTATACCAATATTCCGTAGCTATTAATAATATCTACTTAATCGTTAACAGGATACCAAATACATTTCAAAATTTTCGGAGGCGGCGCAAAATTAAAAACTATTCCTCTACTAGGTAGATCCTAACTCGGTCGTTGGCAACCTATGATAAATCACTCATTTGATAATTTCAAGTAAACAATATTCAACGGGAATCAACAAACCCATTGCGAATTAACTATACTGCAGTTCACGAGTGACCGCACTTAACTCGCGCAGCTAGTGACCTACTGAGGTCTAGGGAGATTTTTAATAGTGCGTGTGATTCCCCTTTACAGCTTGCTTCTTCCTTTGCGTTCACATCATTTTTTTTTTGCGACAAATAATAGGAATTTCATTGTATCGTGAAACTTTACAATATCATCACCGGTTATCAGTTATCGTACGTCATATATTTCTGCCCACCATTTATATGATCGCAAAGTATAATAAGAAGCAAGCTGTAGAGGGGAATAACACACGTTATTAAATCTCTCTAGACCTGGTGAGCGGCGCGAGTTAAGTATGGTCTCTCGTGAACTGCAGTATAAATACATCAGGAGTGCTGCCAATTTCTCATACAATCGTTACAATTACAAATGTTTTCAGCCGTACCTATAATTTTTCTCTTACGACTTATTAATTACCAAGTTTGCCATACCGGAATCAAATCGTTATTGGCAGCATCGTTTGTTTGGGTATTTTTAATTTTGCGCCGCCTCCGAAAACTTTGAAATGTATTTGGTATCCTATTTAACGATTAAGTAGATATTATTAATAGTTATGGAATATTGGTATAAATGAAATAGAAATTATTTGATACTTTTTAGTGCATTTCGAAGTCGGATTTGTTTTTTGTTAAAAATTATTTTATCTTCAAATTGCGTCATGAGTTCTTTTTCGATCACCTCTTTTAATTATAAATCGTCTTTGTTACGCATCTTTACGCCGAATAGCAGCTCAAACGAGGTCATTCCGATGCTTCGCTGAAACGCCGAGTTCAATATTCTTTGTAATTTGTCAACATATTTGTACCATTTAGTCGGGTCCTCTATAGATAATTTTGAAAGTGTAGCAATAATGGTTCTATTTAATCTTTCTACTTGGCCGTTTGCTTTCGGAAGGCCGGTTGTTATCAACACGTGATTTATATTTTCATTTTGACAATAGTCTTCGAATTCTTGAGAGATAAAGGCGGTTCCTCTGTCTGATACTATTTGTATAGGGTTTCCGAATACACTTTTCTGTACGTCTAATTTATTTATAACCTCGCGCGTTGTCGTCGATTTTGTTGGATATAGCCAAATAAATTTTGTGAAGCTATCGATAATGGCGAAAATATGATTGTAGTTTTTATGAGTGGATTCTAGAGGCCCCAAGTGATCGATGTGGTATGTATGCAATGGAATATCTGTTTTAGTAAGAGGATTTAGTAAGAATCCTTCTTGTTTTCCTAATTTTCTATTTGCCAGAATGCACGGAATACAATTGCTGATACATCGCTCTATTTTTTGTCTAAGATTCGGAATGAAATAGTCTTGAGAGATTATATTTTCGATACGCACAACAGCAAAGTGTCCTTTTTAGTGAGCATCTTGAATAATTTCGTCTTGTAGAGCTTGCGGTATTACTAATAATTCTCGGCCGTCAATAAATTTGTAAAGTAAACCGTCTCGAATAGAATAATCTTTGTAAGGTCTGTCTTTCAAAATTCCAAAAAGTAATTTAATTTCCGAATCTTCTTCTTGCAATTTCTTGATCTTAGGAATAACTGGTATTTTCCTTATTGTCGTTATTGCATTCCTACTCAACGCGTCTACATGCTTCATTCTTGTTCCTGATCTGTGTTCTATTGTGTAATTGAAATCTTCTAAGAAAAGGCTATGCGCGGGATTAAATCTCTTTTATCCATTGTTTTTTGAAATACCGCACAATCCGTCACAATTTTGAAATTTATTCCCAACAAATACGTTCGAAATTTTTCAAATGCTCTAACAATAGCAAGGGCTTCGAGTTCATAACTACTATAGCTTTTTTCTTCGGGTTTAGTTTTACGGCTCATATAGTATACAGGATGTAATTTCTCGTTATCAGGAGAATGTTGCATTAACACGGCTCCAAATCCGTCTTTACATGCGTCGGTATGTAATTCAGTCTCGCAATTTGGGTCATAAATTTTCAACACCGGACTTTGACATAGAATTCTTTTCAATTCGTTAAACGCTACTCTTTGTGGATTACCAAATTCAAAAGATTTTTCCTTTCGCAACATATCACTAAGGGGCTTTGCAATAATAGAATAATTAAATATAAATTTGCGAAAGTAACCTGACAAGCCTAAAAAGCTTTGTACGTCTTTCATGTTCTTCGGTTCTGGGAAATTAATAACGGCTTTTACTTTTTCTTCGGACAGATAGACTTTCCCATCTTCGATATGGTGACCCAAAAATTCGATACGTCTGTGCATCCACTTACATTTCTTTAAGTTTAAATCTAAACCGTATTCGCTGGCAATCTGTAGAACTAACTTCAATCGCGTCAAACATTCCTTTTCGTCCGTCGCTGGAACTATTATATCGTCTATATATATTAGGGCAATACCCCGAATAACTAACTCTCTATATGCGTCATTTATAAATCTTTGAAACACCGACGGACAGTGGTCCGGATTGGGAAATCGTGTGCCATTTTCTCAAAAAATCAATGTTCGAATATCAGTATTTATGAAATGTATTTAATTTTCTAAATGTCCATCAGTTTTGAAAATGAAAGTATTTCTAAAATTTAATGCAATTTTATAATAGAAATGATGACTTAAAGTCGGACTTTTTAAAAATAGTGTTTTTCACCCAAAAATTTGCATGTTTTCTTTTAGAAGTACTGACGTTCTTGTTAAATATTTTTGTTTCATTCTTTTTTTTCAATAAAGAGCATTCTTTTGCGATAAGAAATCACTTATTACATTATTAATTACCGTATAGAATGTACTAGAAAAGTAATGCTGAATGAAGTGCAACAAATTCTTCAAATTTTTTTTTTTGACAAGGGATATCTTTCAAGTGCCAAAGACTACTGCCTTCCAACAAACTGGAATATTTTCAGCACACCTTTCTCTAAATAATCCTGCAAGAATTCCCTCGTCCCCCTGTTCAAATTATAATTGTTTAAAGCCATCAATGTTTGACGCGTCATAGTATCGACTGATGGAACTCCGCGAAGAAAGAAGCTGAATATCCGCCTTCTTCGATAGAACTGTTTAAATTATGACACTTAGGATGTTTATGCTATGGTTTAGATAAGAGTTCTTCAACTTTCTTTCGAAGCTTGGTTCATTTAGATGCATCAGAACCGTCCAAGCATTCATAGCTATCATTCGAAATATTTTTCATATTATTAAAAGTTACTGTGCTCCGTTGTGTTTTGTTTCATTTCTTATAATTTGTATTTTTTATTGTTTATGTGTTTATTTATATTTTCTGTATATAGTTCGTATATAGTTAAAGTTTAAGTTATATTTAAGTTCCGTTTTGTTTTACATCCATTAAACTTCTGTCTGGTAAGTATACAGGGTGTCATGTAACGCATTTTCACGCTCCTAGATGGTGGTAGGGGGGGTGATTCTGAACAACTTTTTCCTTTGCAAAAAAGTGGTCCGAAGCTTCCTTTTTGAATTATTAAGCAAAAACACTGACCAATCAGAGCGCGTATAACGCGCGGGCTCAGGGACGGCAGCGTCGGCTACGAAGCGGGGCTTAACGTAGGTCGCGAACGAACGGCTCGGCACCCCGTTAGCACAGCACAATAGAAAAATTAAACTAGTTAAACATTTTTTGTTGCTTTTCAAAACGAATACGGAATCTAATCTCTTGTCGCCTGTCATTATGTAAAAAAGGAAATTTTAAACATTCTAAATAACAAATAAAAATGTTTGAAATGAAATAATGAATACAAATTTTAAAACAATTTCAGTGAAACTTACCCATTCGTTCGTAAATTCCTATCTGGGTCAATCCAGGGTTATTGTGTCAGTCTTCATCACTTGACGAAGAAACACGTGTGCAGAACAGCTGATTTCACGGTCGGGCTAGTGAACTCGCCTCGTTTATTGCACTTAGGTATCGCACTCGCGCAGCCCCTTTCGGGGTCGATTTTTTCACTGAAACGACCACACAAAATCGTTTATTGTACTTAGGTAGCCCCTTTCGGGGTCGACTTTTTCATTAAAACGACCGCACAAAATCACTGTTACTTTTCACGCACTTTAACCTTATGACTTGAATTATTAAAGTTAGCTGCATAATGAATAAGTAAATTTATGTTTACTGTACGCTTAATAAATTGCTGGCCGAAAGGGGCCAATTGTTTTAATCGATGAACCAATGTTTACTCTACGTGTAAACAATAGGTGGTCCCGAAAGTGGCCGATTGTTTTAAGAATGCATGAAGGATTCCACGTATCCCCCTTGATGCTCCAAACAAATTGCTGCGCGTGAGGCAACTGACTGCTGCACCTTCCGCAATGTGTCTACGGTAATGTTTGCGACGGCACCATGAATTAGTGCCATTGCCTGGTCCGCCGTTTCAAACTTTGGAAATGTTTATTGTTCCAACCATTCGAAAAATCGGCAACGTTGACTTTTTCCAGACAGGTAAACCCTTCGATGTCGAAGTTTCTGTAACACGTTTGTCGATTGCTAATTGACCCTTCGGAAAAACCCACTTTGGGGATGAAGCGAAAAAGTCAAATTCAGGTAAACCGATCTCATAAACTTCGTATAAATACCGTCAAACTGTTGGAACAGAAATCATTTTCAAAGTGAAAAGCTAGGTGAAAACATCATGACGCGTTCGACCGAAGATTATTATAACATGTTCTGCATTTATGTGGGGGACATGTTCTACCAACATGATGGTGCACCTGCACATTTCGCCGTAAATGTTCGCGACTACCTACATGAAGCCTTCCAGGACAGGTGGATTGGCCGCGGTGGGCCTGTAGCGTGGCCCCCACGATCACCGGATATGAATCCGTTGGATTTCTATCTTTGGGGGTATCTGAAGGTATGTTTACAGTTATGTATCCATTTAATTATGTTTTTGTATTTTTAATAATAATTATTTTTATTCAATAATTATTTTAGAGCGAGGTATATCGACACCCCATTGAAACGGCGGGTGAGGCAATGGCACTAATCCAAGGTGCCGTTGCAAACATTTCGGTGGACACATTGCGGAAGGTGCAACGGTCAGTTGCCTCACGTGCAGCGATTTGTTTGGAGCATCAAGGGGGATACGTGGAACCCTTCATGCATTCTTAACACAATCGGCCCCTTTCGGGGCCACCTATTGTTTACACGTAGAGAAAACATTGGTTCATCGATTAAAACAATCGGCCCCTTTCGGGGCCAGCAATTTATTAAGCGTACAGTAAACATAAGTTTACTTATTCATTATGCAGCTAACTTTAATAATTCAAGTCATAAGGTTAAAGTGCGTGAAAAGTAACAGTGATTTTGTGCGGTCGTTTTAATGAAAAAGTCGACCCCGAAAGCGGCTATCTAAGTACAATAAACGATTTTGTGTGGTCGTTTCAGTGAAAAAATCGACCCCGAAAGGGGCTGCGCGAGTGCGATACCTAAGTGCAATAAACGAGGCGAGTTCACTAGCCCGACCGTGAAATCAGCTGTTCTGCACACGTGTTTCTTCGTCAAGTGATGAAGACTGACACAATAACCCTGGATTGACCCAGATAGGAATTTACGAACGAATGGGTAAGTTTCACTGAAATTGTTTTAAAATTTGTATTCATTATTTCATTTCAAACATTTTTATTTGTTATTTAGAATGTTTAAAATTTCCTTTTTTACATAATGACAGGCGACAAGAGATTAGATTCCGTATTCGTTTTGAAAAGCAACAAAAAATGTTTAACTAGTTTAATTTTTCTATTGTGCTATGCTAACGGGGTGCCGAGCCGTTCGTTCGCGACCTACGTTAAGCCCCGCTTCGTAGCCGACGCTGCCGTCCCTGAGCCCGCGCGTTATACGCGCTCTGATTGGTCAGTGTTTTTGCTTAATAATTCAAAAAGGAAGCTTCGGACCACTTTTTTGCAAAGGAAAAAGTTGTTCAGAATCACCCCCCCCTACCACCATCTAGGAGCGTGAAAATGCGTTACATGACACCCTGTAGAAACGCTTCAAAATCCATTACATGATTATTTTATATATGTAGCATTTCTTTATTTGCTATTCAGATATTCATTTAATATAAATGGAGGATTTTCAAACAAATAAAGATTTATTCTTTATATTGCCAACTTCAGTCCATAAATTATTAATACACGCGGCGGAAATTATAAAGATGCATTGTTGCCAATAGGGCAACTTTCAGAGGAAGCATAGGAAACGCGTCATAAAGATTTTAAACGCATAAGATACAAAAACACGCGGGAAAGTTCGAGATTATACACATACGAAGATACATTAAATCGACTTCTTTTGACATCTGATCCATATATATCCAGTATAAGAATGAAATCATACTGTAAAAAAGTTGGGGTATTAGGTGCAGAAGCATTAGAATTAATAAATAATTAATAAATAATTTAATAATAATAATAGTACCAATAACAACAACAATAACAATTGTGATACAATTTTTCTTTAACCTGTCCATAGCCTAGAATTTCCACATTATCTGGTTCAAGTTGCATGCCAATATCACATACGGTTTAAAAGTTACAACAAAAAGGCACACGATTTTCCAATCCGGACCACTGTGCGACGGGGCATTAGAAAGACCGAATGGCATCTTGGTAAACTGATACTGCGTCACGAATGCAGTAAACTTTCTACTCTCTTTATCGACCGTGATATGGAAAAATGCATTTTTTAAATCGATGGTACAAAAAATGCGAGCTTCAAGCAAACGATCTAATAATTCTTCGATTAGTGGAAGCGGAAATTTATCTTTTACTGTAATTTTATTTAGTTTTCGATACTCGATACAAACACGAGGAGATCCGTCTTTCTTCTTTACTATTACGACTAGACTCGCGTATTCAGATGCACAAGGTTCAACAATGCCGTTTTCAAGCCATTCGTTTATTTGTTTTTGTAACGCGTCTCTCTCAGGTATGGGCAATCTACGCGGTTTTTGGCTTTCCAGTTTTTCTTCTTTAAGAATAATTCGCATTTTTATCTCCGAATCTTTCTTCTTATCGGGTTTATACGAGCTTATTAGTCCGTGTAATTCGTCACGTATTTCGTCGTCTTGAACATGTCTTAAATCTAACGGGTTACTATCGGTAGGAATTTGCGTCAAAAACGTACACAATGGAATTTTACGCAGCGTAATATTTTGCGGATCGACTATTAATTCAGCTAGATTTATAATATCGGTACCAATTACGCCTTCCATTTTCATTGAATCTACTGGCACGATGTAATACGTGGTTGGAAATTCTTCCGAATCTATTTTAATAATTACTTGTACGTATCCGAGGGGTTGAGTTTCGTTTCCTTTACCGAATCCCGATAATTTCGTCGTACATGGATAAAGATTGCCAATACCGATCTTCTTATAAACGTCTTCGCGTAGCGAACTAACACAACTACCAGTATCTACTAATGCTTTAACGCATACGTCGTTAATAAAAATGTCTTTGCGCATGTCATGTTTTGCTGCCGTCGATATACTATTTACAGCCGGAGTGGGATCTATAATTGCAGGTGACTTACCCTTTTCCTTGTTTCTACGTTCGGTGGCGGTATGACCAAAAGACTTACGCTCGAAACACTTTTTCCCCAATGCTTTTCGATTACAGTCTCTAGAAAGATGCCCTTTGTTGCCGCAATTATAACACCGTGGTTCGAATTTCGCTGTTGTTGGTTCTTGTTTCCTTGTAAACGTCGTTTTCTTCGAATATTCGCCCTTTCTTCCGAAATCCGTTCTTCTCGTTGAGTCTTCTCTCGTTTTTATCTGCTTCTCTTGATTCTTCTTCCGCAACGTTTCATAAATTTTTAAACGGTCTTCAAAATCACTGACAAAGGAACATCGGGGACTGATACACTCCGATTTTAATGAAACTTTGCATAAATATTTATTAGACCTGTTTATGAAAATAACTATAATTCGTTGGTGCCCGTTTTTCACTTTAAGGGAGATATCAACCCTTTTATCCGAACCGCCCTTTCTATATACGTGCTTATAAATCGTAAACAACAAAAGATATAAAAAAATAGTTGAAATAAAAGTTATACCGTTTCTTGAGGTCTATAAGGCTGCGTGCAAGTTTTTTTTTTTAAATCATCCATTTTGCAAAATTGAATTCCCCTCCCCCTCCGCTTTGAAAAATTTTACTTTTTTTTCAATCAATAAAAGCGCCTATTTATTACGAATTCAACGATGTATTATAGTGTATAGTTGTTTTAATTATTCCGATGGAATTTTTGATTTAAGTTGTTTGATTTGTGTGTATTGACCGCTAACTCGACTTATAGTAGGTACTTGCGACATTAATAGAAGCTATATACGTTTGTAAACTTTTTAACTTTAACTAATTTTAAACTTTGCGTTGTACATTTATAACGTTACTTCATGAATTTATCTACCTAACATACAATTTCGAAAATCTTTCAAATTATCCCAAAGATACCAACCTAACCAATTTCGATAAATATGCAAATTGCTGATATCACTTTCAGCTTCAAATATCTGAAAAAACTATAAGAGACTGCTGGACAAAAATCATTACGGTAAGTTACTTGGGATCAGCTCCTTGACAACGTATCTGAAGATCAATGCAATTGAAGGTGGCTCCAGTAATATGTATATTTATAAAAGAAAAATTATAAAAATTAATTGATACGTGTGAGACTCGGTCCTTCTAAGTTTTAGAGGTTAGACCCTGTATAACATTCAACTGAAGTATTTTAAATTTACTTTTTTTATCTACGTTAAATCTGTCACATAGGTCTCTGATGCAATTAATCGGCTTTTAAGAGGTCGACTGAGCAGAATGTGAAAGAGAAGAAGAGATAAAGTGAAAAATCTTAACTTAATTACTTAATAATATAATTAGGACGAAAGTGACTAGTGAAAAAACTTTGCGCTTGTAGCCGGAAGAGGTGCTTGCGTTTCAACCTGGCTCGTCTCTGGGACGATTGTAAACAGATATTTTCTTGGTTGATTCACAGATTGAAGGGCGCAGGCGTCGTCTGGTTGGCGGCAAAGCGTCGGAACGCTCGGCTTACGCCAGTCAGTTGACGTAGCCGCGTCGTTCACGAAACACTATGTTCCGGATTCTCGCGATCCCGGTTTTCTGCATCGTGGCATGGGTATCCGCGCTGAACGATCCGTTGTCAGGTAAATCGAGTTATCATCCGATTAGCTGAACCTTTTGCCCTCGGTTTTCCAGTGAGACTAGATCTTTGTTTTGTTGAAACGTGTCACTATACAGGTGTTTCCTTTTCATTGTTAAACGCTGTTCGACAGCTTTCAATGGAATTGTTATTAATATATTTTTGTTTGGTGTTCATGATTTCAAAACTCTCCTGTCGTTGTGCGGATGTTATCAATTTTTAAACAACCAAGTTGTGGTGTGCTTACATCAGAATTCTGCCACTGATTCTATCTGGTTTGATACCCGAGTTTTGGTAGGTGGTTTTGTTTAGTGCTTCGAAAATTGTACGTCTTCATCAGCAACATAATTGTACGTAGCAAAGTGTGATATTCGTCTCATTTTTTTCTCATTTCATACTGCAATATAATCTCTCTTGCGAATGGTCACTCTATAATGATTGCAAACTTTTATTAATTCAATTCACAAGTCCAAAACGTTACGATCGTAATACTTGTTCTAAATGAAAAAAAAGAAAACAAAAATGAAAGAACACTAGGAACCAGTGCTATGGAATTTATAACGTGCATTTTTAATATCAGGTAGTCCTTCCATCTGATACATAAATTACTTGTTTATGATATCACTTGAAGGAGTTGTTAGTGTAGTTACATTTGTTAACCCTTGGATAACGGGCCATTAAAAAAGCCACAATTTTAATTTAATTTTGTATTTCACAATATTTTCGTTTTCTAAATTTTACACTGCTCTTTTAAAATTATTCTTCTAATATACGGAAACGTTAAAAATTATACAGTTAACTTCAGGATAATATCCTTGTTTGGATCACGACTGGCCCAGGCTGAACTGTTCAAGGGTTAAACGTAACTCGGGAAGAATAGTGAAATCATTAGGATGTGTAAAGCAAGTATTTTGTCATTTGTTATTTTTATATGATATTGAAATGCAGTGAAAGTTATACCAAAGTGATAATAAGGTGTTTAAATCTTTCTCTCATCAACATGCTTAGTATGTTGCTTGATTACTATTTACTAATCTGGCAACTGGTATTTTTTATAGATCTCGTGTTAGTATTATCTCATCTCTCAAGAAAACTTTCTGCAGGTGTGTTTCAGACTTCCGGATATTTTTTTCTCATTAATCACAATTTGTCCGCGGGGAATTTAGATTTCATTGTAGTTATTCTAAATAAGCTTTACGTACTTTTCTTGCATGGGTGAGCGACCATTATCATGGATCATTCTAGTTACTACCAGACGATAGAAGTCACGTACATAAGATTCCAGATATTTTTTAAATATGACGATTTTCGAGCGACACTGTATGTGAGTCATCGTATCTGATTCATTTGCTGAATTCCATGCTGTCTCTTATTCTAATGATTCTTCGTAAATTCTCTAATTCTGGCAGTTTTGTTTTATTCTATTATTATGATAGTTTTACCCTGGGAAATTATTTAACTTTCAAAGCATAATAGAAGGTTTTGAGAAGAATTATGAAAAATAAAAAATGTTTTAATTCGGTTTTAAAGAATTTGATTTTGTTTATTATTAACACGTTCAACCAATTTCAAGTACAAACTACTTGATTCTCCGTTTTTGTTGCAATATTGTATACTACTATTTTAAACAACTGTGTATATAGTTGGTGTGTTTTCGAAATTGAATTTTCCGGAAATGAAGACTGACGTAAAAAACTTCTTTCACGTACTTACAGGTACTGTTTGCATGCATTATATTATTTCTCTTTATAAGAATCACAATTCTGTAAGACAAATACGTATTTTGTATGTCACTATGAATGTTGTATTCGTTAACATGTTCATTTAATACTTCAATGATAAACATAAATACAGGGTAACATTAATGTATAATATTGCATGTATTTTCACGTGTATAACATGATAAAAAAATGTTCTTATAGTTCATTATATCTTATTTAGAGTTGCATAATTTTAATTAAAAAAACAATAAATAAGTACCACTCATATGGTATTATTTAGAAGCAGATTTATCATTGGAATAATGAGAAATAATTTAAATTAAATCAGAACAATCTATTTCCATTTTCTAAATTTTACACTTTCTTTAAAAATTATTCTAATAATATGTGAAACTCTTTCGTTTAACAATCATACATTTAATTTTAAGTTAATATCCTTGTATATATTTTGCTAGTTTGGCTCACGATTGACCCTGGTTTCGTTATTCAGAGTTAATTTAATTACTAACAAACTAGCATAAATTATTTTTACCTATTCCAATAATAAATTATACCTTTGCTTCAAAATCACCCAAGTTCTAAGCATATGAAAACTTTTCACCAACTGTATATCTATATTTCTCGCTCTTATTGTTCTGAAGGTGTTGCATTAAAGAAATTAGTATAGTCGCAGCAAATAATCGTAGGTTATTTGGAAACGTCGCTTATCTAATACGTAACCGTTTTATTATTTCTTAGAAAAAGAATGGTTACCCGTGACACGCGTGATAGCACTCTAGAGAGGTGATCGAAATCTTATCGACACGCTGAATCTCTTTAATCGCTACCCCCGTTTTAGTGCTTCATATATAGTTGCATAAAATGCGCGTCGGTACGGATTCGCGCACGACGTTGCGGAATCGTGTTGTAAATTTAGTTTTCTATCGATCGAAAACGATTCCACTGTTCTCGAAACAATCTTTCCCTTCCCATTTTCAATCGTGATATTTCATCAAGATGGAAGGTAGTTCAATGAAAGGAAATAAATTATTCTTACTCACGATAATCAGAATATTATCAACTTTCACTTATTGTTAGAGAAGTGATCAGATATTAGAAATGAAAGAAGGTATGATATTTTTAGTTAATTGTCTGACTTCTATGGTACTGAATATTAATGTACTATTGACCTAGTAATGTACTATTTTTAAACAGGAATAACTTCCTTCTCGATTATGAATTACGAAACTTAATACCTTTCTACACGTGTAAATATTAACCATTTTTCCTCGAAAAAATTTCACCGATAACCTAAATATCCTAATTATAGAACCAATGAAATTTCTATAATGCAAAGAAATTCTGCTCCACTTTTTGAGCAGCATTTTTCATTACCCATTGAACACTTGCAAACTTACAAATAAGATGATTTTTTAGCGATCAATGAAGAATATTTTGATCATCAGTATTAGGGGTATAGAAGTATCCGAAAATTTGGTTAGGGCGAAATCTTGAAAGTTTATTGAATACATAAATTTGTTCCGGTACCTATAATTTCGAAACTCGAACTTGATTCGAGACCCGAAATTCAATTACATCTGATTATACACGATAACATAAAAAGACTTTTAAACTGAAAAATTTATAAGTCTGAAAAATCATGCCTCTCGCATGAGTATCCGGCTGCGAGAGGATCACCCTGTATAGTGTCGGCTCCTGGATTGCGTTTCGGGTCTCGCAGGGAGTTTGAGTTCCGGGTTCATTACGGGTACCCGAACAAATTTTTGTTCTAGATAAACATTCAGAGTCTCATGTGACTCGATTCGAGCGTTATCGAACCCGATTCGAAGCTGATATTCACATACTTCTATCTAGTCGGCAAATATAAAGTCATTGTTTCTGCGATACTGTTCTGTATGCAAGTAGATGCATCTCCGAGATTTTGTTGCATTATATGATTGAACTTGTTTTGATACCTTTTGAAGAATATGTTAATGACTTTGAAGGTATAAAAGATGACAGGTAAAATGAATTTCTGTTCATTAGATGTCTCTATGGGGAAAGACGAACTTAGATTCGTGGTAAAGGTACATTCAAATGGAAACGTGCAAAGTCAGCATTGTGCGAGCCGCGCTCTTTCTTTCCTTATCCTTCTATTCTGCGCCCCTTTTCTCAGCCCCCTCGCCGCGCGAATCATGGCAAGTATAAATTATCACGGCGGAAGTTAGTCCAACGAACTCTCCTTATCCTTTTGCGTGATAATAATTACTCTCTCTTTCTCGACCAGTCGAGTGGAAATAGGTTCTTTAGTCGTCTGACGGGACACTTCGTAGATCGTGCGGGAGATCCCTCGTCTATTCGCACCGAAACAATTATTTCTACGTCTATCGAGGCGAGGATGCATGCGCTTGTTACGATTTAAATAGCAAATTCAAAAGTCGTAATTAGTCGGATCGATCTGCGGAACATTGACACTGTTTCATCAAGAATTGATCTCCTTTCTACAGGGTGGCTCGTAAGTCGGGAACAGGTTTAAATAATTATTAATTTTCTTTATTGTTAATATTATTTATTCATTTTTGGTTAATTATGAGGTATTATGAGTTTCCAGTTACTTAACTTTTTTTTTAAACAGACATGGCAACTTCAATGAATAAAGTAATTTTTATTGTTATTGCATCTCGTGCTACTTTACAAATATACAGAAGCGTGGGAAGATATATAAATTTAAAATAGTAATTAACATGACGTAATACTAAAGGCACTGAATTAATTTGTGAATCTAATAATATTTTTCTGTATCTACACAATATAAATAGTATAATTTTTAATATAAAATATGAATTTCTTTATAAGTTACAGATTATTATTATTTAGGTTTTTTGATATTGCATATAAAGCTGTCAACCGAAGTGGAAAAAATTTTAAATCGAACTGATGTACTATCCACTGATATAACGCAATGCACCTGTTGTGCTTTTGGGATTTGTACAGATTACTTAAATCTGCCTCTGATAGCTTTAAATTCATTATAGAATTATCCAAATTGGCTGTTACATCTTCAAATTGAAATAAAGTCCGCACTGTTTGAAATTTGTCAGTTTTCTTTTTTTTAAATGAGATCTATTTTACGACATTAACTCTCGGACGACGGACCATAGGAGGAACCATAATAATAATGTAATTGTGTATTCTATATTGTTTTCATTTTCTAAATTTTACATCGTTCCTCTAAAAATTACTTTTACAATATATGAAACTCTTTCGTTTTTAAGTTATTCATTTGACTTTACATTAATATCCTTGTATATATCTTGTAAATTTAGGTCACAATTAACCCAGACTTCGCTGTTCAATGGTTTATTGTGTAACGCAATATTATTAAGCTTCAACTACATTTTTACATTCCTGGGGAATTTCTATTCAGTTTTATTAGTGGCTCGTCAATCATATCTGAATTATTGGCGTAGATTTTACTTTAAAAAAATTCCATAGAAAAAAGTTAAACGGTGTAAAATTGCAGGATCTTAGTGGCCAATTGATGTCCTCTTTTTGTGAAATTAAGCGTGCATTGAATTTTTCCTTCGCTAGAACGATTAAAGCGAAGGTGTCACTTAAACGGTATTGTGTTTCATAATTGAATGGGTGTCCAGAAGAGGATCTAGGAAAACGTGACAACGATTAATTTCTCACTGTAGTAGGTAATTACATAAGTAAGTAGTAGTGTAACATACGTCTTTCGTCCAATTTAAAAAATAAATAAAAGAAATTTATTAACTCGAAATTCAAAATTGCGTATAAAAATCATTATTTCTAACAGTTAGACGCGGCATGCAGGGTCGCGTCTAAATTTTTTTGGGCCTTAGGAAAAATGAAAATCGAACCCCTTCTCATATACATTTATTTCAGTAATAACAAATTCTTCTATACGAGCTCTATTTGCCAAGCTCTAATTACGTGCTTATTTTGTCTAAAAGAGTAGGCATGTATCAATTTTTTACAACATAAAAATGAGTTTTATTTTAATGAACGCATCAAGAACATTAAACTGAATAAAATTCTTTGTCTTCTTCAGAAGTCATAAATTATATCATATGAAGTAACATTTGTAACATATACCCTTCTTTTAGACACCTGTTTAATGAATGTTATGAAATAGACTTTATGTTTAAATAAAGAAACCTGACAATTTTCAAATGATTCGTATTTCATTTCAATTTGAAGATGTCACATTCCATTTGGATAACCCTAAACTATCATTTTATTTTCTAAACATTCTTCAATCCTCTAATTGTTTGTTATTGATGTTTAGCATCATTCAGATCCTACGATAAAACAAATAACAACTCCAGTATTTGCAACATAC
This sequence comes from Osmia bicornis bicornis, assembly GCF_907164935.1. NCBI lineage: Eukaryota > Metazoa > Arthropoda > Insecta > Hymenoptera > Megachilidae > Osmia > Osmia bicornis. The sequence continues at coordinate 7,937,816 of NC_060222.1, read as the reverse complement.
ATATAAATTTTATTTACTAATTGTAAGTAAGGTGAATGCCCTTATTTCTAATCACGTTCCGATTTCTACTCACCAAATATATTTCTTTTCATTATGAATATTTAGCTTATAAAATCGCTGTAAAGAACATAATATTAAATTATTTGCATACTTCCTCAAGAACAAATCTTCAGCTAAAATATGGAGGAATGGCCAAGTCAGATTCTGCCTCTTAAGTTGGACTTCTTTCTTTTTCTTTCCACAAAGTGCTATAGATGAGGGATAAGTGGACTCATTATCGTTTAATTGACATTAGGCCGTAATGACTGATACCTTCATTTCCATTTCAATTACGGTTTGAAATTAGACCCTTACTTTTCACCGAATATTTTGACACAGACACATTATTTCCGTTAATTTTTACACCACAAACAATGGTAGACAATGGCAGAAGCAAAAGAAAAGATTAGAGTACTATGAATCGATGGAAAGAGCGATAAAAGCAGTACGAACGAAGAAGATGGGGTGGAAAAAGGCTGTTAAAAGGTTTTTATTCAGAAGCTGAGAAAACTGAATATATTTGCGACTTTTGCACATAAAATTAACTAAAAAGATTGTTTCTTCTAATTAAAATATAAACTTTTTTTATTTACAATCTGGATCATTAAAAGAATATTGTCTATGAACATTTTCAAGAAATACTAATAACAAGTTCCTTGAGTAAATAAATGTTTAAAGTTAAACTTAATTTTTTTTCATAAATTGTCGATTATTTTGGGAGGTGTCCTGTACTAGAGTACTTTTTCATAACTTTCATTTCTGACATTTCTTGTTAACTTTTTAACTGGGGCGCTAACTTACCAAAAACGTATTGTGTCAAACGTTACACGACGAGTTAAATCATCATTCCCAGTTACAAGGTTAAAAATGTATGAAATTAAAATTTACCAAACTTAAAAAAAAAAAAATTTTAAACCCAAACTTACAAAACGTATACAAGGATTGAAAGAATAATTTTTAAGTAACAGTATAAAATTTAAAAACAGAAAATAATATGAAATACAAAATTACATTAAAATTGGAGCCTTTTCCGTGGTCTACCGTTCGAAGGTTAATATGTATCAACGTTGAGGCGGATACAAAGAGTTCCCTATTCGGTATGTTTAGTATGTAATTTCACAGCAAAACTATTCTGTTTCTTAATTTTTGTCCACAAGTGTAGGTCGTTTAAAACTTCACTGCAGTAATAAATTAACAATATTTACACTCAGTCTGTTTATATGAGTTGTGTTTACTATCTGAGGTCGTCAAAGGTAGGATAACACTCTTAGCAGCCCCAGAAGTAACTAATATGTACTCCATCTCGAAATGTCCGTCGCTCACGACAGTAGAAGATTGACAGTAGCAAAATTTATTACCAGGGACGCTCCGTGCATATAAAAAGTACTTGTGCAAACTTTAAAAGGCCGTTCCCTTCCCTCCTGGAAAGTTGATGAAAATAATTAAAAAATTGATATTTTTATAATCATAACATTTATTTTTTAGAAGCCATTATAGTATATGATATAATAGAATTATTACTAAAGAAATTCAATTTTTTTATTTGTTCAAAGGAGCCCATTATAATTAATTAAAACTTAATGATACTCACACTTTTCTGAATAAAATCAATAAATTGCAGGAAAAACTATCCATAAGTATTGAATGCAAAACTATCCATAACACTTGAATCCAAACAAATACAAGAGACATTTTTCTGATATTGTGGAAATCGAGTTAGAAATTCGAATGTGTTAAAAAAAATTCACGTAATGTCTCTATAAAAATTGAGTTATATTTAATACTTGGCGTATATGATAGTAAGGAGCATATACACAAACTTCTAACGAGTTTCATCTTTTATAGTTTATAAGTTATTCAATATAATAGAAAATAATGATATTGCACTTGCAGCCATTTGGCACTAAGTAGATTTTTCACAATAAGTACTTTGTGGGAAAAATGGTAAAAAAAATGAAACACCATATTTTAAAGATACGTGAGTGTTAGAAAATGCTTTTATTATGAATACCAATATTAATTTAGGGTCATTAAAACTATACTGAATTCCAACTGCTTGACGATTGGTCTCGTCCTTGAGACGAAAGGCAAACGACAACATTCCACATGCCAGAAACAAAGTCCGACAATACACACATATTAAAAATGTCTTGTTACTAATGGTAAATTAGTGCTTATATTGCAGCGTAGGAGACAACAAATTACCTGCATCCGTGTTCGCGTCGCACGATTGCATGCTTGCTCGAGCGGTTGGTTTTAAATTTGGCGCTGCGCGAGGGTGTGCGGTTGGACGACGTCACGCGACACTGCGCAGGCGCAGGCGGCGTGTCGGCGGTGGCGGCGGGGTATGGCCCGGGACCGGGCCCGTGCATTGAACCGTGATCGGTCAATTTGTGCGGGTGCTTTTCCCAGAATTTTTTTGAGTTTCCCGAATCTTGTAAAAGAGTGAATTGTGTTTTGGATCTTGGACTGGTGGTGTTCGTTGACAGGCGCTGTGGCTGTCGGGCGTGTGTCCTATTGTTGAAGCACTAGGTGCTGTCATTTTATCTGCCGTGCGGCCGGGCGATCTTGTGGGTGGTTCAGACGGCTAACTGTGCGCACAGTTCGGCGATCGGTTGATTCTGCCCACCTGGCTAGCCGTGCAGTTAGTGGTGCGTTTTTACGGCCACTTTGTCCTCTTTGCCGGGACGCCTCCTGTGATCAGGGTTTGTGATTTTTGGTAAGGACCACGACGATTTGTTGCGACGTCGGCGAGGTCCCATCCGATACGATTGGTAAGAGAGCTCTCGATTGTGCGATTATATAACAGCTTGAATGATTATACAAGTGCATGTTAGCTTTAATCTCTAGTTTTATTTCACATCTTATACTATTATATTTTGTTTGTATCATTTTATGTATATATTCTTTTAATAGAATTTGTTTGCTGGGACCAGGCTTTTTCCCCACTTTCGACTGGGGTTTTTTTACAGCCGGTACCCGTAGAGTAGAGTCAGTTAGGGTTTTGAGTTATTAAAGTTATTTTTCGTCTTATACTATATATCATTTGTTTTATTTATTTGCCGGTGTCGCCAATTCCACCTTATGTCCTTCCTCATTTTATTGTAACTCCGAATATGTAGTCGGAACAATCCATTTGACACGAAGTTATTTCAATTATTTGCATAGCAGTCAATCTGTCTAGCCTTTAAATAATACTTTTATATAACAATGGATGACATAAATTATTTGCAACATTATGTTTAACCATTCCATTAATCATTCCTGTTCTTAACTTAAACATTTTAAGAAATATCACTTGCATCCCTTTGGTTCCAAGTACCTCATATCATATACATAATCAAATAAAAGTTATTAGTGTTTATTATTAATTATACACCAAATATTATCAAATCACAGCGGAATAATAAAAAATAAATATGAAATGAAATGAAATAAAAAAGGAAAAGTATGCGTAACTGATCTAATTTTTATTTCGTCCATACAGAGCATTTATGCCTGCAGTGCTCGACAGATAAAGGGTTAAAATTCGAAATTTGTTAATACATAAATGTTTCATCAATATTCTTAATATTTAGAAGTCTGCTAATTTTCTATTGTAATCAAGACTAAACCAACGAACTGATAACTTAATATTGTTCATTTTAAATTAAAAGTAGCCCATATCCTAAAATGATAATAAGCATTATTTATACTATGAAGAAACAATAATGTTTAGGTCATCAAAACTTTTTACAGAGCACTCAAATATATTTCAGAAACTGTAGATTTCTCATAGTGAAAATAAATCGATAATTTCTTCAGTATTTCGACACACAAGCGATATGAAATTGAATATTCTCTAATGGACAATACAACAAGCTGTAAATTGGTTGATTCATTATTTATTCCAATAAAGAACTAATCAATTTCTATTGGGAATGTTGATGAAACATTCAGACAGTCAATTTCATCAGGCTTCAAGCTTTACATTTATATTTCATGTGTGTTATTACTTGTATCATATCAAACTGTCTGTTTTGAAATCCGTTATTTGATATGCGACAATCTAATGAAAGTTAAACATAAGTTTTCAAAAAGGATAAAAGAATAAATTGAATAAAGGAAAACTGGGTAAATATAAAATTAAGTTTCATTCCTCACCCAAAACAAAGTACTCAACAATCATTGCTGCCACATTTGTTTACAAGATTGCTGTAAATAGTACTGTGCAAAAAATAATAGTATTGATAAAATACCTTTTCGGTATAATACACTCCAAAAATGGATGTATAGTGTAACAATATTTTTAAAAGCAATATCAAGGAATAGATTTTTTGCTATAACAATAATTATTAACAACAAATACCATAAATGTTTGTAAGTGGGATCATCGCGGATATATCTCGTACTAAATGTGGAAGGTTTAATCGCAATCGATACATTCCCTGCAGAGTAACCGCCGAAAGATATAAATGAAGTGTTACGTTTATTGCGATAAAAGTCGTTATGAATGAAAAAATGCAAAATGTTTTTTTAATGGGACCAATCGGAAGACATACTCTACAAGATGCAAAAAGTTTCGTTTCGATTGGTCTATCCGTCTCGGCGTAATCGGTAGACATACACTGAACGTACATGAAACAGTACGTTTATTGCGATAAAAGTCGTTATGAATGAAAAAATGCAAAATGTTTTTTTAATGGGACCAATCGGAAGACATACTCTACAAGATGCAAAAAGTTTCGTTTCGATTGGTCTATCCGTCTCGGCGTAATCGGTAAATATACATTAAAAAAGAATTTAAAAAAATATATACACATCGAATTGAGTATCCTCCTCCTTTCCGAAGTCGGATAAAAAATCTCCTGGCTTTAAGGAAACACGTTCGCTTCTAGGCTAAATCGAGTTGCATATACATATTTTTTAGTAAATTAGAGAAAAGATTATTGCGGTTCGGAACGGAGCCAAGATAGAAATGCATAAGCATAAAATTGAAAGGATAATCGGACGAACGGGAAAGAGGAAGATGCGGGCGCATTAGAAGCCACTGAGATATGCCGTCGCCATTATGCACACCTTGCGGTATAATGAGCGGCCAGGCTAATGACTTAGCACCGAATTATCACTCGTCGCACGGCCGACGTCCCCATGAATCTACTATTCCGTTTTCTCACTAATTGCATGAACTTTATTATCTAAATTAGTTACAAATTTGTCTAATGCACTTGAAAGAATATTAATTCATTGAACGGCAAAGTATCTAAAAATATAGAACGTGGAATTTCTTTTTGTTTAAAGCTTAACTTTCACTGCAGGATTTTAAATTTTTGTGATTATATGGGTGAATGGCGATAAATGAGATTAATGATTTTGATGATCTGTGTGATTCTTGACTAAAGTAAAGGGACTTGACTTCTGTTAGATAATCTAGATAAATGCATGTCATATCATTTAATTGACAGATTTTCCATTACTAATTTAAATTTATTTATTCTGCTTCTTATATAAAATTTATAGTTATTTTTTCTAACTACTATCTACTATTTCTGTTTGTGTTTTCCGTTGTTATAGAAATATTCTTTCAGGTGAGTAGAAACATCAATAAATACAGTGACGATCAAAAGTTACGTACCACTTTTTGATCCTTTGAAACCTCCTGGTATATACGTGTGCCTACACTGATTTCTTAAAGATTAATTGTTTTCTCAAGATTGATGATATAAATACTACAATCCTTTTTTCAACTCTAAATTATTTTTGTATTAAGTATTAAGGAATTTTAGGATCTTGAAGCTTTGGGATCTTAGATTTTTAAAATATTAGTTTTTTAATTTTTTAATTTCCTAATTTCCCCATTTTCAAATTTTCAGATATTTAATTTTTTAATTTTTCAAATTTTCACATTTTGGAATTTTTGAGTTTTGAAATTTTGGAATTTAAAGATTAAAAATTATGGAATTTTTGAATTGTAGAGAAACCTAGTCAGATTTCCGATTATACACTTCTACAGATTGTGAAAAATTATAAAAGTTATGAGTAATATCAGCTGTGACCTGGGGATTCACTCTATAAAGGGGGGGCGGGGTGTCGCGAAATACAAATATGTTGGGCGCCAGCCACACTGTGGCAATCGAAATCAAGAAAAGGGAAATGGGGTGTTGGGCGTTCACAACGGAGGGGTCTCGGGCACTTTCGTCCGTACAGTTTCGCGGGGGAGTGCGCGAGGAGGAAATAGTGGGGGACGGGAAGGTACAGGGTCGGGATGGGTTCTCGCGGGGGTCTCTACGTTACGCGTAGCTTTACAAGAGGACACGGGGGGGGGCGAAACAGAAGGGGTGGCCGTTGCCAATCTCACACAGTATAATAAGAGGCTTACCAACGGGGCACTCCACACACAAACTCACTTTCGCAAACTCTATGGTATAATCGCTTTCTACTCCTGTATCGCTTTTCAATAACTCCGTGACGCTTTCTACAATGATAGCCTAGGGCTCAATGACGGCTCGTCGTCGCCGCTGCGACGATGAGACCGTCGTGGGATATTTAGGGGAGGGGATGGGGTTTGGAAGAGGCCTCTTCCGGCACGGGACTGATCGATTTATCGATCTTCGATATACCGGTGATCGGGGTCGATGGGGCTGACGGATTTCCTGCGGTGACGGGTGGGCTGAGGTCTTCGGGTTCGGCGACAGATGGCTCCGTGGACGTTTTGTACTCCTTTGGGTCGCTTCGTCGGAATTTCTTGGGAGTCCCTCGTTGCTCCGTGTTTGCTGGAGGGGTGGGTCTGTCGCCGGCCTCGAAGCTTCTGTTGAGGGTGGTCCTCGTTGTGGGTCAGTCCGTCGCCTCCATCGGTCCGACACCGGTGGGGAGGGAGAAAGGGGTAAGGTGAGGGAAGGGTTACGGGTTATCATTAGGTGGGCGTGTGAGTGGGGGAAGCGCAGCGATTGTAATGGGGGGGGGGGGGGGGGGGGGGGCACGGGTGTCACCACGTTACACAGCATTAAAAATTCGTTTTCAAAAGGTTAAAATAGAATAACTTTTCTATTGGATTAGTTAATTTGAATTTATTTCAGACGGTAGAAGGGTTAGTTCACTTAACGGTGTGTTCCAACTGTTTTGAGAAACTGCAGTTGACCTTTATAACGTTATCTTATTCATTCTTTTATACATTTCATACTTCCGTTCACTTTAATTCTTATGCACATTTTTTTTTTCAAAGACAAATTATTTTCCTTTATTTATTAGAAATAGGTATACAAGTAGCACTGATCACTAATAACCATCTTGGCCCCTAATTAATTATACAAGAATTAAAACTAATGAATCATTGGAACATCATTTTATGTATCTATTTTACTATTATCATTGTTTACTCTATATAATTAATTAAGAAAAGTCTACATCAACTGTAATAATAACGGACCAAGGTTACCAAATTAAATAAAACTGATTTTTCTTTAATGTTTGTTTAGTTCTAAGAAAAATAAAGCGAAGCAAACGTAAATTTAATTCTCAGAATGATGGTATATCGAGTTAGATTATTTAACCTTTTATCTTTATATAAGTTATTATCACAATTTATAAAATTCGAAATTAACACAAGAATCTGTATAAATATACAGAATATCGCTTTTTAATATTTTGTAATATTGTTACTTTTTTCAATAGCTCTTTTCATGCCTATAACCCTTGAACAACGCAGTTTCGGCCAATTGAGACAGTTACATAAAGGGGAAAAGATATCAAGGTAAAGTTAAATGTATAATTTTTAAACGAAAGGGTTGCATATATTGGAAGAATTTTTAAAAGAGCAGTGTAAAATTTAGAGAAAGAAAGTAATATGAAGTACAAAATTAAATTAAAATTAGGGCTCACTCCATGGTCCGCCGTTCAAGAGTTCAACGTTTAGGTCACATATTTTTTCGTTTTATATTCTTCTATACTTTTCCTTTATCACATTTATTGTTACTGATATTTCTCTGTCTTTTGTATGGGAGAGTTTTGTTCCTGTATATTGAACAAAATATTATTATAATAATTTTTTACACAAAAGGTGCAAACTTTTCTTTAAATATTTCCTTCTCGTGTTTTCTTTTTTTTCTTCTTTCTTTTTTCTTTTCTTAAACCATGAATCATAACCAAAATCACAAAATTTTATTTCGTTAAGAGTCAAATATTTACTTAATTCCATTTTATAACAGTTGCAATCTATATTATAAAGACACTTAGGTTGTGATATCAATCATTGGTCAGTTAGAAAGTCTTGCCTGCTGCGTAATGAGACGTTTAATTCAGAGACTGACATTGATGTACGACGCATCATGCCTTTCCAATCCTTCGAATGACGCGGCTGAAAGCTAAGGACGAAGCATTTAAATTAATTGCACCATCGATTCTAACGAGTGGACTGTCAACGTTTTGATTCGTTGATTACATAGAAGGGTGACTGGTGTTTGATTTATCGCGTATTTCGAGTTATTAGACGGCGGTCATCCGTGATCGACGCAGAGGGGTGCATATTTCATTATAACTGACGAACCGTGTGCTACCTTCATATTATTTGTTTCTCTCCCTTTGTCGTCATTTTCCACGATATCATACGCGCTGTGTGTTCTCAGAGAATATTTTGTATTTCGTTATTAAAATGCTCGTATCGTCTATTAACAATAATAACAATAACACGAATAATTATTAAATTTAATGCAACAAGTTATAAATTTTTATATTATTGCATACCTTAATTTAAATTTTATATAAGAAGAAATATTTTTTAGTTTAAAAGAATTTTAGTTAATATCCATATTACTTGTTTAACTCTTAAATATCATAGTAAGGTCTTTGACACCGTCAAAGCGAAATCTGTCATTTCTCTATTCAAGGATAGATAACGGTATAGGTAATATAAAAAACTTTGTTATCTTCTAATGTGAGAAACACTTTAATAAACACGTAAAAATAAAATTGATAAAACAATGCTACTTGTACAAGCCATAGTAGTTAAAGATTAGCCCTGAACTAGTAAGATTATTCTATTTACTCAATTGATTATTGAATAAAGATATAATTATTCTAAAATTACAAATACATAAGCAATAAATACACTTTATAAATTCGAAATATCCTCTAATAGTAAAATTAAACATACATTTGATAGTCATTTGTTTAACACTTTCATTGTTCTTCATTTTTTTTTTTTTTGCAATGAGGTCGGGAGGCAGAAGAGAGGGTGTGCCCCAACCTCCAGGACTCCCGTATTACGTTCCGAACAGAAATTTTTACACATTCACCTTGTGTTCTCCCTTATGTTACCATCATCGAATTGTCCTCAGTGTTAACTGGGATCCTGTCAGCTGTCCTTTCCGAGGCGAAAGCTATGTTTGTTCCCCCCTGTCCGCCTTCTCGAAAGTGGTCCCGTTCATTTTGGGATTTGTTGTCTAGGCGAAAGCCATGTTTGTCCCTCCCCCCCCCCCCCCTTCTGTCCTTTTTGATGGTCCTGCTCCCATCATCTTGATCCGTCGTACCCTTGACCTTGGTTGGTGGTGCGAACGGAAACCATGAACATCGATAGTTTGTTTTACATTCTGGACCTCCCCTGATTGAACGCAAAACAATCTTTGATATTTCGAGATAGTCTATCTTTTCCAGACATAATTCCGATTGTTAGCGTAACAGATTCCTTCCTCGAAATCAGCGTGGTCCCACGACTCAAAATCACGTGTTGTCCTTGGTACTGAATATCGCCGGATGTAAACCCGAAACATCATTCGTGTGGTCCGATAATCCTGACCACTCTAGAACGTTCCTTATCGGTTCCACGAAGATGATCGAAATTCCTTATACATACATTATAATAATCCGAATTTTCTACTAATTCACTAAACACTGTAATATTGTATTTCCACCACGCCGGTCAGTCCAAGTAGCGAATTTAAATTTTTATTTAGCATTCGTTCAAATTCCGTAATCTGTAATAATTTTGAAAAGCATGTTTCCTTCCCATAACGTTAAGATCAAAACAATTTTGTGAAATTTATTATATTTTAATGAATAACGAAATCTTTAGTATGACAGGAAGAGTAAGGGAATATTCGCGAATTAGAAAGAGAAAGATTTAAACAGAGAGAGGAACGCACATGTCCCTGCTGTACCACCGATAAGCGAATCCCGCCTCCTTACGCATCGACACCGCCGTCTAATTCGTTAGGCGCACAACAACACAATGTAAACAATTTCGGACGAGGCCCGCTCTGGTCTTCTCCGAGAGGTGCAGATTGCGACACTCTTCGACGTACAATCGCGAGCAGCGTGTCGGCGGGTCCGCGAAGTGGTTCAGAGACGAGTTTTGTTCTAAGTTGTTTGAAAGTAGCAAATAGGGCAAAAGACTTTATTTTCGTGTATTCATTTTATTTTTCGTTTATTCTGATTATTATTTTATTCATTATTTTTATTCTTCAGTTTAATTTTATTTCTTTATAAATACATACATTTACGTAGTTTTAGTTGAATAGACTTCGTAATAGTTCACGCGTTAAAATTGTGTATCGGTGCAACAGTTCAGGGTGTGTGCTCTACTCACCTTCCTTCAGAAACCAGTCAACAGAGAAATAACAGAAATAGGAATTTTTCCACATAATCCGGTGAGTCGTTTCCATTACTCTTCCGGCCGTTTAATGAATATTTTATCAAGGAATTTCCAGTAGTCAAAATTGACGTAGTCAATTTTGATTGTAAGAGTCTTCTTCAATTGGAAATTCCTAATTCTAAATTGTATTTCATCACATGTATTTGTCTATTTCCGGCCAATAATTGTGTGTCTCAAATCTAAATTGTTCACGAACTAAATCTGCATTTTCTTATATTTAATCGCATTATTATATTTCATTATATTTTAATATTTTACACCTATTATTATTATATTTCAATATTTTATATACTCTTCACATTCCAATATTTTATATATATTTTATACCTTTCAATATTATATGTATTCCATTATATTTTAACATTTTTATTTTATAATATACCATCTGATTCATTTTAATCAAATCTAATTTTCTTTGACATAACCTTTTATTAGCCTCCTTCATAAATCCTATTATATTAGCGATCTGATGAAAGGGCCCGTATGGGACTAGCGTATCTCCGAACTCACAAATATTTAATAAATTTTCCGGCTTTACCGCGTCACACGCGCGTTACGTTATCGATAGTTGCATTGCTCGACTAACACACTACCACATTTCATACTCTTACATTCATATATCAGCTGACACTTCCACACAGTAGCGTCACAGTCACACGCGCGCGCGCCGCACGTAACACCCGCGTAAGTTGTCCCTGCGGGCAAATGCTCGCTTACCGACTAACAAAAATTATTTTGGCGTTACCGACATGAATGTAGTAGTTATTGGAAGATTTGAGTGAGGAGCGGGAAAATTTTAAAAAATCCCGCTAACAAAATAATTAGAGTAGGAAAAATTTGGGAAATAAGTTGAAAGAGCACTGGGGGCACCTGTGCACATACAGGGCAAGAGCCAAAGAATGTAGTAACACTTTGATTTTGATTGTTCCTCAAAAACCATCACATCAATTCACCCTCGGACGGCGGACCACAGAAAGAGCCCCAATTTTTATTTAATTTTATATCTTATTTTAAATTTTACACTGTTCCTTTAAAAATTGTTGTTCCAATATATGAAACTCTTTTATTTAAAAATTATACATTTAACTTTAGGTTAAAATCTTTGTATATGTTTCGTAAGTTTGGATCACCATTGACCCAGGTTCCGCTATTCAAAGGTTAAGGGTTAAGTAATAATTGAAAACGATTAAAATATGTAGTAAGCAACATATTAATAAAAAATAATTGATTTAAAGCTGTAGGGTTAGAGTTGTTTAAAAATAATTTGTTTTCTGGTGCTTAATTAGTAGCGCAACTGAGAGGGTGGGGGCAGTAGAGTTAATTAGAATCTTTTAAGAAATTAAACACTTTTTTAACAAAGTTCCAGAAAATGTTGTCAAGAGTAAATAGAAACGAAGAAAATTAGACGTAATATTATTGCGACATTTATAAAACAGAAAAAATTTTACTGCCTGCTTTTCCCATTGAAAAACTATGGTTGCGCTATTGTGTCTAATAATAAAAATTCATTCAAGTTTAAATTAAATAAAATTTTCTCTTTTCTTCTCTCCTCTTTTCAATGGAACCATTACATTTTCGTCGACTTCCGAATTTTTCCAAAAGTTTATTATCTAAAGATACAATGATATTCAATAAATATAAAAAAAATTAAAGAAGGAAATGGAAAGAGGTAGACAGATTAATTTTGTATACGGCTGGATGTAACATGAGATAATTGTCTATAATCCAGCGGTAATTATTTTCTTTTCCTTCTCAATTTCCATAATCCTTTCAGCCGTACATAAAATTAATCTGTTTACCTTTCTCCTTTTTCCTCTTTAATTTTGCATATCACGCTTACTGAATATTTTCAGATATAATAAACATTCGAAAAAGGCCAAAATTTACGTTCATTTTACATTAAGTAGCGTTACTTACACTAATGTTGGACATAAATCTTTTAATTAACTCTGATTCACAGTTCTCAGAAACTGTACGCATGAATTGGCGTTGCGAATGATGATGTTAACAGCTGTTTAGATACTCTTGGGTCAGTAGCGCTAATTAGGTTTCCTAATTCACTCGCAGAATTTGAAATACGTTGATGCCGTACACCATCCCTTTACTCTCTCTTATCAGTAGGAATGATGACACCCATATATTTTTGTTATTTGAGCGAAATAATCAGATTTATTGCGCTGTATAACAACGACTTTGAGATCAACGTAGGTGTATTAACACATTGACTACTACATTGAAAATACATAAGAATTTCTTTCAAGATATATTGATGCTCCAACAATATAAATTTTATACAAGGATTTAATGATATATAAAATTATATTTAAAAATAGTAATTTTATAATTGATTATTAATATACAGATATTTGTAAGTATTAAGAATAGAAATAGTTAATTTTCAAATTCCAAAATTTTAAACTTTCTGTTTGCTATCTTACATTATTAGTGTAATAGCAACGCTATTCAATATAATGTTTATCTACTCTTTTCTTTTAATTATTCTAGTACAGTAGATTCTCCTTATATTGCTATCTAAGTGATTTGACTTTTACATTAGATTTTCAGGCATGCTCTTTCATCATCTGAGCCTACAAAAATAATACAACTTTCCCCTTTCTCCCTTTCTCCTCTAATTGAAAATATAGAAGCTTAACTTTTTCGTTCCTATCGCCTCTTCCACGGCAGTATAACGAAAGTTGCTATATATCTAACTTATAGTGACGCTTATCGAATCTTACCGATTCAAATACTAGGCTTGTTATGCATAAGTTTGTAAAAGATTGGTTTTACGTAATTTTTAATTATTAAAGAACATTTGAGATAAAAATTTTCATATTTGATACATTTACAATACCATCTCATTTGAAGAGTAGATTCATATCATTTTCTACTTTTGAGAAATAAACCTTTATCCATTAACATACTGATATTCTATTTTATTTGAATGTGTATAAGTATTATATCTGTAAATATGCGAAAATCAGATAGTTGAGAAAAACTGGCACTGTTGTAAGATTTACCTAAGGCTAATAACCAGGCCCTTAAAACTCCCTTATTTCATGTTGTAACTGATTGTAACGCGAATTAGTTCTTATGTAGGAATACTTGGAGCGCTGATGTCGATACTAATACATATAAATATATGATATCGGTGCACTGATCTATATAACTGGATACGGCATGATGCTCTATGCCTGCAATTTTTCAAATTCGCCATCTTTGAGAATTTACCACTTTCCCCCCTGGCGAAGGGCACCAAACTAAGCTGTTCCACACACTACAGTGTGTACTATATAGTATACGTACACATAATACGTGAAATAATGAGTAAAAAGATAGATTTATATACAATATATATTTTTTATTAATTAACTAGTTCAGTTTACAAATAGAAATTTGCATATATCTAAAGAATATGTACGAAACATACAAAGAAATACAACTAAAAGTATATGTAGATAAAATAATACACAAATACAATGTGTATGTTAGAAATAGGAAAAACATTGACCGGGGTACTAATAAATGAGACAGTGCCGAGAAACCTTTTATTGCGTGCTGTCATCCCAACAGCCAGCGCCTCACTCCCGACCGATCCCCCACACCCCTATCTCGGTCGTTCGCTCAGTCGTACCAATAATACATAATTACTTAATACATAAATTACTTAATACGTAAATCTATCTGGTTTTTTACTTATTCTTCCACTTCTTGTCTTAACCGAGTCCTTATTATCTACCTTATTATTTAATTATTTAACAAGTTCGGTATCTTCCTGCGCCACTTCTAAAGGGTAGATTCGCTGTATCGGCCTTTTTAATAATCCATTTTTTGTTTTTAATAAGTACACTCTAGCTCTGCCATCTCGCTCTGCGATCACAACAATTCGTGCTAGCGGCCAATCTACTCGCTTATATAAGTACATCGTCTCCTCTTAAAACTACATCACCAACTTTGATCTCTCATGTTTCTTTTTTACCCTTTTTTAGTAGCAGTTGGCTTAAATATTCTAAACGAAACCTAGCTCGAAGATCATTCAGAATCTTTTGCCTATATTGCCATTTTTTATTTAGTTTCTTATTACAGAGCATATCTAAATCTGGGACTCCGCATTCTTCGATTTCTTTAATAAACATTGCAGGGGTTAACGGCTTTAGATTATCAGGGTCATCTGATACGTATGTTAGCAGGCGGGAATTAATTACCGCTTCCGTATCACAGAGAGACGTCGTTAAACTTTCGTATGACAGTGCGAGGGGGTGAGGGGGGCTCACATTGCATATGTTTCTTCATGTATTTCTTACAGATAACGCATCTCGATACAACGGATCTAACAATTTGGCGTAAAGAAATAATCCAAAATTGTTCACGTAGCGTGTTCATTACAATTTGCATTCCGGCTTGTCCACATTTGTCATGTGTCTCTCTGACAAGCAAAGTTACAATATCGTGTTTGTCTGAAATAATAGGAGATATAAACATGCTATCGTCGTCTCGGTTACGGATCTTTGTTCTTCCAACATACAGTCCATCATTATTTAGTAATACTTTAATAGACGACAATTTCTCTTATTCGCATTCGCAAATATAACTTTCTGTAAATGTTTCAGTAAACTAACTTCTGCTTCTTTGATTTCACTTACTGCTAAATACAACTGCTTACGCTTTTCTTTAATTAAATACGGAGTTTTCGGCACTTCCTGTACACCAGAAACGTCGCGCTTTCCTGATTTGCGCTTTTCGAGTAATATTTTTTGGTTTTTTAGGAATCTACGCATCCATGCTATGAAACATATGAGTTTCGTATATGTAGATAACAAATTACTTGCTTTAAATGATGAGTCCTGAGCATTTACCATATTTACAAGCGCACTGTTTTTGATTTCGCTCTTTACTATATTTCCATCTACGTTCTCTTCTACCGAAAGCCAATAACTTTCATCCTTTCTGAACCAACTCGGGCCTAGCCACCACTGCGATTCTGAAAGCTGCGACGGACTACAGCCTCGCGACGGCAAATAGGCCGGATTCAAATCGTTCGGAACGTATCTCCATCTATCTACGGCGCTTGACGATCTTATTTCTTTGATATGATTATAAACAAATGTCCGCCACTGAATATCGCGGTTTAACCATGCTAGGACTGTGGTAGAATCAGACCAATATGTCACACTTTCTACGCGTCGAGTTAATGACTTGAGAATCGAATTAGTAAGTCTCACGGCTATCGTAGCCGCCATCAATTCAAGGCGAGGTATAGTTGCGTTCTTTAGCGCTATCCGGTTCCTCGCGTTCAACAAATGCACACCGATAAAGTTCTCTGATTCGACTCTTGCAAATATTACAGCGGCATACGCCGCTCCGCTCGCATCCCCGAACGAATGAAGATTACCCTCTCCGATTCCTCGCAGCAATTCTATTTGTTTTAATAAAGGTAATTCATTCATCCATCGCAGGAATTCATTGCTCCGCTTATCATCAATTTTTTCATCTCAGTTCCTCCCTTCCAGCCACAATCGCGTGAGCAGAATTCTCGGCTGCAAAGACACAGGGCAAGCAAAACCGATCGGATCGAATACCTTATGTGCACCTGACAAAATACCTCTCTTCGTTAAGATCTTTGGCGACTCTAAATCTACTACCGTCGGGTTAATACTAATCGTATCTCTTTCTTTGTTCCACGAAATTCCGAGCACACGTGTAGATGTACTTTCCGAACGGTTCCCTGAATTTTCCCACCCGCGTAAATCAAAACTGCCCGTAGCCATGATCGTTGTGGCTTCCCGTATGAACAAATACAGCTCTTCCACTGAATCAACACTCGTCACGCAATTATCTACATAGAAAGATTCCTTTAATTTCTGGACTGATTTTTCGGACCATGGACATTTCTCATTGTTTTTCGCGAGTTTCAAGGCCTTCTCTAAATGTATCGTCAGTATTTCGGACAACAGAAAAGGGTTAGGAGAAAATCTAAAAACTACGCGGCAGTGTCTAAGAACCACTGTTCATCCATCCACGTGCCACAGAAAACGGAGAAAGTCTCTGTCTGCCCTCTGTACTCCAATCTGCATAAACCCACCCTTTATGTCCGAAACAACTCCTATCCTTCTCTCGCGAAATCTATTCAACGACGACGGTACGAGCTCTATAAGATTGGGTCCTTTTTTAAGGCAATGGTTAAGCGACGGATACCCCTTTCTATTAGCCGACGCGTCAAATACTGGTCTAATCTTCGTCGTACTGTTCAACTTTACAACCGGTCGATGCGGTAGGTAATGACACGGGCTTTCTATCTCTTTCTCAGAAACCCTTTCAATTATATTTTCCGCGAGCCAATTCTTGAAAACATCGTTATAAGCGGAGAAGAGATTTTGTCTGTTTAATTTGTCGATCGTTATTGTTAACCTGTGCTCTGCGATATCACGATTCTCAGACAAAAGCGAATGATCCTGTTTCCACGGAAGTCGAACCATGAACATACCGACCGTTCTCCTCGACCGTTGTTTTCTTTATAAAATCTCGCGTGCTTTCATTTCTGGTCATTTCACTCATATTTTCTATTGGGTCATTAATACCTAGAATATCTAAACGCCATAATTCTGATACGTCCGCCTGCTGCACAAACATCATCGTAAACATCACAGCTGTATCGCGGTTCTCTCTCGATTGTTCGTTTAATTTGCCTATAACCGTCCATCCAAGAAGTGTTTCCATCGCAACGAGACCGTTGCCCATGTCATATTTTTCCCCAGTGAACAATTTTCCGGCAACGACCGCACCTATAAGAACTTGTATCGAATTTTGTTGGCTGCCTATATCGGACAAAGTAATTTTCTTCTCGTGTAATTTATCAACCCACGCATCTCCGGAAATGCATGAAATCGTTTCGTAAATCGTGTCTTCGCTTATTACCGAAAAATTACATGCGTAAGACTCATCAAGGCTTCTCATGCGAACCAGGAAAACGTCATATTTCTTTGTCTTTGACCTGACACCGCCGAACAAGGAATGTGCCACTTCAATTTCACCGTGAGGTACATAACCTATCTCTCTCGCAATATCAGCGCGAATATATGAACGTTGCGAAGCTGTGACTATAATCGCTCTCACCGTTTTTTCTCGCGAATCGGAATATACTTTAACACGTAACGTTTGTAAGCAGACCTCGAGCGTCTCGCAAATCGTCGCCAAACTGTTCTCGAGTTTCTTAGCGTTTTCAACAGGCTTATCCGGCGTTTTATCCTCTTTCGCGACAAAGTTTGGACAAAAAAGTAAAACATGTCGTCGGCTACACCAATCGCACTTGATTCTAATACGACAGTTTTTTGAAATATGACCGCGTTTGATACAAATAAAACACGCGTTCTCCCTCTGGACGCGGTCTTTTCTATCGTTAAAACTCATTTTTCTTGCAATTTCGCAATCCGGACTTTCGTGCTTACCCCTACAAAAGCAGCGCGCTTGCACTGGCAGGCTCCTTGGACGGCTCTGGTTTGTACTTCTGTTTTCTGCCTCCCTCTCCTTCCGAAGAAATTTGAAAGCCCTGCAGAGCCATGTCGACCACTTCGAGCTGCAGGAACGTTAGAATCCTCGTAAGCCGATCCTTCGTTTCTCGTTCTTCGTTTGCGTTCGTTGCTTCCTGTTGTCCGTTGCGTTGCCAGGTACGCAACACATCTTCTGGAAGGGACGACTCTACCAACGGATATAACATCGCGTCACACTTGTCCGTCGCGATCCCCAGCGTCTCAAACGCGCGTATGTAGGACTCTACTTTATCATACAGGCTCGCAAGCGACGATTTTTTATTTCCTTTCATGGCGTTTTGAAGCACAAGACCCAAAAGTTCACCAAAGTCTCGATCAAAGCGATTTTTCAAACTCGTAACCACCTCTTCATAATTTTCTTCCGTAGGCGGAAAACTATTCACCAATTCGCTGGCTCTTGATCCCGCAACTGTAGCCTGTAGAAGGGACAGAAATTTGTCTCCTCTGCTAATCGTCTGGTCGTCGAGAATTTTCTTAAATTGGCTCCAAAAGGAAAGCCATTCTTTGACACTGCCATTGAACTTCGGCAGATCAATTCTCGGGAACTTCAATATCTTTCTCTCGGTCCCGGAGGAGGCCCTGTGAGGTCGTTTTGAGGTGCCCAGAAGATCGGCCATTTTTAACTTGGCAGTCAGGAAATTTGTCTTGTACAAATCATCCGTCTCCATCTCCTTTGAAATTGTCTCGTCATCTAGGTCGGACTGACATAATGCGCTATTAAACGCCACGTGACTCTCGTTCAGCTCCGCCATCTTGGCTTCCAAAAGTTGGAACGCAACGGTTCTTTCTTCGTGCGTAGCCATGTTATCTTCCATTACTGCTACGAAAGCCGCATGTGCCTTCGTAAACGACATTCTATTAACTCTTCTACAAAAAATGCGGTAAAAAAGGATAAAATAAACATTATTTATTTTTATAATCTTCATTATAGAGTGAAGAATATATAGATTAATATAGATTAAGAAATATGTCTTTTTTAAAGCGGTCATTTGACCGAGCACAGCAGGAATAGATATACATGAAGAATCGATAGGTTTAGTATTAAATGTAGCAGTCTACAACTAATTATAAGAAAAATGATAAAACATGAAGTAATACACCAACCTCTGGATGATTCAGGAAGTATTCTATGTAGTTAAGTATTTATGTCCGATGCTGACATCAGTAAATCACTGTAAATCAGTAGCTGGTTATTGTAGAAAATCCACCCAAAAATCTTAAAAAGTAGTTAATAATCAGTTTCAATTCACTAAAAAGTCAGTCACTTGGACCACTAAAGAAGCCATAACAAAAATTCCTAGGGAAACATGATGTCACGAGATCCTAATTAGTGTGCAAAATCGGTGATACAAGAGATATGCATGTAGAGGAGTAACGTCAGTGCTCCAGGTAGTTCTGCGCATGAACTAATATCTACAAAATTCACAAGAATAGAGCCTGTTAATATTATAAATAGCGGAGTGCGAAAATCCGAAAATATGGGATCAGGTGAGTTTGAGTCGAAATTCTTCAGTTCAGGTCGAGTCAAATCAGTATTATTCGGGTGGGTGGGGTCGAGAATATAGATGTGCGAGAACTTGAAAATTTCGGGGACCCGATACATGGATCAAGTCGGGAATTATTTTAGTTAGCTAGGAGTGAATTGGATACAGTTTTATGTGAAAGTTCTCATATTGAAAGATATTCAACAAAGTTTGTTCCGAAACATCGTATTCCAAATTTCGGGAATCTCGATTCGATCCGAGTACCGGGTACCTGAAATTTACAAGTTCCCGGACATCTATACTTTAGAGAACCCGACCCGATCTGACTCGAACAATGCAGATCCGATTCGAGTATATTTCGAGTACACGAAATTTTTGAGTTTTCGCATACCTCTAGTAATAACCATTTTTCATTTCTGTTATCTATTATTTTTTAAAAAGATATATTTGATATATTTGATACTCAATTTTATTGCACTTCTTCCTACTCTACAAGCATTTAACATAGACTGATAAGTAAAGTTTCAAAAACTGTACAAAAGATTTGAATCTTCCTTATTGATTGTTTAAATAAATTACTTTTACAATTTCTGTTGTCACTATTCCAATATTTTTTGTTCTTCATCTTTTTAAGCGTTATTATCCAACATGTACATTTGTCTCCCAATATCCAATAAGTGGTTTTATAGATTTTCCTGCCCGGAATACGTATTTGAAAATTGGTTTTCTCTATAACCCTCAGTTTTCGAGAAATTTAATTAAAAAAATATAACGAACGCCAAGTGGTCGTTTGAAACTCACATAGCGAGACAGTGGAGTAGGTGTGCGAATAGAAAACTGTTGGTTGATCGCGAGGCGAATGTACCTACTGTTCTCGAAAACAGAGGCTTTTAAAGCTAGGTGTCCCACTGCACTGCGCGGATGGCTCAAATCGCCTAGTTCAAATACTTGTTCTTCTATGTTAACTCTCCTAGGACAGTGCTTTAAAATTTACGTTAAAAATACCGTGCGAGGTATAAAATTATCCTACGCATTGGTACGCATTTCGTGGCTAAAGACAAATTCCTACGTTGAAGACCATTCATTACATTTGTTATAAATGTTTTGTTGTGTGAATGTTCAGTACATATTTGTTCATTACGTTACCATTGGCGTACTTTTAACCTTCTTGCGATCGGTCAGGTCTCTTAGAAATTTTGGAATTTAGAAGGTTTAAAATGTTGGAATTTTTAAATTCTAATATTTTGAAATTTTAGAATTTTAGTATCTCAGAATTTTGGAATTCTGAAATTTTGAAATTGTGAAGATTTAGAATTTTGGAATTCTGAAATTTTGAAATTGTGAAGATTTAGAATTTTGGAATCCTGAAATATAGAAAATCTAACATTTGGAAATTTTCAAATCCTGAAATTTTGAAATCTCAAAATTATAGATTAGTACAACCCAAAATAGATTAGGGTGAACTTGTAGATGAGCTACTCCACCTTCGATTTTGATGATTTTTAAATATGTTGTAAAATTCGATATTTTAAGCAATTTTTTTCCTTTAAGCTATATGTATGTCGGACTCGATTAGTTTGCGAGATATTCGCGAAAAACTATGAGTACTATTTCATTGAATTTCGCCTGCACATATACGTCCGCGGCTGTGTGTGCGTCGGCAAGCGACCCTCGCTTCTCTAGTGTTTTTGTCAACAGCACCACATGGCCCGACTACCATTCATATAACGGGTGAGTTTAAAATCAAATTTAACTAATTTCAATAATTTCAACATTGGACTTGTGTGGCCGGGCGCCTAAAGGCGGCCGAAATATTAATATACCAACCTAATCTGAACATGTAAGTAACAGTATTTTATTTTTCTGTTACTTATACGTGTAGGTTACGTTAGGTTAGATTATAATAATATTCCGGCCGCATTTGGGCGGTATGTATGATTAGGAACCGACTTTTAAAAAATTAACTTTTTTTTTCATAAAATGGTAGTATATCGTTTGTAGTTGATTGTAGTAAAAATATTTTCGTTTGTAGTTGGATCAATTAATAAATAAACAAAATTGAAAGATTGGCCCGCACCCAACATTGAGATATTTCAAATCGGTCTTTTCCATGTGATTCAGAATCGTCTGTAGTTGATTGTAGTGAAAAAAGTTTCGTTTGTAGTTGAATAGTTTAAAAGTTATAGATGATTGTTTATACCCATCAGCCAACTTCGTCAATTTTTAATATTTTTAAAACTTTTTTCAGTACAAACAACTACAAACGATTCCCTATCAGATGGAAAAGACGGATTTGAGAAATATTAAAAATTGACGAAATTGCCTCTTCGGAGTGTAAACAATCATCTATAACTTTTAAACTATTCAACTACAAACGAAACTTTTTTCACTACAATCAACTACAGACGATTTTGAATCACATGGAAAAAACCGATTTGAAACATCTCAATGTCGGGTGCGGGTCAATTTTTCAATTTTGTTTGTTTATTAATTGATCCAACTACAAATGAAAATATTTTTACTACAATCATCTACAAACGATATACATACTACCATTTTATGAAAAAAAAAGTTAATTTTTTGAAAGTCGAGTGCCAGGTTCACATAGCCACACGCTATTGCTTACAGAAACGGTAAGCAAGAGAGCTGGCGCACACATGACCACGCACGCATACGTTGTATAAGCAGAATTCGCTGTAGTAGTAACAATATTCTTATGCGAATATCTCGTAAACTAATCGAGCCCGACATATAGCTTAGAGAAAAAAAGTTGCTTAAAATGACGAATTTTGCAACATATTTAAAAATCATCAAAATCGGAGGAGGAGTAGCTCATCTACAAATTCACCTATATTAATGACAATTCACTTTTTTGAGAAAGGGCCAGTCCAGACTTTTTGAGTGCGCGTATGTGTGTGTGGAAGGGGGATCAGGCCCACCATGGCATCTACTTACAAGGAATGATCCCAAACCCGGAAATACAAAATATTATGAAACTTTGTGGATACGGAGAGGATATCCTCCTGATTAAAACGCAATTTTTTTGCTGCCCATTTTCAGGCTAAGAGGGGTTAATCGCCCTTAAAATTTCGGTTGTTTTTTCTTTTTCTCTGAAACCGTTAAACATATCCAAAAGTTTCATAAGCGAAAGTTGTTAATATTAATGTAATAAAAAATTGTTTAAAAAATTACAAAAAGTTATAAATAAAAAAGCATAAAAACTATTGAAAAGTTCTAAAACTTGTTATAAAAATAAAAAATGGTGTATTGTTTAAAGCGATAAAATGCTTGATTATTATTGTTTGCTATTTTAAGGGAACAAAAGATATTCTTGAATATAATGATATGTTTCGTTTTTATTTTATTATTTGCAAACGGTAACTAATATAAAAAGGTCCTTAGAACAATAATTGTTGTTCTTGATCCCATCTATCATTTATGATTATAAAAAAGAACACGGAATTACCGTTGTTTAAAAAAGCCAGGACGGTTACGTATTATCTGTCACGTAGGTTTTGTGTTAATCTCTATGATGATGGAATTCTTTACAAAAAGTGTTTAAGGTACAAGAATTGTTTGCACCATAAACAACGTGTTATAGCATAGCTACTACATATGGAACAACATGGTGGGTTTATAGAATCTTGTTGTGCAAAAGCAAAATCTACTGGATTTTCAAAGTTACTTGGTTTTTCTTCAAAGTACCCACTTTTGTACCGTGTATATGAAAACATATTGTGATATTTTGGTGGCGATAGATGATTATGTACTAATGATTGAAGTTTAATAACATTATTTCGAAGATGCAACTTAATGTTCACAGTTTTTTAATATTATGAGATCGGAAAATTTTCTGACAAAGTTCCTCCGTATGCGGAAGCCATATACATCTAATGGTTGTATCAATCCTGTCTTTTTTCTTGGTATTGTGTAAATTTCCAAATCTTTATTTGACGGCACATTTTCTTTTATTGTTTCCGGACAATGACCAGTCCATGAGTCTATTAACAAGACACTTTTTGTTCCTGTATTGGGTAGATATAGGTACATTCATTGACCAATAATTAAATATGTAATTCTTTTGTTAATTTTCCAGATGTTGATGCCACCAAATAAACATTCCACGGTTTAAACAATAACTTTAGTACCTTTGGCCCGAAATTACCTCCTTATTCCTTTAGAACAAGAAAGAGAGGAGAAAGTAGTTTACCCGTAGCTGAAACTATAAGAAGTGTTGTGTAATTATGGGTTGTAACGGAAGTAGATTGGATAACAGTTTCTACAGTTTTTGATCCTCGCGTTGCTAAAGTACGACCAGAATGTAACTCTAAATTAAATCCACTTTCGTCAGCATTGAATACATTATCTGCTTCAATGTTCTCAATGTAAAGGTGGGTACAGACATGCAACAGAACACAGTAACGTAACTCCGTCGTGTATCAAGTGTGGACGCCACACCGTAACAGCGTATCAGTATAACATCGTAACATCGCAACGTCCCATCAATTGTCGGTTTTTCATTGTCACATCAAAGAAATGTTACGCATTCACGATACACCCCATCTATGCAAGTTCGGACGTGCACACAAACCATGAACTGATGGGACGGCATAATGCTACGCGCTGATGATACACCACGAGATTCTGTGTACGTCCACAACGTAACATCGTCGCGCAACGACAAATGTTGCACAGTGTGTTGCGCGACGGAGATACGTTCATGTGTTCTGTTGCATGTCTGTACCCACCTTTAGGCTGAAAACAGGCAGTAAAAAAAAGTTGCGTTTTAATCAGGGGGACATCGTCTACGTATCTACAAAATTTCATAATTTTTTGTATTTCCTGGGTCGGGATCATTCCTTGTTAATGACGCCAATATACAGTTACATGCAATGATTTCTGAATTTTTTATCCCAGCCACATGTAATTGTATTAACAGATGCTGCAAAAATATTCAATTCGGAATTGACAATCGGGATATTCTAATTTGGAAAGACTTTAAATTTATCAATATCTCCTAGTTTCATAAGGAATATTCTTCGACTAGCCAAAGTAGTCTATTTCCAATTGGGTTTTCTATCATCTATTTTATAATACTCATATTTTCATATTTCCATTAATCTATGACAAATGAGAAAAAGTGTAATCGGTTGAAATTATTTTTTCTCTGTACTGAATACAGCTCTTGTCAGTCTATCTGTTCCATCTGTTGTTTTATCGTAATGTAAAATAATAATTCGACTATAAGTAATTCATTAATTTCCATCATCTGTCTATTCTACTGGTAAAAGAATTAAGACGATATTTTTCTTTGGAACATAAAAAACTAAAGGCCTAGTGGGGTGATGATTCGTCCGTTTTTATATAAAACCATGATAGGTTAATAATAGTAACAGTTAGAAGAAAGGAAGGAACAAAGATAAACAATTTACTTGAAAGATATTAATAGTCTTTGTATATGCGAATTCTAACAATATACACATTCACGTAATAAAGATGATGTATGTGCAAACTAATTAGCAATTAGGACTTGCGCAAATTTTTCATAAACCCAAATGCGAATTTTAAGAAAGATGATTTCGTACGTCGTAAGAATTCGTATTCATAGAGTTCATCACAATTTGTTAAGTTATGTTAAGTAAATATATTGTGGAGTACAGCCAGTACCGGCTGTGGGGTGGAGGGGGAGGGGGAGAAGGTAGATTGGGCTTTCGTCTATGGCGGCAAACACCCGAGGGCGCCTTACATTTCATTTTTTTTAACGCATAATAAAAAATACGCCATCTTCGAGTTGCAAACATTGCATAGGCGTATGTTATTAAACAATTAGACCGGCGGGGTGAGGGGCTTTCACTTATGGTGACAGATACGCTAAGGTCGGCCCTTGGTTCACCACGAAAACAGACTTGCTAATTTAACTTGACAACTTCGACTATGATATTTACCTGAAAACGCCCCATTTTTATACCGTTTTGGATTAGATAGCTAGTGCTGTCCAATCGACGTTGACCTATTCAAAACATATCAAGTTTTAAGACCCTAAATACTTACAATACCAAGCACTGTAGGCAGCCTTAGGGAAAATGGCGACATAGGGGAAAGAGTTCCACCACCCAGGAGTTAGTACGCATTATACTTCGTTTGCACAAGACATTTTCATACTCAACGGCAACCAAATTTTCCCGGGTAAATGCTTACGAGTGGTGATGTTCCTTTCTCCTACACAAGTATCCACATGCAAATTCACTTTCTCTGAAAGTGCAATTGAGTTCTTTTTTTATCTAGGTTAATTCTTCCCAACATGTTATCTAAATTAATTTTTACATAAAATATTTCCAGTGTTCTATTTAAAATATCTGATAAACCGTTGATTCTTTTTAAAATCGTGAATAAGTTAAACGGTAATTGATAATTTCGTAGATAATTGAGAATCAAAAATTTGTTGCCGTAAAATTAAATGGAGAATATTAGAAGTGAAAAATTTTTCAACCTTCCAAACTTTCATTTACATAAAGCAGGCCTCTCTAACTGCTATGTAGAAGCGAAAGAGCAACTACTCCCACTCTTACCGCTTCAGACTTCCCCCACCATCCAGTAGTGTCAGTAGTGGGGCAGCGGTTTCTAGCAGCTAGGACTAGGAATACGCGTCAAATATTGGAAGAGTCGGGAAACCAACTGGAAGAGTGGGGGGAGCCGAGCGCGAGCTGCGTGGTAGGGGAAAAAGCCACGAGTGGGCCGTGGGCCGCAGGTTAGACAGGCTTGACATAAAACATCCCTTGAAAAGGTCACAATTTGAAAACGGAAAATTTTTTTATTCAAAAAATTGCTTTGTAATGTTAATAAATCTTCGAATTAAAGGGATATTACACTTGGAAGTCGAATAATCAAACCAACACCTTTGGATACAATTATGTATGTTGTTTGAACGTTCGAAGGAGTTCTCTTATGAAGCCCGTAAGTATTGCCCGTAAGTCTTATGCAATTTTCTTCCATTCCATGTTAAGTAATTTCTTTAAAGCTTCCAAACTGCTATGTTTTTTAGAGGATACCTTGGTCTGTGAAATACCTCAAACAAAAAAATTCAATGAATTTAAATCGGGTAAATTTGATGGCCATTCATTACTTATGATGAAATTCGGAACATTGTTTCTTTCGTTTTATGGGCTGGTACGGAATCTTGCTAAAATGTCAACAGTCAGGAAATAGTAAAAAATATCGCCAATAAAATTCAAACAGTCCTCTAAAACTAATTCCCAATCAATTTTCTGGTTAATTTTCGTTCTTTCCGATACAAAAACAATTTTCCAAACGTTTCTTCATTTCTTGCACCATTGCAATTATTGTAGCTGTTACTTGACGTCCACCACTATGTCTTTTCTTTGTTGAACCTGACTTTATCTTTTGATCGTACAATATACGAAGTTCCAATTCACACTTATGTGTTTTAGATCATTTACAATCTGTTTATTCGTTTTCTTTGTTCCGAAAGAAACTATCACGTTACGTTTACTTTCAATGTCCATTTTAAAGAATACCAAGCAACAAATCAAAACGGTTCTTGATTATTTTGCTTGGTCTTAATGAGAGCTAACAAAAAACATTACAGCTAAAGGATGTCCCATTTGAAACTTTTGTTTTTTATAAGTATAATGATGGGGATAGTTCAATTGCCAAATCCTGGGGGGTAGGGGTGGGAGGATAGAAGTGTATCAGCTTCGTAGATTATGATGATGTAAGAGCGATACTAGTATGGTTGAAAATCCATAGTCAAATTGCTCATATGGCAATATAACGAGAATCTACTCTACGGTAAAAGGTGAATAACTACCCGAACAGTTATGAAGCAGTGGTATTTTTTCGATTTCTGTTCTCTTACTTTTTGATTATTGATTTCTTTTGCAATGAAACTTTAATCAATGTAATTGTGAGGTTTCTCTGATTAAAATAAGATCAAACGCAATATAATTTAAAGCGTATTTGCTTATTTAACGAGTTCATCTATTTAATACCTAAATGTGTCCTTTTTAAATACCTTTTTAGTGTAATAAGTAAATATGCTTCAAATTATATCGTGTTTGGTTTTGTTTTAATCAGAAGAACTTCACAATTACATTGGTAAAAGTTTCATTGAAAATAAAATCAAAAGGTTTTGTTGTTGCATTAGTATTGTTTCATCGATATTCTAATTCAGATCAGGTTACATCATTCGCTCGTCCAGCTTCGCAGTTTTTCAAGGGGGATCCCCCTAGATGGTGGGAATAGTTAGCGGGTAGTTATCTAATGGATCTGCCCAAGTATTTATCAAATTTTTAGGGTATATATGTAGATTCATAGAAAATAAGTCAAGATACAAAAACAGGTTGTTACATTATATACTATTTTTACTTAAAATCGACAGAGCTCTTGCATTCAGCTAATTGTAAGTACATTAAAGGGTAATTTAATTGAAGTAACCGAAAACTTACAAAACGAGATTGTAAAAACCGCGAATGAAAATGACATTCTTGATGATGAGGGTATCATTTATCACGAATTTGGGTAGAAAAATCAGACTGTAAATGGTAGATTTTATAAAGAAATGATGATATGATTAATCGCTCAACTTCAACGCGTTAGACGTGATTGACAATGAGATTCAGGAAAATGGGTTTTCATTCTTTAGTCGCGTCAGTACACTTGGTTATTCGTCGATTGTTGTCAGGGAGTTTCTAGTGAGACGAAGAATCTTCGTGTTAATCCTATCCATTTTATTCACTAGTTAATTAAAAGTTGCGATAGAAATAACAAGCTTCGAGGCTGTTTTGTTAACGTAACGGATTGTAATGAAGAACTTGAAGACGATTTGGGAGAAAATGTTATTTGAATGGTTATATGAATAATATAAACGTTATGCGGATGTAAGAAGAGATTATAATGACATTAATAAATACTTGTTTGTGGTTTGTGGTTTCAGTCTAGGAATTTAATTATCACATTCTGCAGTTATGTCTATGAAATTAGCCCACCAATTTTATATAATAAAAAAAAGTGATTGTTATACTGAATTGTGCTCCAAATGTGCTGCAATGTACCGCAAAACAGAAATAAAATCATGAAAATTCAGCATTTTATAAGCAAATAAGTGAAATGTAAGAACGAATAGCAAAATATAAGACCTAAAAACGAACAAATCGTGAAACAGGGAATTCAGGATAGCGATAGATACGACCGGATCTAGCAAAATATAAGACCTAGATAAACAAACAAATCGCGAATTAGTGAATGTAGGTAGCGATGGATTTGACCGGAAATAGGGAAATATAAGACCTAAAAACCAAACAAATCGCGAAATCGTAATTGGAAGATAGTGATGGATATGACCTATAATAATGAAAGATTAGACCTAGAAAGAGTATAAAAAATTGAAAGAAGGAAATATAAGAATATACCTAAACTCATTTCTACTTACTTGTAACCTGGGTATACTTGAAAACCTAGAAGAAAATATAGTAGGATACTTACCTAAGTTTGCATATCCACATTATGGCATCCGGGGTGTCAGAGACCCCGATGTATCGGTGGCGCTCTCTGCATACATACCTGAATTGAATTGAATTGATTGATTTCCCTCTTTTGAGGGTGGCGTAATCTAGGGGCTAACGGTCCCTTTTTGCCCACCGAAAATTAGCGTCCACGCGCGACTACGCGCGACTACGCGCCTTTTTCACATTACATTATTCCTTTTCTCGCAATACATTTTTCACCTTGCCAGTTACATTTTCTTTCTCACACTTTTGCATTACTTTTACATCATACTGCCTTACTCGCTCCTTTACATCCTCCTTTTAGTCGTCTCTTACGACAGGCAGGGGTTACCGTGACCGTATTTTAATCCCCCCGAGTCACAGAGGGCCATGCCCATATGATATAATCCTGGGGTGTTAGGGACCCCGAAGCTAAAATGTGCAACCCATAGACTTTTTATAGAAAAATTGAAACCTCTGTGACTTTTGACTCCGACCACTTAGTCGCACAAACGCAACGGGTTTGAGCTAGCTCGGTGAGACCTTTCTAACGCTGTATAAAGCGTATCTCTATCCCTAGTAGTTTTCAAGTTGAAAAGTGACACGGACGGACGTCTTTGCGCTTTATAATATGTACAGGGTGTTCGACAACAGGTGGGCAATATTTTAAGGGGTGATTCTAGGGATCAAAATAAGACGAAAATCAAGAATAACGAAATAGCGTTTACGGCTTTGTTTTCCAGTTATTAACGTTTAAAAATTCGAGTAAAAAGCGCTAGAAACCTGCAATCCGCTCAGCACCGATTAGATAAAATTTATCTAGCCTAACCTAACCTACGTATAAATCAAATGTATTTAATTCCTTGAAAATTAGTAATAAAATATAAAACATAACGTAATGTAACTAAAAAGATTGATTTTACATGGAACACCCTATAGAAACGGAAGCCGATATCGCTGTGGTGTGAACGGCTGTTCGATACTTGACGATGACGGTTGCTACAGCAAAGACGGTAGCGTTAGTTGCGTCTGTATAGGAAAAATTCTATGTATTGTACGAAAGTTTATAATTAATATCTCGGGAACTAATAGGAAGCCGAAGATATCACTTTACATTTGGGTCGTATTCGGAACAACAGCCCAATTCAGCACAACAATCATTATTGTTAATTATATAAAATGAGTGGGCTAACTTCATAAAAATGTCTATTACAGTAGTTAAGGTATTAGTATACAGTTGTTGTTTATGAAAAGAGATTTTATAAGTGAAGAGATTTGAACGTAGTGGCCATAGGTAAAAAATTTTCACAGTGCATTCCCTCGGGGCTCAATCGAATCGGCAAATTCTCTGCTTTAAAATGAACTGAAGACCATGATACTACGACTATCCTATGCCGAGATACAGCGAGTTAAAGATGTGAGGTTTGTTTTTATGTTTGAATGCGAGAAGAATGATTGGGTTGGCAGGAATGAGTGATTGGCAGAAGTGAGTGATTGGTAGGAGTGAATGATTGGCAGGATTGAATGGTAATGCGTGTGTTAGTCGTGAGATGTATGGCGTCATGAAAGAACGTGTGAAAAGATTATGATTTTGTAATTTTCCATTAATAAACTTATTTTCATATTAAAAAGTAAAAAGTCTAGTGCGTTCTCCACAATTTGGTATCAGGGGCCCGTGGTTTGAAGAAAAAGTGAAAAAGAAAGAGAAACCATGGCAGATACGTGGAATATCGCAAGCATTGAACCGCTCGATGATTCTAACTATTTTTTATGGTGTGAGAAAGTAGAAGGTATTCTACGTTCAAAAAAATTGTGGAAAAAAGTGATAGGAATTAAACCGTTAACAAAACCGGAAGAAGATGAGGAAAATTATGAAAGAAAATTAAGAGATTGGAACGAGTGGGATGATAATAATTATGCAGCCAGGACAATAATGATTAACACAATGAGCAAGGCTCAATTGCTGAAATACAGTAATGAAAAATGTGCGGATAGACTGTGGTCGTTGATCAAAAGAAACATGGCGGCTGATACGGAAGAACTGAAAGCAAGGTTACTGAATGAACTAATAAATTTAAAAATGAAAAAAGAGGAAAGCGTCGACTCTTATATAAATAGGGCAGAAGCATTAAAAAATCAGTGTGAACAATTGGGGAAGTGCATAGAAGATTTTGAATTAAGAATGTATATTTTAAGAGGGCTCAGACAAGAATATGATTCAAATGTGGGAGTGTTAGAAATACAAAAGAATGTTACTATCAATGACATACGGTTTGCTCTTAAGCAGGAAGAAATTAGAAGGGAAACTAGGAAAAAAGAAAGATCCCACAGAGACCAAGAATTGGTAAGGAAAGTGAGGGATGGATCCAAAAGTGATATTCATTGTTTTAGCTGTGGATTGAAAGGGCATGTGGCCAAAGAATGTTACAAAAGCAAACCCTGTTTTAACTGCCAAGGATTCAATCATGTGGCTGCAAACTGTAGAGAACCGAAGAAAAATGTAACCTCTAGAGGAAGAGGACATAGAGGAAATTTCCAAAGAGGATTTCGAGGAAGAACAAGCAGACAGACTTATGAACGAGATGAAGTTTCATTGTGAACCACAGATGAAGCTGTATTAAGAGTGGAAGACATTTCACAAAAAGAAACAATTTCTGAGACAACTAAAAAGGAACTTGAGGGTGGTACAAATAATAATTGTTGTATTTGGTTGTTGGATTCTGGTTCCACAAGTCATATGACACACGACAAACAAATATGTAAAAAACTATTTCATGAAAAGAGGGATATAACACTAGCAGATAAAAAAGGAAGAAAATTGACATCAGAGGATACTGGTGAAGTAATTTTGAGACAATCTTCAAGTGAAAAGAAGGTGAGACTTGAGAAAGTGTTATGCCTACCTGATTTAAACACTAATTTACTTTCTGTAGCTAAGATAACAGACCACGGTTATAATGTCAAATTTAACAAATTTGGTGCTGTGATATACAAAGAGCCAGAGAAAGTAGAAATGACAGCAGTTCGAGTAGATAATGGATATTATGTGAGAACTTTCATAGACAAAAAGGAAGCAGTAGCAATTTCAATAGATGAGTTGTGGCACAAGAGATTAGGTCACGCTAATAAACAGGTGGTGGAAGAAATGAAGAAAGAGAATTTAGTAATGGGAATGACAAATAAAATAAAAATGGAATGTGAACCATGTATAGAAGGAAAAACATGCAGAAAGGCACATAGAAGATTAGAAGGAAGACAGAGTGATAATATTATGCAACTATGGCACATGGACTTGATAGGACCTATTGAACCTTCATCACATGGAAGAAAGAATTATATAATGACTGTGGTGGATGATTATTCCAGAGTGATATTTGTACGATTACTCCATGATAAAGGTGAAGTTGCTGAAGAAATAAAGAAATTAATTATATTAAATGAAAATCAAACTGAACTAAAATTAAAAAGAATAAGGTCAGACAATGGTGGAGAATTTTTGGGAAAA
Source organism: Osmia bicornis bicornis (assembly GCF_907164935.1). Taxonomy (NCBI): domain Eukaryota; kingdom Metazoa; phylum Arthropoda; class Insecta; order Hymenoptera; family Megachilidae; genus Osmia; species Osmia bicornis. The sequence continues at coordinate 7,905,114 of NC_060222.1, read as the reverse complement.
GATTTGAAGTATTGGTTCCAGCAAAGGGGAATTAAACATGAATTGAGTCCGCCCATGACCCCACAGTGTAATGGAACAGCAGAAAGAGCAAATAAAACAATAATAGAAACTACAAGAACAATATTGTCTGATTCGCACTTACCTTTAACATTCTGGGGAGAGGCAGTCTGTACTGCTGTATATATAAGAAATCGAGTAAAATCTAAAGTGCATAGTAAAACTCCGTACGAGATATGGTATAATAAAAAGCCAAATATACAACATATGAGAAGATTTGGATGTCTAGCATATCTGTTGAATAAAGGTGGAAGAAAACAAAAGTTTGAATCAAAAACTGAAAAAGGAATTTTTGTAGGGTATGGTGTAAATAATACTTACCGAATATATATTCCAAAAGTGGATAAAATCAGGTGTGATTGTGATGTAAGATTCGAAGAGAATAAGAATGGGTCAGAACTATTGTATAGTGATGAAAAAATTGGCAATTCTGATGATGATAATGATTTAATTGTATTTGGATTAGATTCTAGTGATGATGTAGAAGGTCTTGAATCTGAAGAAGAGATGTATCAGAATGAAAATGAACAGCACGATGAAAGTGAAGAGAATGAAACAGCGGACAGCGAGTATGAAGATGCGAGAATAGAATTGTTAGAAGATAGAAATGACACACATGAAATCGACAATGAAGAAAGGAACATCGAAGACAACGAAGAGAATAAAGTCATACCAGGAGAATCAACTGAAATGAAGAAAAAAGGAAAATCAAAAAATGTAACAAGAGAAGTCATGCAGGTTCGTAGGAATGTTGAAAGAGAAGAAGAAAGAAAGAAGGATGAAGAGAGGAATGTACGAAGATCAGAAAGACTTAAAAAACAGAGAGTTATGAAAACAGTGGACGTTAAAATACCAAATTCCGTTGCAAAAGCAAGACAATCACACGAGTGGGAAGAGTGGAGAAAAGCCATGAATGATGAAATGAAATCAATGTATTGTCATGAAGTATGGGATTTAGTTGATCGACCTAAAGACAAGCGTGTGATAAAGAATAAATGGATATTCACGGTAAAAGAAGACCCAGTTACACTCGAAAAAAGGTTCAAAGCGAGATTGGTTGCAATGGGCTGCGGACAACGGCCAGGTTATGACTATGAAGAAACTTTTTCTCCAACAGTGAGGATGGAGACAATAAGGATATTGATTAGCATATGTGCGGAAAAAGGAAAGAAATTAAAAATTTATGATGCAAAAACTGCCTTTTAACATGAGTCTTTGGATGAAGAGATGTATATGGAGATGCCTAATGGCTTTGAGAACAAAACTGGAAAAGTCTGCAAACTTAAAAAGAGCATTTATGGATTGAAACAAGCTAGCCGATGTTGGAATGCGTATCTCACTGATGTATTTTTGAGAGTAGGTATGAAACAATGCACTCAGGATCCATGCTTGTTTTATGTGGTAGAGGGAAATGATTTTTTGTATTGAGGAGTACACGTGGATGATATACCATTGGTGAGTAGTGGGGAAGCATTTGAAGAAAAATATATGAAAGAAATAAAGAAATATATAGATTTGAAAGATGTTGGAGAAGCTCAACAAGTAATTGGATCAGAAAAAGGGAAGAATATTCATCAATCAAAGAAAGTATATTGAGAATTTATTAAATCAGTATGGAATGAGGGAAGCTAATGAAGTAAATTCGCCTATGGATATCAACCAGAAATTAAGTGAGGATGAAGGAAGTAAAGAATGTGATGTAACAAGATATCAGGAATTGTTGGGACGATTAATGTATCTTAGTGTTTCAACAAGGCCAAATATATCTTTCTCATTAAGCTGTCTGTCACAGTTTAGTAAATGCCCCAAGAATATTCATATGAATGCACTAAAAAGAGTATTGCAATACCTGAAGAAGACAATAAATTATGGAATCGAATATGGAAGAACGACTTTGAAAAAGGGAATTAGATGTGAGACTGACGCTTCTTGGGATAGCACGCGAGATGCAAAATCATTTAGCGACGTGCTGGTTTATAGAAATAATGACCTCATACATTGGAGAAGTAAAAAGCAGTCAACGGTCGTCTTATCATCAACTGAAAGTGAGTTGGATGCAATGTTGGAAGGAATGAAAGAAGTCATCTGGACGAGCGACCTGGTAGAAGGAATAGGAGTACATAAAGAGAAGAACAATGAGTTAAAATGTGACAATTTGAACGCTGTGAAACTTGCAAATGGAGGGAATTTTAAAACAAAGACAAAATTGTTAAACAGAAAGTGTTACTTTATTAAGGAAATGGTAAAATATTATAAGGTCAAAGTGTTACATGTTGCTAAAGATTTCATGACTGCTGATTGTCTTACTAAACCATTAAGTGGGCCATCTTTGTTTAAAAACGTAAAAAACTTTATGAGCGCTAGAGATTAAAAAACAAAGGGGGGAGATTGTGAGGTTTGTTTTTATGTTTGAATGCGAGAAGAATGATTGGGTTGGCAGGAATGAGTGATTGGCAGAAGTGAGTGATTGGTAGGAGTGAATGATTGGCAGGATTGAATGGTAATGCGTGCGTTAGTCGTGAGATGTATGGCGTCATGAAAGAACGTGTGAAAGGTTATGATTTTGTAATTTTCCATTAATAAACTTATTTTCATATTAAAAAGTAAAAAGTCTAGTACCTTCCCCACAAAAGATAAAATGGTAATTGTACGGTTTTTAAGCATGTCACTAAAAAGACCTGGTACATCAAAATCTTCAACAAAATGAAAAAGCAAGAGACGCATGTTAAAGAGAAAAGTCTGCTCTTTCTACTGCTTCTTTACCGAATGATCTACGATGATTTGATCGCTTTCTAGGAGCGGTTAAAGTCAAAAGGACGAGTTTTACTTCAAAATTAAATAAGTCAGCCAAAAAAAATCGTACAACAACCAAAAATTACTGATTTTACATAGGAAGGTAGTCGCTTTTGACTGGTACAAATGCAAATAGCTAAAAAAAATTTGTTAGTGCCATGCAACATTACAAAGTTGAACAAAATTTTTAAAAATTTTCGAACTGCTACTTATATCACTATAACTTTTATAAAATTCAAGATAGCTAAAATCTTAAAAGAGGATCTGAAAATAGAGATTTCACAGCTTCAAATAATCTTTCCGCGATACCGATTGGATCATTTTTCTCAAAGTTATAACCATCTGAATTTCGTCCTATTTTTCGGGTTCGTAGAGGTAATCCCTTAATTGTTTTGCGGAGTGTATCTCCATCATATTCTCTCTATTTCTCTTTCTTTTGCACAATATATAATTTGTAATATTGTTTCATCTGCTTTTTATTAACCAATATTATTTACAATTTATTAAGACGTCATTGTAAGAATTTTGTTTTTGGAGGTGAGGTGCAAAACATACTATTAACACAAGGTAGCAAATTCTTAGAACCGTCCCTGAGTATACTCCCCAATGAAGTGTTCAAATTGAACACCCTCCTCCCCAGAAATGGAGATTAAATAGGAATATGGTATTTGAATCATATCAGTAATATGCACATAAGTTATGAAATAGTTTTTTCGTAGAATTTCATAAGCTTCGTACTCTTTGAATGTCTATGTTTACGGGTAAGAATAATTAGCCAAGGTATGTCTATGACTGGCAAATTGCGCGATATTTGCCAGGACAATTTTGCGTTTGATTGCACCTAATTCGCAAACAAGGAACCACTGTCAGTCGACGCATCTCTATTTGCACACGCAATCGGTATTAAACTGGCAATTCGCATTGCACTTCGCAGCGCACTTTGCACCTCGAAATCACTGCACAAGGGATGCGAATCATGCGTGAATTAATACTTGATGATTAGCAGACACACGTTTTAACACCCTCATCTCCAAGTGTATTTCAGCTAACTCCCTGTTCACACTAACAATAAGTGCTTTATTGGCATACCTCAAATATGTAGCAATATCTAAATGCATTTTAACGTCCATTAGGTGGTTGTTACAGATTTTTAAATATTTAATTGTTTTTCTTAATTGTTTTCAGTTTTTGAAAAATCTTAATTTGAAAAAAAAGTACACTTTTTACATTAAAACAAATTTTGTGCTATAGCTACTGATGGGAAATTTAGTTACTTTCGAATACCCATAGTTACATTTTGTATAACAACTTCGAAAGTAACTAAAGAAGTTTGTTAGTAACTAAAGAAAGTAACTATGAAGTGCTTTATTCCTAATAATTTATGGTTTATTCTTAAGAATTATTTTTACATATCAATAACTATACTATAAAATATTATATCAAAATACAAGTTTCTTACTCTAAAAGACCAGCTAACAAATGAACAAAAACTCAACGAAATAAGGGGAGCGTGATATGTATTTTGAATAAAGTACTTTAATTACCTTTTTTAGTAACTATTTAAGTACATTTTTAGAAAATAGCTGATTATAGTTAATCACTTTTTAGTTAGCTTTCAAGTAACTAATAAGTTAAATTTTTGAAAATAACTAGTTATTGTAAGAATCGGGTAAAAAACACAATTTATTGATGAATATTAGGCTTACAATGATTGCCACAATACTGGCTTTCCGGAAGCCACGCCGCGTTCGTTACACAATTAAACAAATGACTGTCGAAGGCACTACCGTGCCTATAAAATAATATATGGGGCGACAGAACCCGATTACATTATAATTAGTTACTTTTTCGTTAATTTCCAAATAACTAACGAGTTACATTTTTTTTAAATAACTAGTTTTTAAACAAAGGTTTTTCTAATATTTATGTGATTTTTAAAATAAAATTATTCTAAAACATTTTTTAAATTTTTAAACAAATTTCTTATTTTACCTTTATAAATTAATGGACAAAAAAATAATATAGTAAGTAATATAATATCGAAATTTTTTAATTGCGTGTTTGATTTTGATTAATATTATATTAATTTGAAGGTTAAAGAAATATTTCTGAACATATTCTGTCTTCTTCTACTTCACACGCTGTTTTATAATTAACATAAAGCATCAAAAAATATCATTTAATAATTATCCAAAACAAATACCGTATACGGCCCTCTCTCACTAAAAGCTTCTACAAACAATACCATTTCACTGCTTTGTTTGAAAATATTGTAAGTACTAAATACAATTGAAATACAGAAATAATTTTAATTGCTTCTCTGGCTGCGAGATTTTTCTGCAGGTAAACTTTTCCGTTAATTAAAATCCGCTGGCACAGCTTTACGTTTTCATTTCAAAGAGCTCGATAGAACGTACAGGTGGTGTCGCATTATCGAATTGTAGTCCTTCATTAAACTTCCAAACTTCTCTTACAGAAAAAATTAGAGAAACTCTTGTGAAGTTTGAAATCGTTCTCGTAAACAATATAACAAGCAAACTTAATAAATCAATAATTATTTCATCGTCACATATTGAAACCATTCTTGAAATTGCAATTAACAATGAATTTATTATTCCTTCGTAGTTGTATTTAAGCTTTCAAAGTTAATGAGTTAAATTCATGGTACTTCTGGTAAAATTCAGCCATTGGCGTAACTTAGACTTTCTTCTAGCGTGAGCCAGCTTGCTTAGAAATCTCGGAAATAGAATTTTTATGATTTAGAATTTGGGAATTTTTATATTTTAAATGTTTAGGATTTTTAGAATTTTAAAATTCTGGAATTTAGATCATCTGAAATTTTGAAATGTTAGTATTCTGGAATTATGATATTTTGAAAATTTAGAATTTTAAAATCTCAGAATTTTAGAATTTTAGAATTTGGAAGTTTTGAGGATTTGAAATTTTGAATTTGGAAGTTTTGAGGATTTGAAATTTTGAATTTGAATTTTGAAAATCTGAAATTTTTAAGTTTCGAATTCCTAGAGTTTTGGAATCTTAAAGTTTTAAAATGTTTTCCACATTTTTGGGGAGGGGCCAGCTTAGAGTTTTAGGAAGGCTAGGCCCACCCTAGTCTCTATCTAGTTACGCCAATGAATTCAGCTTCTTCTCATTGTTTTTCCTCCACAGTAACTTGATCAATTTCGGCTTCGTTTGGAACACCGAAATCGACTAATGTCGAAGCCCAAGATGAATGGTCAGTGCCCGGAAATGGATCGATATCCTTAACAGAACATTTTTCTCTCTAAAGTAGTAGATATTTCAAATCATTTTTGTTTTCGCCTTAAACGCAATGTTTTAGTTCATTTAATTGGAAATATTAAACCAATGCTAAATCATAAAGAATCTGGTATGATTTGATAACATAAAAGTATCATTAGTATTTGCGACTTTCAATTTTAATTTTCGTTGATCTAATAGCGGTAAAAATTTGTATTTAAGTGCTTGGAAAATTTTACTTTGTTTCGAAAATAATAATTTCAAAAAATTCCAAAATTTTGAAATTTAAAAATTCTAAAGTTTCAAAATATCAATTCCAGAATTTAAAAATTTAAAAATTTTAGGCCTTCTAAATAATACTGTTTTTAAATTATTGTTTATACAATTACACAACGGCGTATAGAACCTGATTCTGTAATTTGGCTTTTAAAACCTTATAAAAATGCGTTTGTTTTGAAGAATGCGTTTTTTACCATTTTTCCCAAAATGAACTCTGTACGTCGATTGATATACTCTTTCTAAATATGAATATCGTAATCATTACGTGTGTCTCTCACAACTATATTTGAAAAATGTGAATTATTTTTACGTATTTCACTGCTACTTCGCTAGAGGTGCTAGTATCACTTCTGTTGGAAGTGATGGATTACGGATGGATTCTGGTGGATTACAGATGTTTGTACAAGTTCATATTTTGTAAAGAAAGACAATGATTTGAGACTTGAATAGAAGTTTATTAACAGTTTCAACTCGGGAGATAATTCGAAACTTTCTCCTATGTTCCGGAGAAAATCGGGTGATACAATCTTCATGGTTGAGTTGTAACTCCTTAGAACCCTTCAGATTTTTAGCTCCCTTTATAACTTTTTAACTATTGTCTTAGCGTAAGATTTCAACCCAGATGGGCGATGTCACTAGAACGTTAGATTGACCAGTTTCACATCCTATGATATCAGCCGGACTAAACGTGTTAATCAGTAATTGGTAACGTTCCCCTTTTGTCGCCTACGTAATGACATGGAGTTTCAGAGATTTCGAACGCCGTTATTTATAAGATGCAAATTAGTTTTTGCTACATTTAAACAAATATTTGAATTCCCATAGCCAATAGACTAATATTATAAAGTTTAAATACTGCACGAAAAAGTAATTCTATAGAGGTGTCTCGATTTCTATATCACAAGTTACAGGTTGTTATTCATGTACAGTATCAATTATAGTGTCCGTTCGTCTAGTGAAAAAGCACTGACCTTGGTGTTCAAGTTTAACCGCAGCAAATAAATATTTTAAAGCTTTTATCAGATGATTATGTTAATTAGTTTAATGCTTTTATTAAATAATTAGATTATGATATTTGCTGCGGTTAAACTTGAACACCAAGGTCAGTGCTTTTTCACTAGACGAACGGACACTATAATTGATACTGTACAATAGCTATTCGGTAATTCCCTTATTCTAGCTCTAGAGATATATCTTTCTGAGGATAGGTGTTCACTTGAAAGTAAAACTCACGTGAGAAGCTGTCGATAGCATTCTTATAAATAGTGAGTCCGTTGGGAGCGACTATTAATTAGTTAAGAATGTTTCTCAGCACAGTGTCCGCTTACAAGGAATACTACCGTAAGGATATGTATTTATTTGAGAGTAAAATTCGCTTGAGAAACTATTGAAAGCTTTCCTCACAGATTGACGCTGTGCTGAGAATTACTCAGTCAGCAGCAGAGGAAAAATACTCTCGACAGCTTCTTGTACTAATTATACTCTAAAGTGGATAGGTTCCTAAGAAATGGGGAGATATCAGGCATCAATGTCATGGATACTTACTTTACAATTAATTTATTTAGAGAACGCAATTATACATTCATTGATGTGTATGTGAAAAATGTGTTTGACTACAGGGTGTTCCTAACAGGGAATTATTCAGCAACTAGCAGATTATTCGTGCTTCACACAGCTTTTTAGAAACCTTTTTAATTTATTTATTTATTTTTCTTTATTTTTTCGTTTTCTTTGAAGAATATTTATTTTCTCGAAAAGGTCTGTTGCCCGAATATTACGTTCCTGGTTCTTGCGATTTCAGATAGAAAAGTACGAAAAGTACCCGTTAAGCGAATAAATCTGTATTATTATTTGAAAGCTTAATAAAAAAAAAAACCATCTGCCATACTCGTTTTCAACTCTTCAAAAAGTGAAAATCGAAATTTCAACAAAGAATATTTCTACCAAATTTTATGCTTCTAGATCTAATAATTTCTGAAAAAGTATACAATTTCAACCCCCCTTTTCACCTTTTTGGATGTGGAGTTTCAAAAAATCCCTTCTTAGTGGATACTTGGGTTTTGAAGAAAAGTCATTTTCAAAATTTCAGCTTTGTTAATCCAGAGCTTTGGACTGAGTGTTTACTATCTCTAATTCAGTGAGTCAATAAGGGTTTTATATATAGAGATTACTGTATATAGTAAAATGTTAATTAACCGACTCGGGTTTACTCAGGGTTTGAGATGTACATATTAACAACACACGACCGAACTTTCTTCTAGTTGCATATAATACCTTTCATTCATTAGGTCGTGGTTTTCAGTAGCGAAAGACTAATGAAAGTTTGGCACGACAAAGTACTTTTAAATGCACATTTAACGAAATAAAAGAACTGTATGCAAATATGTCTTGATATATAATTATATTGTGAAAAAAGATGCATTTCTAAGAATATGTATAAAGAGCGTATTTTATACTTAAAATATATATGTTCTCAGTCTTTTTTACTTGGATCTTGATTTACCTGTCTCACCTGTTTGATTAAGCCAGTTAATCGAGATCATATTGTATTAAACATATACTTTTTATTCTGCATATTTCATCTCAGAAAAGACATAAATATTTTATAATGGTCATAAACTTCATGATAATGTTATCAAGATCGGTACGCAACACAAAACTACATTCGTGGACAATAGTGGAAAAAAATGTTAACAAAGATTCAAGCAGTTGTAGAGAGAAAAGATGATATTACAAACTCTAATACAATAAGTACTTGATAGTTTTCCGCATTTTGGATTCTAAAGGATTCTTATGAAACGGGGAATTATCAAACGTGACTTTTTTGGCACAGTTATACATTTATTGTTTACTCATTTGCTTATGTGACACAGGTATATGTTCACTATCTAGGCTAGAATAATACACGTAAGCATAAGGCGTTCTTAACAGTGAATTACATGGCGAATAGTTAGCGGATGTCTATTGTACATACTTTGAAATAATGCAGTAGGTTTCAAAATACCTAATTCTTTAATGTAGTAAAGAACTTATTCATTCATTTTGACATCAAGACTATACGTTTTTGGGACACTATACTTACATGATGTCCTTCTTTGTCAGTGTGTTCCATAGGTTGAAAAAGCTATTTTAAAAGTCATTAATTTATCGTTTATAATCTTGATAAACTATAGCAGTTTATTATAATTCGATTTCGAAAGAATGCAAAGAAGAATATAAGTCATAATATTACACTTTCTTCGGAATTTCAAACGCACGTAAAGTGTCTGTATGTTCTTTGCAATTATTACACTAAGACATCTTACAGTGTGTACAAAATTAAAAGTACGTATTAATTTCACAGAACAGACAATCAAGCCTTTAATATATTGCGTTTGTTCCCAATTCAGAAACAGAATGTGTACCTGATTAAACCCATACAATTTCACTGGTTTCATAATATTGCCAAATAGAATACTTTTGCTCAGAAACAGCAATTGTATGCCAGGTAAATAAACAAGCATTAAACAAAAAATTTCACTTTAAAAGTCATTTTTCATATTTGTATCATAATGTTACTTTTCACATTTTGCGTCGTATGAATTACTAATTTTTAATTTTTCACAGAAAAATAACTGTTTGCATGCAGAGGGAACTGCGAGATAAATGTAATTTGTTATAAAACCACTTTATAATCATATTATAAAAATAATGTGCAATATTTGATGTCATGTCAAAAAATGTCTGGGTTAGAAGTAAAAAATTATTGAATGTAATGAAGTTATAAGAGCAATTGTATATTAACTGAAATAATTACATAATTGTATTATGTAGAATAATCTTTTCTATTAATTCATATAATTACATAGGGTGTCCCGAAAATTGCGTTACAACCGATCGGGTAGTAATTCTACATGCAAAAAAAGTCGAGAGAAGAATAACATTTTTTCATTTGAGACTTCGTTTTTGAAAAAAAAAAAAAGGAGTTTGAAATTCCATTAGGTACCAGTGTATTAACTGAAGGTTTCGAAGCCTGAAGCCTCTATTTCTACTCGTGGGCAATGTCAGGATTATGGATGTATTAAATCTAAAGTGTATGCCAAGAATAATAATAGCGTCGAGGAATTGAAAGCAACATTGTTTTGGCGTTTGAATATTTAAAAAGCACTCGTAATTTACTACGAGATGTGCACAAAAATTTTGTCTTACGAGCAGAGCTGCGTATGCAGCAACATGGTTGGTTAGCACTTTGAAAACTTGTTACATTAATGTAGGATGCCGGCGGAAAAAGGCGTTTCCGTCTTGGGATCTGTCAGACTCATCAGTGGGGCTGACAACAGACGATCCCTGCCCCAGACACCTATCATACCGCAATTCGGAACTTCTATATTATGTACTATATTCGAACTGCATGCCGGGCGACCGCTTGTGAGAACACTATCACCGATCTCTCGCTGCCACCTAGCGGTCCCCGGCCCGAACTAAAGGCGTCCGGGGAGACGAAACTCTCTCGTCCCCTCCACACTCAACGCCCACATTAATAAAATGATTCTTAAGAAGTACTAATCTTATCCTTATTTATGAAACTACTCAAACTAAATACAAAATAAAGGAAAGTAGTAATCGATATTACGGAAATAAGATAAAAATAACAGGAAGCAAATCGTGACATTGTCCATGTTCAATAACACAAACGCAAACAAAAGTTTCAGATTTCGAAACTTTCAATTAACACAGGAGTAACTGACAGAGTTCCAAACTCATTTTTATCAGAAACGAAGCCTTAAATGAAAAAATGTAATTCTTCTTTTTCGACTCATTTTTGCATGTAGAATTACCACCCGACCGGTTGTATAAATAAAAGCTAGTTTTCTCCTTCTGATAGTATTCGATGAGAAAAATCCAAATATACAAGTCTTAGGTCTGGGAATCCACTGGCTTAAGAATTATGCGTATGTCAAAATCAAGCATTTTCAGCGTATTTGACAGGTGAGTATGACGCTATATTGACTTCGATCGATGATTTGTGGTAGTCCGAAGTATTTCCATAAACCGAATATCTACGATTACTTTTATTTTTATTGTCAATCATATTCCTTAGTAAATACTCTCTTCCGTAAAAATCAAAAACATTAGAATGCTTACATTTATGCGCGAGTTTATCAGATTATGGATAAAAGCAATACGGCGTCATACTCACCTGTCAAATATACTTGAAAATCCTATTTACAGGTTTTTATTATGTACTCTATATAACATATTCTTTGTATATTTGAAAAGGATTATATGTATATATTTTTATGAATAATTCCATTTATAAAAGTGAATTTACTCTTTCTTATCATATGGTACAATTGTTATAACACTTTTTTTTGTAACTCCAATACGTAAATAATGAGACTATAATAACTTAATGCGAACACCCAGTATACATGAGCCCGTTGCATATTTGATCGCAGAAGTGTAGTCAGACACCTGCAGATTGATACGATCTCGCGACGGGGTTGAATGGGACACACGGTAACGTGAATTATGGCGATGCTTTGACTTTTCCAAATGCGAATTCCACTAACGACCTTTTAAACGATATCTACTTTCTTTCCTCTTTCGTTGCTTTCTGCAAGAACAATAAATACTACTTAAGTTCTCGTTCTTGGGTTTATTCGTATATGTCGCTATATATTTTACTTACATTTATTATTACATTAAGTTAATGCAAAAGCAGTTAGTCTTTTATTTCATGAAACTTAATTCCGAAATGCTTTTTTTTGTGTGAAAATTGAATATTAATTTGTTGCAACAGTGCAGATACTTTTATATGTTATTCAAGGATATTTAATAGTTATGAAAATACAGAAATGTAACAAACAGTATAATATTTAAACAATGCCATTTGATTTAATAAATTGTTAGTATTTTTATCTAATTGTTTATTTAATTTTCCATATATTTTTGTATTTCTTAGAGAAATATTACTATCAATTTCATTTACCATAATGAAATTTTACTAAAATTAAGGACTTGAATAAAATAAATTATATTATTTTGAATAAAGAAAAGCAATAAAATTTCGTTCTTACTTTCTATTCACTTTGCATTAATTTTTAAGAACCAAAGTTTTTAAAATTCAATATTTTGGATATACAATACGTTAAAACGTATTAATAATGAAATATAACGTAGAATTTGATTAAAATGGCTGTTATTTGAGCTATTAAGAGGAATTTAAAGGAAACAGAGCTTTCCTATTGCGTTGCATTTTCTTGCAACAATCAACCATTCTTTTTACTTGCCCGTAATACGTTGCTCGTTACTACAACTGCGTGTTATTCGAAGTAGCGTAAATAAAGAACGTATTTCAGTTTTACTGCTGGCATGAATGTTGTTTCAGACAACACAATGCACGCACTCCTGCAATATTCTGATCTCTAAATGTTAGATTCATTCGATTGTTTCCCCTCTTTGCTTAATTGTCACGCAAAACATGCAATCGATACACGTGATGAAAAATGTGATGTTTGCCTGGTAATCAGAGAAATACGCGACAGAATTAAATTGTATGCGCCAGTAATTATAAGCAAAATAACTATTTATTTCCCGATGATATTGTTTGTATTGTTTATATAAGCAGAATCAATTACCTTTTATTTTAGGAAAAGCTTGATTTAATTTTATTTCCTTGCTTCTCTCGAACGTAATACATTCCCGTTTTAATTCTTTCACGATCAAAGTGATTTTTTAAACGAATTTTTCGTTTATTTATTTATCACCGTCTTTATTAAATATTCATTTGAAATCAATTTTTTTTCTTTAACATAATCGAAATAAATATTCTAAAGTCAACAAACTACAGAATCAGTTTTTCTTAAATATCCTTAATTCCCAAAACTAAAATTATTCTGAAACTATATTTTTATGTTTGTTCTCAGATACGGTGAATAAGAAAATGAATTTTGAAGGAATAACAACTTTATATTTGTTGAAACTGTATATTTTTAGGGTTCGGGTCTTGGATTAGACAATAGACAATAGTATATATATATATACTATCTATATATATCTATATACATATATTAGATTATAAATCTATACAATTTATGCCCGAACTGGCTGAGAGAGGAAACAAAACATTGCCAAGTTTAGAATGAGACGTGGTTGATGGATGTGTGATTTTATGAGCTGGGTATTATTGTTAATATTTAGTTCAAGTATATTTTTATTTTTAATAAGTAGGTAGATCAATAATGAGGTATACTAGGAAAAGTAGTGTCTTCACTCAGGACTCCTTAGCAATGAACTTGGACATGTTGTTTTTATATCACCTCTTTTATTGGCCGATGTTTTTAGTTTGAAACGTATACCTGCACTTAGTCTTTGTCTGAAGACTGAATAAAAGAACTTGGACATAGATAATTGATTTCATTTCTTTTATTGGCCTTTGCGTTAGGATTTTTTTGGGAGGGGGGAGTATTAGTGGGGGGAACTTGGCCTTTGTTTCACATTTATGTTTTTTGGGGGGGGGATATCATTACTTTTTGCTAAGTGTTTAAAATAATGTAGATTGTTTTTCTTGAGAAAGATTTCCATAAAGCTTCCTTCTTCCTACCAAAACAGTTTTAATAATTCTTCTTACACGGGAACTGGTTTATAGAATTATAATATAAAAACTCTACCCTCTACTTTCATAAACTCTACCCTCTACTTTCATAAAGAAAACCTCTGTGGGCGGGGCACTATTACACTTTTTAGACATTTTTAATAATTTTCTGTACTTGTGCTAAAAGAACCTTCTTATCACCAAATTTCAACATTTAACCTACCCATGAAGTGGTTTATTATAGTATATTAGTATACCCTAGCCGCTAACAATTAAAACCCCTGTGGGCGGGGTACTTTCAAACTTTTTGGGATTTTTCGATTTTCCTCTTTATTTACACGTCAATATCTATCACTATGCCAAATTTCAAGTTTCTACCTAGACGGGAAGTGCTTTATAATTTTGATGAGTCAGTGAGTCAGTGAGTCAGTAAGTCGTATAAACTCCAATTTTCCACCGCCTAAATCTTGGAAACGGCTTAACGTAGAACTTTGAAACTCTTAGGTTTTGCTTATCTCCACTCTCGTAATATGTATTTTAAATTTCATGGGTTTATCTTGAAGTGGACAAAAGTTATGAGAGGGTAAAAATCGGCTCTAAACCTTCGTGTAATATGTATACACACTGTGTGCGTAGGCTGGAACTTGGCCTGGCGCACTACCGTGCGCCTAGATCACTGAATATTTTTGCTGAGCTCGTTAACTATGAACAGGAGCATTTATTCATATTTTCCAAGAGGGTAATGTACCAGATACCTGTAATATTTGTCTTTTCCTGTTGTCGTCTACTTTGCATTATTTCCTTCTTTCTCTAACTGCTTCATCTCTCTGCTTTGACACAATCGTGTCCTCCATATGGTACAATGAACACGCATTTGTGCAAGTTTTACGGTTAATTACCAGTGATGAATTGTATGGAAATTCATCGTAGTGAAAAAGTAACATTTATCTTTGGCACGTTTTCATCGCCAGCAAACGCGCTATCGTAACTGCTACATCGCGTTCTTTTCTTTAACTGTTTTCCGATATCAATTTAACTTTATGCTGGACGATTGTTTATATAGTAACGGAAGATGCACATACTGCTCACATTTTATCATCTCGAATACACTTTATAGGTATACGTTGTAGCTAAAAAGTTGATAATAAAATTTGTATACCTTTCATCGCAAAAACTTTGGTAGATTTTCTTTTTAATACTCCAGATACACGCGGAATATATATTTCAGAATATATAGGATACTTTAACTTTCTGATGGCTTATAAAACTTCTTTAACCCTTGAACAATGGAGCCTGGGTCAATCGAGACCCAATTACAAAACACATACAAAAATATTAATGTAAATTTAAACGTATATGTATTAATATAATTTTTAAACGAAAGGGTTTCATATATTGAAAGAATATTTAAAAAAAAAAATACATTGGAAAATTTATAAAGTGAAAATAATACGAAATATAAAAGTAAATTAAACTTGGGGCTCTCTCCATGATCCGTCGTCCGAACATTAAATTAAACATTTTTTAATTCTTTAGGTTTCAGAACTTTCCTATTACTTCTTAAATATACAATTATTTTTTTTGCAGTTTCTCAAAATATACAGGGTGTCTCAGGTCGGGTAGTACAACCGGACAGGGAGTATTCTATAAGCAAAAATAAGCAGGAAAGGAGAATAAATTTTTTGTTTGAGATTTTGTTTTCGAAAAAAGCGTTAAAAAATGTTATTTTTCTTTACATAAATTAGGGAATGCAATAATATCGTCCTTTTATGACAAATAATTTGCCCCTGACTTTATTACATAATTCCAATTCATTCTCAGAATTCGTAAAAATAAAAAATGGTTTTTCGGGATAATTTTTGGTGGTGATTTTCAACCCTGCCTTAAATGAATCAATTAGAACGTATAAAAAATACATGTATAACATTTTTGATATAGTTTAACGTATCACAATATGAAGAAAATGGGTGAGGTATACCTTAGATCAGTGTTTCCTAACGTGGGGCCCACGCCTCACAGGGAGGGCAATTTGATTATTAAGGGTGGCAATTCGAAAATGGACTCGTCCAGAGTTTAAGTTAACCGAAGAGCGACTCTCAGTCGCTACTCGAGCTGGGTAAACGTCCATAATTACTAATAATTAAAATAATATAGAAAAATCTTTCATTAAAATTATTTCGCCCTTGAATTTCAGTTCTCCATTATATGTTTTGAAAATATACTTACTGTGTTTCCTCAACAATTTTCTAGTGATTTCTTTGTAAAACCTATCATTTAAGTTTCTTCAGTGAACAATTCAATTTTTGAATATTAAAAATTATGTTTACCTTACATAGGGGGTATAAGAATTTTAGAAAGGCTTAAGAGGGGCATGGCACAAAAAAGGTTGGGAAACACTGCCTTAGATACTATTTTTATGAGTGTATATGTACTCGAAGAATTTTCAAACTCAATTTTCTCGAAAACAAAACCTCAAATGAAAAAAGTTTATTCTTTTTTTAGATTATTTTTGCTTATAGAATCACCCCGTGTCCGGTTGTACTACCCAACCCGAAACACCCTCTATAGATTAATGGATAGAATTTTCTTTTTGTTAGATTCAAAAGTCAACCACCTTTTACTACCATTGATCGTTTTTCAAAATTTTCTAAAGTTCATCATGTTTCAATTATCTTCTGTAAATAATACAAATTTGAGTTGTTATTTAATTTTTAAGAATGAAACAAAGTAATGCATTGATAACAGCAATTATCAAATTATCAGACTGTATGGTTTATTCTCTCAATTTGTGAAAAAATTGAATTGTATAGTAAATTATACAAAAAGAATAAATATATAAATCTAGTGTTTCGTTGACGGTGATTCTTCATCCATACTAGAGCAATCGTAATAAATAAAATTCAGCCTCACTTTTTCAACGGTACTTCTTGGTGAGTGCAATCAATCACTTCATTTCGTAACTTCACCGATGAAAAATCATCGGCCACACAATAAATCACCGTGAAAATCATAGCCCGTTTTGGACGATGCGTGACCACCATCACTTTTGAATATGTGCCAGCACTGTTGTAGCTTACGATATCCTTCACCCATCCTTATCGACATTTTGGATAGACATGCAAAAGGTGTGACATGGATTGATCGTTTCAATTTGTAACAAGTGTGTACTTTTAAAGCAATAGAATGGATATTTTAAGGGATTGAGATGAATAAATGTAAACTTCCTCGACAATAATTTTGCTATCATCGCTCTTAGGTACTGATTTATGAATCGTGTAATTAAATATTTTATCTAAATTTCATATCTCTGCAGTCATTAATCTCTAATTGGAATGTTTGATACATAAATTGTTAAAAAGAATGATATATTTGAACATTCGGATAACAATGAATTGAGGAACTCGAAAATAATAGAGTTGTAATACAAATAATAAAAATTAACAACCGAAAAATAATCGAAAGAATCAATTTAGAAAAATGCATTAATAATAATGTAAACATAAATTTCATTTCGCAGCTCGAAAAAACCGAAAAATCACATATACAGGTAGGTCTCGATTAATGAGAGTAATAAATCCCAGAAATTGCTCGCATTATTTGAATTCGTACTATTCGAATACTTGAAATATAGGAATTGGTTCTTAGTTAAAGAAAATATACGATCAAAATTTTGAAATATACCTTTAATACGTATATTATTAAATTATAATAGCATAAACATGTTTAGTATTTTAACAGTGTTGATTGCACTTTCTTCTGCTTTTTCATATCTCCGTATATGTGATGATAAACCCACAGTATTTTATCCAAGTCTCTGTTAACTTGCATGCTTCGATCCATGTCTGGATCGAAAAAAAGTCTCACAAGCCTCGCATTAACTGAATTTTTGTTCGCATTAAATGCGACCTGGTATCACTTTAAAATTCGCACTAAATTCAATATCGCATTATGTGAACTCGCATTAATCGAGACTTACCTGTACATTACTTTAAAACCAAACGAATTGCAGAACCATCTTTTTTCTCCTTACTGGAGGGTGTATCAATAAATCATTTCATTCTATCTGAAACGTTAAAAGAAAAAGAAGATGACGTAATTTTATTTTTCAATTTCCAATAATTCTTAAAAATCATGTTTCCAATTAACAATATTAGTAAGTTAAAAAGTAATGAAAAATCTACCGAGTATAAGTTATCAAAATAAACAAAAAGAAATTCAATTTTATATTTCTTGCCGTTTAATGATCTATTATACAATATATCGTTAATGGTTATAAAACGTACCCACACCCCGCGTTTATTCCCCTTAACAGTTTCAAACAAAAGTCAAATATTGCCGATGTTATATAGACACTACAACCTATGGGCTATTAATAATCGGTTATTAATCCTTTAGGGACGGAGCGTTCTTAAGGGGTTATATACGTTTAGCATTTTCAAAAAATCGATTTTCCAAAAATGATATTTTTTGAAAACTGGCATTTAGAAGAATATTCTCTGAAAGTTTAAAGTCAATCTGACAAATAGTTCCAAAGATACGGGCTGTTGTATATTTGCACCTTTGAGTATGTCGACTATGACTAAAACACGTCGTTAAAGCGTCAAATTCTCAATAATGAATTGTCAGTATTACTCTACAACAAACAAATAACAACCGCCAACAAATGCTATCAAGAAAAACTGCAACAAAACAAAATAGTGCGACTTTCGACGTGATACTGTTGAGTTCGTATTTTAACGCTTGTTTCTCAAAACTACATTTTTAGTCTGTGAGTAAAATATCTCAAAAACTAATCAATCGATTTTTCTGAAATTTTATATACTTATTTTTGAGGTAAAAATCGAAACTATTGCTTTAATAAGCCGTCATTTTATTTTTAATCAATATCTGCAAGAACCGAACGACTATGCACTAGTCATTGTTATATACTAATTAAATTTTTTAGAATTTTTGATTTTAGATAAGTTCCTTTTGAGTTATGTTGCTCACCGCAAAACAACTTTTCTAAAACACGTCTCCATAGATCCGCTATTAATTCGCGATGAATAAATATTTTTGTACCAAACAATTCTGAAATATACTTTAAATATCACTTTATTGAATCCATAAATTTAGAAATATGTATACAGTGCCATTTCGTAAAAAAAATGTTTAAAAATCGCTTTTTTTGTGGTCTTCTAAATGTATATAACCGCTTAAGCCTGCACAGAGAATTATTAATTTAAAGTAAAAGAAGTAATAAGTCCATTCTTCAAATCATATATTATGAATTTTTACTGTCTACACTTATAGCTATGTTCTGCATTACGAATATAACACAATATGTACGGAATTATAAACTACTGTGACAATTTATGTTTGTACACATATATATGCGTCAATCGTCCACAAACGGTTAATAGCCGATTATAAAATAATTTTTAACAAAAAATGCAACTGACTTCGAAATGCAGTAAAAAGTATGAAATAATTTCTATTTCATTTATATAAATACCCAACAGCTATTAATAAAACCTATTTACTCGTTAAATAGTATACTAAATAGATTTCAACCTTTTCGGAGGCGGCGCAAAATTAAAAACTTTTCTTCTACTAGGAAGATCCTAGTTTAGGCGTCGGCAACCTATCAAATCATTATTGGCAACATCGTATATTCGGGTATTTTTAATTTTGCACCGCCTCCCAAAAGGTTGAAATGTATTTAGTATACTATTTAACGAGTAAATAGGTTTTATTAATAGCTGTTGGGTATTTGTATAAATGAAATAGAAATTATTTCATACTTTTTAGTGCATTTTGAAGTTGGTCGTATTTTTTGTTAAAAATTAATTTATTTCACACTTTTTAGTTGAACGAGCAGTATTTGTAGGATGTCGTAAGGTGGTTTACCGTTCTTATTGGTTAATTGCAATAACGATAGTTTTTAACGATAACAAATTCCATACATTTTTACAGGTGGGATCATCGCGGAAATATGTATCTCCTATTAGATGTGAAAGGCTTCATCATAATCGGTACATGCCTTGCAGCGTATACATACATATGTATATACAATAGTAACAATAGTTTTTCACGAATTCCTCGGAAATTAAAGCTTTCCGTTAATTATGCATAATGAAAAAGTTGTTTAGAATCATGCTCCCGACAACATATTAGAAGGTCATTGGGTAATTATTGAGATTAGGTTACACCTCACCGATTTTGATGAAATTTAAATATATTGTAAAACTCAACATTTTCAACAACTTTTTCCTATACATATAACCGCCGCTCGGCCTTAGTTTTCGAGATATTTTCGAGAAACTGTTGAAACTAACACATTGAATTCTGGCCATCCGTGTGTGTCCGTGACAATGTACGCATCAGTATGGGATCGTCGCCTAACGGCGACCAGACACACATACTGAGATTCAGAATCATGAAAATTAGTTAAATTTAATTTTGAAGCCAACCCGTAATATATTGATGTCGGTCGCCGTGCTGCTGCCTGCAAAAACAGTAGAAAAGCGGCGATCCCATACTGATGCGTACGTTGTCACGGACACACACGGATGGCCAGAATTCAATGTGTTAGTTTCAACAGTTTCTCGAAAATATCTCGAAAACTAAGGCCGAGCGGCGGTTATATGTATAGGAAAAAGTTGTTCAAAATGTCTAATTTTACAACATATTTAAATTTCATCAAAATCGGTGAGGTGTAACCTAATCTCAATAATTACCGGTCATTAAAATCGTCCAATCTTGAGATTAAAAACTTCCTGTACTTTGCAATAACAATGAAAAATGAAAAATTTTTTTTCAATGGGACCAATCGGAAGACATACCCTACAAGATGCAAAAGGTTTCGTTCTGATTGGTCCATCCATCTCGGAGTAATCGGTGAACACACACAGAAAAAAAAAAAACATATACTGATCAAATTGAGTAACCTCCTCCTTTTCGAAGTCGGTTAAAAAGAACGACTAATAACACCTAACACAGTATTGTTGTGCAAAACGTTATAAAAGTCTGTGATATCGTGGTTGTAAATGGGAAAAAACAAAAAAAATATCAAAAACACGTACCTATCTCTCATTTTGAGCTGTACTTTGTATACACTTCACACAAAAATAAATTGCTATTCAGTAAGAGGACTTATTTAAAATTTGTATTTAAAAACACACAGTTCAAGAAAAGGAAAGTTTATATCATTCTGGGAGCGGCCTATCATGAAAACCGACGTATGCCGATTCAACATGTTTCCTTGTAGATCAGTTGGGTTGAGCGTCACTAACGTAACTGATAGTTGGGTTACTGCCTTAAGAAGAGGCATTGTATCGGTCTTATTTTTTTTAACCATATTCCACCAGTTCAACCCTCTTAAAACTTTTACAAACAATAGTTAAGTAATAAAGCTTAATTCTTTTGGTGGGTGTCACATTCAAGGGGTCGTTTGTAAAAATCAGTCCCAAAAATTAAATTATTATTTTTCTATCCTTAATCGTCGGTTAAAAATTTGTAAAAAAGTATATGAAGTAAATCTAATGAGTACCTACTTGTATTTAGATTTATTCAAATATTTTAAATAGGTTTCGAGAAAAACCTGGTAAGGTTGAGGTTGTTATCTCCATATCTTCCTTATCGGGGGAAGCAGGAGGGAAGTTAAAATTACTTACAGCTGTTCTTTAAATATAAACCGAAATTGTTGCTAGGGCCAATTCCCTATGTTGTAATGATATAAGATTCGCTAATAGCGATTGCAACCAAATTTAAGTAGCAGGTCTTGCATTTGTCTGTAGTTATTCAAATTAATCTGCACTATTTTTAGCATTTATTTAACGGTGTTCATCATTTCTCTACCTTCTTTTGATAGAAAGCGGAAAATCACACACCTAGTCAACTTTGCAACGTGGATATCCTGTTCTCCACCGAGGCCCTCTTGTAAACACAGCTTGCATTCAACTATAGCGGTGAAATCCTTAATTTCATGGGACATTTCACCATTTTTACAAGAGACCTCTTTTCCTTCGAATTTTATGAAACATCTTACTGATACTCGGCTAGCTACAAGTAAGCTAACCCAAAGGGTCACCCTTGTGTCTAAATAACCCTTATGCAGGGCTCTATAATGAAGCTCATGTACTTCAACTACAGCTACTTGGACAAGTTCAGTAATCTAATTTTATTGTAGAAGCGATATTTCTGATTTTCATCATAAATGTGTTTCATATTAGTCTTGTAACGATGATTTACTCGTTCAATGAATAAAGTACCTTTTGATGGAACACTGTGTTCTCATTCAGATGAAATTTTACTAGCCAGAATCTAACAAACCTCTACACCATTGACCTCTATACCCATTTATTCCTAAGGCGATGAACTACCTTTGTGAACATTTGTAACTTTCACTGTAACATCTTCAGCCCAAGGGGGCACCACTCGTGCCTTGTTCTTAGGAGCCTCAACTACGTTTGCAAGCATATCGTAGGGAGTATTGATTTTGCGAAGTTGGGAGGAATTGGATGTGTGATTTCTATTAGTCCTTTTATGGACAACACGCTACTTCTGACTTTCGCGGTTACCACTCGAATGATGATCAATACCCTCTACCTGCCGATTGCCAATGGGTATCTCTCCCTTCGAGTACTGTCCGGTGTGCTCTGTAATCAGGACCTATGTACACTTTACCACTGGTTTACCAACCTCTTTACCGTTTGAGAAAGATGTCATCTTACACTTCTTGCTGTCTATTCGTTAGGGTGGTGTAATGCCCTGACATTTTCGTTCAGAATTGTTATGGCTACTACCTTCTGGATAGTATCAGATTTTTCATACCAACTGTCAAATGTTTGGGTGCCCTTATTCTTTTTATCGCCGATGAAGTCATGATCTGTTTCTAAAACACTTTTTAAAAAAAAATACTAAGCTGCGGAGATTTCCCAATGGCGAACTCTGAAATTTATTAATAGAAAATACAAATTTGGGATCTTCTACTCGAAACAACTTATACTAAATTTAGTCGACTAAATCCACTACCGACTACCGACTAAATCCACAGTCGTGCCGCGCGAACTTCTATACTTATACTCTACTAATTGCTGATTTCTGCGTTTTCGTGGAATCCGCACTTTCAGCGTCTGTGACAGATCGCATACTGTATAGAGCTGCAAGGAACGTCACTTCAAATGGCAGAGACAAGGGTGGCATCTCCATACAGGGTCTACCATTTATCTCGGAACCCGTGCGCGCGTGAACTCATGAATGTGGCAACAGCGCAACATTTGGCATGATCGGCAATACTCTGGTCCGAGATTCGATTCGGGATACGAGTATGTTTGTCTCTCTGCCGATCACGCTCGAGTTTTGCTGAGCCGAGCCGACTCGAAGTTCCACTGCTTGTCGTGCATACTTGTATCCCGAATCGTCCCGAATCGAATCTCGGACCAGAGTTCGGTCGATTACCAACTTAACTGTAGAGATTTTTACATTGCTCCCCACAGCTCTCTACATGACATTATACTTTCAGCAATGGTTTGCAGAGGGCGTATCTATCGAATTTTAGCGCTGTTGCTACATGTATGAGTTCGCACGCGCACGGGTTCCGAGACAAATGGTAGACCCTGTACACACCGTTAGCTCTCTTGTTTTACAGGAACATAATTAGTAGATGTGACCACTTCGACCAATAATGGCCCATTTATACTTCTCATCAACGTTGACATAATGTAAATGTATTGTATCGTCGAAATCTCTCCAACATGGAGAAA
The DNA here is from genome assembly GCF_907164935.1 of Osmia bicornis bicornis. Classification (NCBI taxonomy): domain Eukaryota; kingdom Metazoa; phylum Arthropoda; class Insecta; order Hymenoptera; family Megachilidae; genus Osmia; species Osmia bicornis. Next base: position 7,881,405 of record NC_060222.1, on the reverse strand, counting down.
TTCCGTTGTTCAAATATTCGTTATGAGATGAATGAATGTATTTATTAAATGAGTTAAACAAATTTGAGCCGAAAATTATTGATCGTTTATTGGCTCATTGTACACGATTTGGGGAAAAAGTCTTGCGGCATAAAAAACCCCACGAAAATAAGTTGATTAATTTGTACGAATCATGGTGAAAATGCGAACGGTATTTTGTGTGTAATATACATGTGTTATGTTTAATTGTCCCTCGGCGTCGAGCCGAGGTAAATAAGAGTAGTTGCAAGATGCAACGGACTCTACGGGTCATCGTCATGACCGCGTGTTACGTCACGAATATTTCGGTTGATTTAACCGAAACGATATGATTCCGATACGTGATTCGAGTATCACGGACGCACAACTACGACTTATATCGATTACATACGACGGTAATTAGGATACCGTCGCGAGTTATGAAGATTACATACGACGGTACTTATGATACCGTCGCGACTTATAAGAACTTGGTAAACGTTTTACAGGTTTCCGATGGGGGATCCGCTCCGTAGTAGATTCGAACCGAGACTAATCAAAAAATTATCTGTAGCAAAAATATACGCCCGAGAACCCCCGCACGAGAGAGGCGTTGTCTCAAGAAAATTCTAACTCTCTTTGTCCGTCGTGAGAGGCAAGAAAAACCGTTAGGTTATTTACAACTTGCAGATGTTTATTTTCGAACCGACCCGAGTGAAGTGAATAGACAAAAGACTCTGCCTTGACTCGAATTTCGAGGCAGAGAGCATTTCATGGTGGTCTACGCGCCGAGCCAATTGAGTCATAAAATCCCTTCGGTCGCGACAAAAGTAGGTAAAACGTTCGCGGCCGAACATGTATTATAGCTACCTCCACTCCATATCTATTTCATTCATCTGTTTCAAACAAATATCAAATGCGCCCGAAAGTACACTTGAAATGAGGTAGACCTATTTCATTACCGATCAGATCCGCATTCTTTCCAAGAGACATTTTTCTAACTCTACACAGTAGGTACGTCCTCAGACTTTCATATACGATCTGACTACTCTTAATCACCGAACTGTCTTTTTTTCTTGTACATTAATAAAGTCTGTGCCTCTATTGCCCACCTCAAAATTATAGCCCAAAGGCCCGCAGGAGAAGTTCAGATATAGAAATATGTATAAAACAGATTGATTTATTTTCAACTTCATTTTAAGAATGTTGAATCTTTGAAGAATATGTATTTATGTAAATCTTTCTCTCCTACTTTGCTCTCCTATTGTTAATATAAGGAACAATACAATTTTGTGCTACAATGTCTACAATGTAATGAGTGTAATATTTCGAGAAATTGTTAATTGAATTAATTGTAACTTTTAGAGCTGAAAGAAGAGTTGTTATAACGTTTCTGTATTATGTTAAATTAAATTCCATAAATTTTGTTAGAATAAATAAACAAAAATTTTGTATGTGCAAAATCTTGTTTCTTTTTTTTCTAAAATAGTATGTGATATAATAGCTATTCAAGAATGTTGAGTAATAAACAAATAGAAGTAATGTTATAAACAGTGGAGGGATTCTATTGTAATAAAAAGTATAATCAGTATACGCTATTCACGAAAATGCATATTAAAAACGAAACTATGTTCTGAATAGACAAAATCAATCCAAAGAACTGACACAAATTTGAAGATTTTGCGACTAAACGGTTTATACGGTTTTGATTTCTATTCAAAAAATAGTAATAGTATCTGAGGTCACGATATCAATGCAACAGTTTAACGGCGAGGTATTGAAATATGAGCGGAACAATTCAGGCCCGACTTTTTTAAAACAATTATTTGCCCTACTTTTAGTATCAACCACATGGGTTTGTTTAACGGCACCAGAAATAGGCTTAGGTCGATGACTCTATGTAAATGAATTCTATACAAGATGCGAAATAATACGTCCCAGATATTTGTAGTCCCTGCCAAACACATAATACGGTGACGGTTTGAAAACCGTCGAATGACTGAATTGTGGACCGGAGTCGGATCGAATCAAAAGGGAACGAGATTCGGGCGTCCAATTAACTGCCTTTCTCGAGCAAGTGTTTAAACTTAAGTAAAAGTGGAGAGAGTTCGCTAAAATACCGAATTTGCACAACCCGATTAACCCCGCCTCGTGAAATCAATGAGCGGTGCAGAAAATGGTAAATGAGCGTAGGGACGGACGGAGGTCTATCAGGTCGGAACTGAGGACTATATAACCACCCCATTATCAACCTCATTAAAGGTACCTATTCCTTAGTCACCCTCTGCCCCTCCTCTCAAGTCAGTTAAACTCTCAGCCGCTATCAGAGCTAACTCGTTCTCGATTGCCGAACGGCATGTACGGAAACTCTACACGCCAACTATTTTACAGTCAGTTGTTCAAGTTTAATTAATTAACTCGACGCTTTCCAATGTTTCTTTCCCTTCTACTTATAAACTGGATCTAACTTTTACTTTTCTCTATAGAGAGTTACACTGATGGACAAAGTTGTAAGACACATTCACACTGAGATTAAGATTTAATATTGCAGCATTGGATGTGAAACAGAACTGTCTATTTTTAATCAACATTTTTTTTAATTAAATGAATCACTCAGAAAATCGTCTACTTAAACGAAAATGACGCAATTTCACTTGGACGAAATTATACAAACTTTTGTTTATGTAATTAAACAAAAATATTAAATTTTGTTTAATATTAACAGGATTTGATTAGGCTGACTATTATATAAGCTTTATCTGTACTATTCTGACTTTTTATATAGGCTCAAAAATAATTCACTAAAAAATTATAACAAAAATACATTGATTCAAAATATCGCTTATTCTTACAAATAATGGAAAATTGAATTGACTGCATTGTAAATTTCTCATCATCACACGAAAATCTTTATTATAATACAATTTTTAAATAAAGTATTTTTGAATATTTAATCTTATAATATATTGCCACAGATTTGCTAAAAAATGGTCACCTTATATAATAATTCATAACTTTCCTCGTCGAATATCAGAGACTCCTGTTTAATCAATATTCGTGGTCGTTCGAGAATAAACGTTCGATCGGGTACTGAATTCAATTCGATCCTGTCTGCAGTTTCACAGTGCCGCAACAATATTATAACGGTAGAAGTAACACACGTGAAACGTATTTTCTGTTAAACTATTAATTTACGTAACGCACATTCATTTATTGAAAGTTTTAAAGGCTTTCATGGCTCGGATTGTTATAATTAATGTAGTCTGAAGCTTTTGGGTGTAAGCCCTATTCAGAAAGAGAATATTTTCAATATAGTATAATTAATATTGTAGCTGATTTCACTTAGTATGATGAATTCATACTAACGAACTTATTTAATACATAGTATTGCTACCATAAAGATTATTTTATAAAATAGTATAGAAATAACTAATATTTGTCATTTATCAAGAATTTCTTTGTAGAAAAAGAAAAATTGAACTGATAGTATTTCAAGTAAGATTTTACTTATTTAACAGTTCTTTTATGATGAAGTTCTAGAATTTACAATTTAATAATCATGCATGTAAGCACAAGATAGTGACTCTTATTTTCGACTTTCGAATTGTTTCGCGTCACCCCTTAGAATAGTTCTAATTAGTAAAAAAAAATAATCTATGCAAGTTTAAGCTCAATCGGATAACGGGGAAACATGTCCCCGGGCTCTTATAATTAAAATAATTGATTAAGTTCGTATCTTTTATGTTCACTTACTTTTCTCCGTATGATGAACGGTTAAACAAAAACAAAAAAAAATTAGAAAAAAAAAATAGAAAAAGGCTATGAAAACATTTCTTTTAATTTTAAAAATTTAAATGTGTTTTAATTATTTTTTATCAATGAAAACCAAAAAGAAACATACCTTCATTTTAAGGGAGTAGACACGGGTAATAGTAGCGCATTGACATTACTGGCAAAAATGGGCCTAAACAGGGGTTTACGAGACTACACTTTTCGTCCTTATATGAGAACATTTTGGGCTGGGTGAGGGTTTTTTCAAAAGAAGAAGGTTCAATGCACACCGCTGCACTTATGTTTCAGTGGGATTATGTTGATATTTAGTAATATAAGAGTCCAAAGTGGAGGAAAAAATCGACAAAATACAGTCGCGGGATCGAAGCATTTTTAGGCCACCACAAGAGTGCTGCGGTCTAGCCACAACCTTTACCTGCAAAGTAAGATCTATTTTGTCTTCATTTGTTGCAAAATGAGGACGGAAAGTGTAGTCCCGTAAAAGCATTCTCACAGACCAGTTCCGCCATTTTGTGGATGATACAGAGCAAGTCACGTGACAAATTCAGTTCAGCTAGTAGTTATAAGGTGGCATCTAACTAACAATAAGAAGGCTGCCGATTTGGAATCGTAACCAAAATCGAGCGTTAGCTTGGTTACATCACTCGACTGTGTCAGCGAAGGCAAGCGAAAAAGGCAACATCGCCCGAACGCTGAGTGAGACGCACTACAGTCATGCTGTCCTTCTCTCATTCTGAATGTTGAGATTGTCCCTTTTCGCTAAGTTTTGACTGACGCCCGCCTGGATTTTTCACAGCACCCCATAACAAACCTCGCGGAAAGAGGAGGTATAACAAGAGAAGAATATACCTCCTCTTTGCAATAATTCTGCAAACGTTTACATAAGTTGTATATGAAATACTTATTTATTTAAATTATTTGCATTCACTCAGAATATTGACTCCTTTGTATTTTGTATTAGTTTCGAAAAACAAAGTTACTATAGGTTTTTGGAAATACAAGCGTCACGCAATTGGGACGAGTTATACAGTCACTCACAGTGAAAATCGTCCACCTACAACAACGTTTGATAAATTGCAATAGTTAATTGATTTTGTAATTTTTAATGAGTGATTCTTATAGATTTTTTTATGCTGAATCCGAATTTCTAAACCATTTTCATCTAACTTTTATAGTTATCGAGATAATCAATGTGAAACAGAAATTGCAATTATTCAACTTTGGACTTGATTTATGCTTTTACAATAGCAGATATTCAGGTTCTTTTTTCATGTAACCATTCTGTGGAATCTACCGAATAAAATGATATAAATTGTTATTACATTATAGACATGTAAATATGTTTAAATAATAATGGAAGTGGAAGATACGCCTAAATCGCACCAACGTCGGCTGATATTTTTTATTATATTTCAAAAACTAACAATCTAGGAGAAAATCTAATTATATCACACGATAAAGAAACATTTTTGCTAAGTATAACATTAAAGCACTGTGTAAAAAGTAGGTTTCTACTTTAAAATTTAAGCCTGATAACTTGGCATAAAGGAAGGAACATACTCGCAAAACGTACATGAGAAACAGGTCGTCCGTAAGCGTTGAAAGCTACTGCTGTCACCGCTATAACGCCATCTATCAGATGTCGCACACATTCAAAGTCAAATTTAAATCCAAGCATTACATTTATTAATAGAATATAGTATAGTTTAAACTAGAGGTGTGCGAGTACTCGTAATTTACAAGCCGAGCTGAACTCGCTTCGATTGTTCAAGCGATTGTAAAAGCGAGCTACTCGAAAAAATCGAACTACTCGAATATTCGAGCCCTTGTGAAACTTCGATTTACGAGGGCTCGAATATTCGAGTAGTTCGATTTTTTCGAGTAGTTTGTCGATTTCGAGTAGCTCGGCAAATTCAAGCGATCGACTCGGCTCGACCGACCGATCATTGTTCGACTCGAAATTCGAGTACTCGAATAAATCGAGTACTCGCACACCTCTAGTTTAAACGGGAAAGGCAAAATTTTGTAGGATAAAAACGAAACTGTTACAATTGCATATAAAAATATATTTGTTTATTTCTAGTTTTAAAAATATGATGATGAAAAATATGTAAAAAACATACAAAATTAAAACAAAACTAACTAATGCTAAATAAAACTAAAACTATATACTGTAGGAGAGAGAAAGGCGTTTCGTCTCGGGATCGTCTGTCAGACTCGTCAGTGGGGCTGACAACAGACGATCCCTGCCTCAGACACCTATCGTACCGCTATTCGGAACTTATATATATATCCGAACGGCATGCCGGTAGAGCACTTGCGGGAGAACACCGATCATCTCGTCGCCACCTAGCGCGCTCCCCTGCCCGAACTCAAGGCGTCCGGGGAGACGAAACTCTCTCCCCTCCACTAAACGCCTACAATACAAAACTATATACATAATTAACATTACAAAACTTAATCTAAAACTAAATTTAATATTTAGTTGCGTATCCCTTGCTCCTTTGAACTGCTGTCAATCTGTTGTTCATGGAATGAATCAATTTTTTTGTAATTTCGCTTGTGATATTTGCCCATTCCGCATGTAGGACAGTTTTTAATTGGTCTCTCTACTCTTGATATGGTGCTGCCTAATCCTCACTTTCAATTCATGCCATACATTTTCAATTATGTATATTCAAATCCGGCGATTGTGGTGGTGGCTCCAACACTTTTGGGCAATTATACATATAAGAGCCACTCTCTTATTATTGCAGCTTTATGTTTAGGATTGTTATCCTGGTACATATGGAAAGTGTTTAATATACCTAACTTTTCCGCACTTTGCTTTAAATTTTGTTTTTTTGCAAATATTGCCACTTGTCTATATTCCCTTCTATTATATGCAGATTTCCCAAGACGGATGCTGCCACGCATCCCCACACCATTATGGATCCATTTCCATGTTTAAATGTTGGTTTTATATTTTGTAACTTTAGCTCCTCGTTGGGTTTTTTCCAAACCAAAATTCTTCCATTCGCTTCATTTACTGTGAATTTACTCTCGAAATAACACGTTTTGCCAAAAGGAAAAGTCTTTATTCATGTATTGCCGAGAAAATTCTAACCGCTTCACCCTATTTCTTTCGCTAATGTGTGATTTTTGTCGCGCCACTCTCCTATTATAATTATTTTTTCTTAACATCCTTCTAATGTTTCGGGTTGCACTTTCATGTTAAAAAATTCTTCCATTTCATTAGCAATTTTTGGCGCACTTAGCATCGGATTCTGTTTAATTTGCTGCAAATATACCGCTACTGAAACTTTTCTTCCCGCTTTCTTTTGTTTTATTTAAAATTCGATTTTCGTAGCGATATATTTCGACGATGTATTCAACTGTGCTCCGACTTCTGTTAATTATTTTAAAGATTTCACGTTGTGATTTACCTTGTTGAAAATGGTGAATAATTAAATTCCGTTCTTCTACGGTAGTCTGGCTTTTTCGAGTTGACATTTTGTACAAAATGTGTAGACTGTAAGGAATTTCGTTCAAGACTAGTTACTATTCCATACATTTCCACCATCTCTTTTTTTTCTATAAAAATTCTCAGATTGCACGTTCCTTCGGTTCTTCAGAGTAGGCATATATTTTTCAGCAGCGAGGCGTGCTACGGTGCGCTACATATATAAAATCCACGCGTTCAGTCAATCAGAATTTACCGGAGTGAGACAGTTCTATCATTTAGGTTGAAAGAAGGATAACATGATCACCGTACATCTCACTCTAAACACGCGCCAATGTTTCGCTTTCGTTCTTTAGGCGTACCGTCGCGATGCCTCTGGCGAGATGAGCGTTTGAATGTGTTTGTAAAAATACTTGAGGTGCTGTGGCCTTCCTAGATCATGTTGCGCGTACACTAGCTGAGAATTAATCCTTTCAAGTTCGTAACAGACCACGCAAGTGGCTCCACCAGGCCCAACGAAAAAACTGCTGTAATACCGACGCGACGTCCCGAATCGGAGAGGTTACGTGCCGTGTCTACCCCCTTATACCTTTTAGGAATTCAAATATTTTTTTTGAAATAGTCAAAGAATTCCTGTAAATTATTATAAAAAATATGAGGTTGAATGGAAAATAAATTATTTAAGTCTTCGATTTTAATTTCTGTTTATTCACAAATATGTATTGGCTTTCAATCAGTGTCTGTTTTTAGTATCCTGAAAACTTTTGCCGATAATCATTTACAATTTGTAAAACATAGCTTTCCTATTCCTTATTTTTGGTAAATAATTTATTTATTAATTCAAATCATTTAATAAATCTTGTATGTCGAAGGATTGGTCTTTTTCCCTTTCTTCGAAAACCGTTCGCCGAACGGGAAATAGACATAAAATATGAAAGATGCAAATTGTCTCGATCTACATATAACTTTTGTCAGTCACGTTTTTTGCTACAATTAGGGTAACGTATATACTTGTTGCCCACTATACAATGACTTTTTTCCTACAAGAAGTAAGAAATATGAATAATGCGATTGCGAACCCTTAGATGGCGACCATGGAGAAAGCTCTAATTTTATTTTCTAAACTTTACACTTTCTCCATATATATATGTATGTATGAAACTCTTTCGGTTAAAAATGATATACGTAACTTTAGGTTAATGTGCTTGTATACGTTTTGTAAGTTTGGGTCACGATTGACCCAAGAATCGTTGTTCAAGGCTTAAATAATAAAATATTGTCTTTTGTAGCTCGAATGCTTCTCGTTCCAAATAGAATTGTAGTTTATTATGTAAAAAACGCATTATATTATATTTTCTATTTTTTAAAGAAAAGGATCGATCATTATGTAAGGATCGAAACCTGTATACGTTACCCTAACAATTTAGGAGATAATTTAGAAAAATCTATTTTATTAGCGTCTAATCAATTATTTTAATATTCAAGGAACGGGGGCCACGTTTTTGAGCTCAAACTTTGCATAGATTATTTCATTATTAATTTTAAACAAAATTTTCATCAAAATCAAATTAAAGCCGCTCTATTGTGTACACATACCATCAAATCAGATTTTCTTAGGGAAAATGGGGATATAGGGAAAGTAGGAATCTTTAAAATCTTAATTTTTGCAACATTAATATTAAAAGTGACATAGAAACAGAATACTATGATTTTTAATTATTAAATATTTCAAAATTTAGTATATTACTATAAAGTACGATTAACAAAATAAATATTAATTTAAATTTCCCCGCGTAAACATTTACACGCAAGTAGTGGGAGACTATAGATCTATATATGTATATGAGGCCCCCTTTGCTACATTGTCATTTCTGCTGGGGTGCTTAGGAGAAGGGGTAGCCTACGGGGAAGAGCGTGAGTCGTAATTTTTTTTGGGAAAGTGGTATTTGAGTATTTATTTCAAAAAATTCAAATTCAAAAGTATTTTGGACACCAACAGTTGCTCAGACAGGCCTTTTTGTAGAATATGGACCCTGATTTTAATTAATTATGCTTTAAATCCTTACTTGTCCTTCCCCGAACTCCCGATGATCAATTTATTCCTAGATACAAGTCTTCGAATACTTTCGTAAATAAATGTATATGCATGTCAAACCTATCACTACAATTTGTTCTGATCTTGCAAAATAGTAATGTGATACAGAATCGTGCAACTATAATGTTTTGTAATTTGTATTCCATGAATACTAGATACCGGCGTAACGATCACCATATTTTACTCGTGTTTTTATAGCGCAGTTGATATTTTTTGTTCTCCGAATCGAAATGCATCCATTTAAGGTTTTTTGAAGCAATTCATAACGATTTCCGTTCGTTAATAATTCAAGCAAAAACTGATTAGCGTTAATTAGTGCACATATATCATATGAGATGAAATATACTCTCCTCTGTTTTATAACCATATCAACGACGTGTAAAAATGTAAATGCAAATAGGTTCAAGGAAAATATCATTACTTCTCTCGAAAATAAAAAGACACTGCGCTATAATTATTTAAATTACTCAAATTAATTGATTTCGTTGAAATATTATAATTGTACATTTTATGCATTTGAATATTTTCAAACTACAACGAAATTGATTTCAATTATTTTAAAAAATGACAGATTTTTTTACATTGGAAGTGATGTACAAAGGCAATTTCGTTCACTTCTTGGTAGTGCTTTGACAACTGTTGGATATTTCCCGACTGTGATAAAGCACAATCATAAACCGTCATTCATAGGAACGTGTTTGACAACTAGGTGTGGTCGGTTCCTGGAAATTGACCACCACTAATTACTGTTTTCCCTACTCTCATTTCATGTGGAAACCGTCTTACCCCTAAAATTCTTAGTCACTTACCTTCGATTATAATCAGTAATAATTTTTAATTCTTTATTGTAATGTAATTTATTCGGGCTTTTTAAAAATTTTCTAACTACAAATTGAAATATTTTCTATTTTCAATTATTAAATATTCTACTTTAAACATTTTACTTGGAGACTTTAGCACTGGACATTGGATAAAATTTTATTATATTAAATATTATTTTAGAGCTTGCTACACATTTATTAATATCTTGAATTGTTAACAACATTTTAAAGTATGGAGTAATGCAACAAATTACATATCATAAATGTTTTTTTTTTATGTTTGACGATGATTTGAAGCGTTGTCCCTGCAAGCTTGGATTCCCGCTTATCAACGGTGTAAAGTAGGATGGCGTTACCGATGTAGTGATGGGTGTAGGCGCTGAGTGAATGCGGAGAAATTTTCAAAAAAACCGCAAGGATGATATGCAGGAATTAAGAGTAGTGCAATGCAAATACGAGCGAGTAGTACCGCTCTCAGCACATGAGCGCGGGTTGTGAACAAATTGGAAGCAGCCGGCCAGCAGCTGAGCGTTCAGTCTCGGCAGCAGAGTCAATCGGCCCTCATAAGGGGAATGGGGTCTTCACCCTATACGGGATTGTGTGTCGATTGTATTTTCCAGTGAGTTCAACGAGCGGGTTTGGATGTTGGTTTATGAGTGACAGACGCTCGATCAAGGCGAACGCGTTGATAGTAGGGGTCTCGACTAGGATGTGTAGCTCAGCGGTTGAGAAGCGTTTGGGTTTATCGAGAATAATATTTAAGGCCTTGTTCTGGACACGTTGAACTTTGAATTTTTGGGTGTGGGGAATAATAATGTTCCACCAGGATTCCATAAGTTAGAACAGGGCGAATGCACATTCGGTACAGATTTAAACGAATGCTCAAGCAGAGCTTGGATTTGTGAGAGATATGCGGATAAAGGAAGTAACATACTCGGAGCCCCTTGTTGATTCGGTCAGAGGCCGCTGAGTTCCAGAAGAGCTTTTGGTTTAAGATAATTCCAAGATATTTGACGTTTGTGGACCAGGGAACCCGGAAGTGTTCGATTTGAATCTGGTGGAGGTGCTTGTTCGCATGGCTGCGTGAGAATAGAATTGCTTCGGTTTTGTCGGAGTTGATTCTTAGTTTCCAAGTTTAAAAAAATTCGAGGATTTGATCGAGGTAGGATTCTAGCCTAGCAATCAGTAGTCTAATTGATCAGGAGGAGGAGTACAGAGCCGTGTCGTCTGCGAAGAGCGCCAGGTGTAAAAGATTACAAAGAGGTACAGGTGTATCATTGATGAAGATATTAAAAAGAGTAGGACCCAACACGGAGCCTTGTGGCATACCAGCAGGAACTGTTTGCGGCGATGATTTGGAGCCATTATAGTAGACACATAATGAGCGACCAGATAGATAGGATTGGATGAACTGTATAAGTTCTGGAGGTAGGCCTATTTGATGCAGTTTGAATAATAAAGCCTCGTGCCAAACGGTGTCAAACGCCTTGGCAAGATCGAGGAGGATCATGGTTGAGAAGCGATTTACGTTTAATTCGTGCATAACGAATTGCGAAATACGTATCATCCGATGGAGTGTTGAGTGCCTGGCACGAAAGCCGAACTGCTGATTTATGATAATATTGTGTTCGGTGAGGTGGGAATTAATCATGTCCAAAATGCATATCTCGAGCACCTTCCCCAGGATGGATAGGAGGTTTATGCGCCGATAACTGGAGATTGAGTCCTTTGGCTTCCCGGGTTTCGGAATGGGGAAGAGTCCTTTGGCTTCCCGCCTTGCGTTGGGCGGTCCTTGCGGATCACCGAGTAACCCGTGATGGTGAATTGGGTGTCTCGGTTATTAGTGCGATATCTATTTGGAGTTCGGCGAGGGCACATATGAGTTCATTCCGCTTTGGCAGAATGGAGCAAGAATTCCAAAGCAGGATTTTCGGAGTGACGGCTGCCTTTTAATCAAAACTCTGGACAACGGTCCAGAAGGCCTGAAATTTCTCAGCGTTGGAGCGGCAAAGCTTCATCCTTTCAATGAGGGTACGAGTGATGGCGAGCATTTTGTTGATGTCAACGAGCGAGTTTAATTCATTAAGAGCTTGAAGAAGATCGTTGAGGGTGCTGGGATCGGAATTACCAGCGAGTTCAGGGCGGAGAGGGGAGGTGAAGCCGGCAGGTAGCCGGGTCCCGAGACTACGTTTACGAAAGAACGACTGTTGAACGAGGAAGCAGGACGAGAAGCAGCAAGAGGAGGCCTTGGCTCAGTAGTGTGAAAACGAGTAGAAGATGGGCGCATGTAAGCAACACCGCGAGGAGATTTTACCGCCGCAAAACGACGTTCTAAATATTTTGCAAGTGCTGGGCATTGCGAGAAGTTAGCGGTGTGCGACCCACCGCAGTTAGAGCAGGTCGGAGGAGTGTCGAGTGGTTTGGAGCATTCCGAAGTATGATGTTTGCTCGCGCATTTGACGCCAGTCAGCTGGGATGTTGCAGTTGGTGGCCGAATAGCCGAATTTTTGGCAGCGATAACATTACGTATGTTTCTTATTAGATAGGAATTTATCCCAATAAATTCGCATACTGAATAGGTATCTGACTTGAGTGACATCGTTGATTTTTGTTCCGGGAGGGAAGTTAACTCGATAAATTGGGTGAGAGGCGTTATTGCGGTTTATAATAACGCAAGACGTGGGCAGCAATTTTTGAGCTTTTAGCTCATCGAGAATTTGGTCGGATGGGGTGTTGGAAAGCCCCTTCAGGACTAAACTGAGAGCTTTTTCGGAGTTTATCGTGAAGGTAAAGAAGGGGACTTTCTCGTCGCGGAGAGTGCCTTTGAACGTTTTGAAGCTATCGAGTTCGTCGAATTGGATCCGTATGCCGCCGTTAAGAAGTTTCAAACGGAACATTTTGCCATAGAGAGCAGCAAGCTCTTTTTCGAATTCGACAATATTGTGCGAGAAGTGAGAGATATCGAGTGGCGGGGGTTTGATTGTGACCTTCCTATTGAAATTACCTCACTCTCGTCACTGATAACACAGTCCAACAAATTTGAACTTTTTTTGTGATCTGCAATATCCATTACGTGATTCTTATAGGCTTTTGTTCACTGATTACGAATCTGCAAACCGTTTTGCTCCTATACGTACAGTTTTTGAGAAACAGGCATTTTTGTGAAAACGTGTAGTTGTGGGAAAAAATGCAGTATTACATGAAAACTAAAAATGCGAGGAAGTTCAGGTTTATATCAAAAGATAGAGGAGACTTTCCTCTATACGTCTGTATGAACAATTATATTTTTTGATGATTTTTAATATTTGTAAGTGCTTGTCAAAGTTTGAAAAAGAGGTGCCGTCGGTAGTTTGTACGCGCTATGTTTGTATTTTTATGAAAAATCTTTTATCTAGCAGGAATTTACTATACAGGATTCCATTCTATGAACATTTCTGATGAAGAAACCGTTCACAGAAAGCATCGGTATGGTTTGGTGTTGGAATAAATAAAGAAAATATCCATCGACAACGTGAATACGACGCGTTGCCGCCAGGCGACCATTGTATCCCTACCTCGCCGCGCCAGTGCCGGAACTACGCGCAACGGACACTTGTACCACTTTAACATATATGGCTTACTATGAGTCTGTATAATCTTTTGTTATCTTTTTGCTATCTTGTTATCTTCTTGCATTAATTATCATGACTAAACTTACCTATTGTATAGAAGTTTAAAAATGTTTCCGCTTTGCTGCACGTTTATACGTTGTGTCCTTATTTTCGTTCATTAGTGTCCAACAATAGTCTGCAAGCATTGCACACAAGTTTTTTCCTTGATAACGCTTTTCTATTCTTGCAATATCTTGATGAAATCGTTCACCATGCTCATCACTCACATCCCCGAGGTTTGCAGGAAAAAAGTCTAAATGCGAATGCAAAAAATGCATTTTTGGAAATTAATATTGTGTTCTTAACACGTGCACGGACAGTAAGAGTTTTAATGAGCTACAAAAATAGACAGATGATTTCTTAGTAAACTAACTGTGATATCCAAAGTTTGATTAAAAGAAAATAACGCTATATAGAATTAAATGTTATAAATTTGATTATAATAGTTTATGAAAATTATCAATTTCAATGTTATAGCATTCATGTAATTTTAGATCACAATTAAATCAAATTTTACTATTAAAAAGCAAATAGTTATTAAAGGATACCATAGGTATACGGATTACGCGCAGTTACGGCACTGGCGCGGCGAGGTAGGGATACAATGGTCGCCTGGCGGCAACGCGTCGTATTCACGTTGTCGATGGATATTTTCTTTATTTATTCCAACACCAAACCATACCGATGCTTTCTGTGAACGGTTTCTTCATCAGAAATGTTCATAGAATGCAATCCTGTATAGTAAATTCCTGCTAGATAAAAGATTTCTCATAAAAATACAAACATAGCGCGTACAAACTACCGACGGCACCTCTTTTTCAAACTTTGACAAGCACTTACAAATATTAAAAATCATCAAAAAATATAATTGTTCATACAGACGTATAGAGGAAAGTCTCCTCTATCTTTTGATATAAACCTGAACTTCCTCGCGTTTTTAGTTTTCATGTAATACTGCATTTTTTCCCACAACTACACGTTTTCACAAAAATGCCTGTTTCTCAAAAACTGTACGTATAGGAGCAAAACGGTTTGCAGATTCATAATCAGTGAACAAAAGCCTATAAGAATCACGTAATGGATATTACAGATCAAAAATCGTGTTGCACCGTGTAATGCGCGATTTAGCGGCGCCAGAGTTGGGATTTTTGGTGTTGAAGGAGTTAGATTTTCCAGCTTGGTTCGATTGCTGGTTTTGAACAGTAGACGATTTCGCGCCCGCCGTGTCGTCATCAACGAATGCGCGGAGAATATCGAATTGGTTGCGCAAGGGCACCTGCGCATAGGTTTCAGCGTCCATGTTGCACGACTCGGCGATCGCGCTCGTGTTACAGATGGCGTCGAGGTTAGAAATGTTCGCAGGAGAATGAATGCGTTTTTTCGCACTATTTACCCTATTTACACTATTTACAATAAAGTCGCTAGGTTCGGTCTGGGAAGCCATTGTTAGAGGTGTAACGTAGCCCGTGAAATCGCACTCGCGCACGTGGTCGGGCGGGTCGGAAATAACCGATGCGTCGTCTATTACAATCGGTGGAAAGTTCGCAAAAGCGTTATCATCCTCTTGTGGCTCTGAGTTATCCTGGATACACTCAGCCAGACTCCGGAAATTCTGGGCCATCAAGGCGATGCCTTGCCGCCTGCGGGATGGCCTACCCGGGAAGAGGTTAACCCGCTTCGGGTTGGCCTTAGGTCTTTTAGGATTATTAACCAGTTTGAATAATAAACGTTTCAATAACACAGGTCACTGTTACTGCGAATTGCACGATCAGCAAGGGATAAATACGAAAAAATTCACAATGAGACGCTACAACGATCTCGCCGCCACAAACGAAACAAGTGAATATCACATATAAAGGTTTTTTATTTTTTTATTTTTTTATTTTGACAATGATTGAGAGCAAGGTAGCCTCGCCCAGCAAACCTAGCTCTCATGGGTTGTACCTGTGGGCCAGAGCCCACTTACCAACAAATGGAAGTGTAGTGGCATTACCTACATCAAATATCGATAAGTAAAGAAATGAAGTTTTCGCGGAAAAATTTTCAAAAAAACCGCAGTTAGAAGAGAAGGAAGCAAAATAAAAAATAGAAAACTAAATGAGAATTACAAGCAAGAGTTAGCTAAA
This sequence comes from Osmia bicornis bicornis, assembly GCF_907164935.1. Taxonomy (NCBI): domain Eukaryota; kingdom Metazoa; phylum Arthropoda; class Insecta; order Hymenoptera; family Megachilidae; genus Osmia; species Osmia bicornis. Next base: position 7,865,482 of record NC_060222.1, on the reverse strand, counting down.
TTGAGGGTGTGTGAGCGACACACCTAGCTAACATAGCAGTCATCAACAATGACTACATGAAAAAAACTAAAAGTTCAGAAGAGAAAAGGAGAAAGATAAAGATTAAACAAACAATCAGAAGTAAGCCCCATATGGGGAAAAGAACTCGATGTAGTTAGAAGAGTGCATTATACTAAAAGAATCTTCGTCTAGTAGTAAGATGTGTTAACTTCATGTATGAATAGGACTATCTCCTCTGCATTCGAAATCGAATTTTGATTTTGAATGGGATATTATCCTCAAGATATGTTCCAGTAAGTCTTACCAAAGGGTTTTCATGATCGTTAACTAGATAATTATCAATTAGCTTTTTAATAAAGTCGGAAATTAAGGGAACCGAAGCGATTTCGTGAAGCGTTGAGGTGGGAAAGTCCCGAGGTTTGTTTAAAATAAATTTCAATATTTTATTCTGAACTCTTTGATTTTTTTTCCGGGTAGATTTAGAAATAAATCTGACCACCAAATCTGACTGCCGTATACAAGAACTGGCCGAATACACATTCTATAAATACGGATAGAAGTTTTAAGTGGAGACTAGTAGCCAATATGGGCAGAGAGAAACCCAAAAACTTTAAGAGTTTTATTGATGCGATCATCAACCGCAGAGAACCAGTTTAACCTATGGTCAAGCATAACTCCAAGGTACTTGACAGAGTTAGACCAAGGAATTGGGTGACCGTTCACTACAAACAGGAACTTGTTTTTAGCAATAGTATGATTTTTACTGCGGGTAAAAAAAATAGCCTCTGTTTTGTCCTGATTAACAACCAGTTTCCACGAACTGAAGTAGTCTAGAACGGAGTTCAAGTAGGCCTGGAGACGAGGAAATAAAAGTGATGAGTTTTTTGAAAAGGAAAGAAGTACGGTGTCATCGGCGAACAGTGCTAAAAGGCAGTTAAACGCCGTAGGTATATCGTTAATGTATAAATTAAAGAGGAAGGGACCCAGAATTGAACCCTGAGGAACTCCAGCCAACACAACATATTCCCTAGAGCAGGAGCCGCGAAGATGTACAAACATTTTCCAGACCTCCAGGTAGGAACGAATCAGTCGAATGAAGCCAGAGTCCAGGCCGATCTGATTCAGTTTGTAAGCAAGGCACCGTGCCAAACTGTATTGAAGGCCTTTGACAAGTCCAGGAGGACCATAGCAGCACAACGTCTGGTATTGAATTGCTGGGTGACCATTTGAGTAATTCTAATAATCTGCTGAATTGTAGAATGGCCCCGCCTAAACCCAAACTGTTGATTAATCATAACACTATTAGTGCTGAGATAAGAATTGAGAATTTCCGATATGCATTTCTCGAAGACTTTGCGAGGGATGGAGAGCTAGTTGGTCTACAGCTTGTAACATGATCACGCGGTTTACCGGGTTTATGAATGGGAGTCACCTTAGCAATTTTCCACGCATGTGGGAAATAGCCAAGAGAGGCCGAGCTTAGGAAAATATAATAGAGCTGGCAAAGGATCTTCTTAGAAGCGTGCTTAAGCATAGGTGATGTGAGTAGTTTGGATCTAGCCAGGTTTCAGTTATTAGTATTATTTCTGCCTGTAAATCGGCAATAGCAAGGAGTAGTACGTTGCGCTTAGGGATCAACGACTGAGCATTCCAGAGCAAAATCCTCGGAAATATTTTTAATCCAGGTTTTGGAATGTCGACCAGAAGGCCTGGAATTTTTCGGCCTGAGTCCGGCAAGCGCGGTGTTTAACAATTAACCCCTTCCCGTACTTTAACGAGTCTGACTCGTGATGAAGATTTTGGCCCAAACATGAATATCACGAGTCTGACTCGTGAACAGATAGTCGGGCGAAACATGAATATCACGAGTCAGACTCGCGAACAGACTTGTGAGTTCAACAGTGGTAACGCGTAAAAATGCCTATATATCAGATATCAAAGCTCTTTACATTTCGGCACGTATTGCGACTGTTCTCGGGCGTCTTGTCTGTTTAGCGCGCTTTGACGACTACCGCTTGGGCCCGAGTTTCGTCGAGCTAAATGGCACGGGAAGGGGTTAAGGAGCGGGTCAGCTCCAACATAAGATCTATGTCGACTAAGGAGTTTAGTTCTTTCATGGCACTCATTAGCTCAATCATGGGTCCAGCGCCCCCGCCGATTGAAGGGCTAAAGGTAGGAATATCAGGGATATCCGTGGAAAATCCCTGCGGTTGTTTACCTGCCACAACACTGGCGTATGTAACACGAGAAGAGTCCGGGAGCAAAGATCTGGGAGTAGGCCTCCCCGTATTTTCAGTCCTGTTTTTTAGAATAATACCCCGGGGGGGATTGGTATTGGATTGCCGTGCTTGTAAATACGACGCCAAGGAGGGGCATCCCGAAAAATTGGCTGTGTGGGCACCGCCACAATTAATACATTTGGGCGGAGTGTCAAATGGTTTAGTGCGCTCCGAAGAGTGATAACTGCCCGCACATTTAACACATTGGGAGGGAAAGTTGCAATTAGTGGCCGAGTGTCCGAAGGATTGACATCTAAAACACTGTGTGTTTTTTGTTAGATAGGAATTTATCCCAATACACTCTGGTACTGAAAAGATAATTTAATTTACTAACTTGGTTTACGGTGGTACCAGGCTGAAAGTTAACTTGGTAAAGTGCAAAATTGCTGTTGGACTTTGAGTTTGGAGGCCTCAGAGAAATGCAAGAGGATGGATTCAAGCCTTAAGACTTGATTTCAGCTATAATATCATCCATCGGAGTGTCTGGCAAACCCTTGAGGACCATGCTGAGAGCTTTCTCAGAGTTGAGCGTAAAGGTAAAAAAAGGAATGCTTTTTTCACGTAAGGCGGACTGGAACTGCTTGAAGGAGTCAATTTTATCGAACTGTAAACGAATTTTATGATTTTAAAAGTTTTACCAAAGGATTCTGCCAATTCACATTCGAATTTTGCGATGCTATAATTAAAATTATAAATGTAAAGTGGGGGAGGCTTGACAGTAATTTTATAGTTAACATTTTCAGTGTTTACGATATGTGGCAAGGCCTCACGAACTTTAGATGGATCGAGTGTACTATTTGTACGTAAAGTCGATGGTGCTTTGTTTACTAATATAGGATCGGCAGATTGGAATGCCGCTAACACCAAAAATCTATTGGACACACGTACAGAAGGAACAACGTCAACTTCCATATTGTTGTCAATGGTTGAATTTTCCACGTTAACAAGAGATGTGGAAGTTCCAGAAGGACTCCCCACATTAGAAATTTTATTAGATGGAGCTGGAGGAAGCAAGATATCACTCTTTCGCTTGAACGTGCCACGCAATGATTTTCTACCAGCTCTCCGCTTAGATTTGGGAGTGGAGGTAACCGCTGCAGCAGAAGAATTGGAATCATCGAACTCCACATGTTGTTTCGACAGAGCCGGATTCAAGTCAAGCTGCTTGGAAGACATGACCCTTGACAATGAATTTATTTTGTCGAAAACGTTAGAGCTTATCTTTTCAGAGGTGATAGCAGACTTCAGTTGCAGATCAAGTTCCGGAGGATCGTCCGGATTATCAATGGTCTTGGACCGAACCGTAACTAAGTCACTGACCGTTACATCGGCAAGGCCGCAGTAAGTGCGGGTCCAGACCTTAAATAGGTCGGAAATAAGTCAACCCTTCTAGGGTTGGACTTGGAGCGGCCAACCGGTGGAACCAGACTGTTAAATAACGCACTTAAGAATACTAAAAAAAAGAAAAGAACTATAAATATAAGAAACTGAGAAAACAAAAGATATACACAGCACTAAATTAAGCAATATACTAGAATTCAATTGAACGAAAAGACGGAAAGTAAACACAGAGCGAAGCAGCAACACGTCTACTCACGACCGCTGCTCAAAGCAAACTCTGTGAATGTCACATATAAATTTTTTTTTATTTTTTATTTTATTTTTGGCAATAAGTAGAGAAAAGGTTGATAGCGTCGTCCCGCTAATTCAAACCATTTTCTCATTTGTCGTACCTGAGAGCGAAGGTCCTCTCACCGACAGAACACAAAGTTACAAGGTGTTACCGGCATGAGGTGATTTTACGGCGAGGAGGAGTGTGCGGAAAAATTTTCAAAAAAACCGCAAGTCAGAAACTAAAGAGAACATGATTAGGTAAAAAATAAAGGTGAGGTTAAGAATATTATTTACAGGAGGGTGCATGGACGAGTGCACCATGTACCGCTGAGCTGCGCACGTGAACTAAAGGCCAAGTGCAAGAGTCCGTAAGGAGTTTCAAACGGATTAAAACATACATAGATATTAGACGCCAAGGCTACATCCTCATCATTGGGAACGGAACCTTAATTTTGAAGGGTATGGCATTCCTGCAGAAAGAATGAGTGGATCTAACCAGGGGGTTTGGATGATCATCAACATTATAGTTGAAGATCATATTAGAAACGTATTCACCAAGAGTTGGCATGGAAGCCATTTCGTGCAGGGCTACGGTGCAGACTCGCCGCGGTTTATTTGAAATCATCATTAAAATTTTGTTTTGAACAGTCTGGCATTTTTTCTGAGTACTCTTGAATATGAGGTTCCACCAAATCTGCGCACCGTAGGTTAAAACCGGCCTAATGCACATCTTATAAATATTAAGCCTGATTGAAACTTGGAGGGGGGATTTATGACAGATGTGAGGAGTTAAGAAGCCAGCCACTTTGATCGTTTTAATGATGCGGTCATTAACCGCTGCCAACCAATTTAGTCTTTGGTCAAGGACGACCCCTAAGTAGCGGACTTCAGATGACCATGGAATAACATGATTAGCAACTGAAAGCGCAGTGTTTCGTTTGCCAGCACTCAGCTTGAAACGCCGGGTGAACAGGATGGCCTCCGTTTTATCGGAATTTATGAGTAGCTTCCATTCCTTAAAAAAGTCCAAAATAAAGTTTAGAAAATTTTGTAGCCGTGTGACGAGAGTAGATACCTGTGAGGAGGAGGAAAGGATTGCAGTGTCATCAGCAAACAATGCGAGAAGGCAGTTAAAGGCAGACGGTATGTCATTAATGTAGAGAATGAAAAGTAAAGGACCCAGAATTGAGCCCTGAGGGACCCCAGCGGGCACATGGTACGAGCGTGAGCTAGAGCCTCGATAATAGACCGACATAAGTCTGAAACTCAGGTACGCCTGAATAAGACGTATAATGCCATAATCAAAGCCCATCCGATGCAACTTGTAAAGCAGCGCGTCATACCAAACCGTATCAAACGCCTTGGCCAAATCAAGTAATATCATTCTGCTACAACGCCGAACATTAAGATTGCAAGTAATGGATTGTGCTATTCGAATGACCTGTCGTATAGTGGAGTGACCCCTTCTAAAGCCAAACTGCTGATCAATGATCGTGCCCATGCCATTCAGGCGTTTTAAAAGTATGTCAAAAATACACCTCTCAAAGACCTTGCCCAGAATGGAGAGAAGGCTGATTGGTCTAAAGCTGGAGACTAAATTTCGAGGTTTACCCGGTTTGTAAATGGGGACAACCTTGGCCACTTTCCACGCCGCGGCCGAGGGAAAGTAACCTAAGATAACAGATTTACGAAATATATAGTAGATCTGGCAAAAGACTTTTTTAGAGGCGTACTTTAACATAGGTACAGTGATGCGGTCCGATCCCGGAGATTTGTTGTTCTTCAAGCCAACTGTTATTTCAGCAATGGAGGCTGGAGAAAAGCCGCCTTGCCAGATAGGACCCCCCTGGTCGAGACCCAGTTCATAAATGAAATCATCAACCCTCTGAGCATTGGGGGACGGCAACTGAAACGCCTTGGTGTGGACATCCATAAAGTTCTTAGCCAATGCTTTAACTTTATCCCTGTTCGAGCAGACAGTGGTCGAGCCGACGCTAAGAGGAGAGAGAACATTAGCTTTTTTGTCGGAATTGACGGATCGGAAAGTCGCCCAGAAGGTAGGATCGGTTTTTTTGAAGGATGCCAATGTGTTCACCAATTAATGGTGAAAGTGAAAAAAGGAACATTGCCATCGCAAAGAGTGAATTGGAATTTTTTGAATGCATCTACTTTATCAAATTGCAAACGAATCTTATTACCGAGATATTTAATTTTAAAAGTGTTACCATATAACTCGGCAAGTTCCCGGTTGAATTTAGCAATGTTATAAGAAAAATTTGAAATGTATAGAGGGGGAGGTTTGATGGTGACACGCTTAGTAAGAATTTCAGAGTTAATAATACGCGGCTGAGCACGACTAGCTTTGGCAGGATCGGCCGTAGCGGCAGCACGTGCGACCGGATTTGCATTGTTTATGTTGTTGGAATCTGCGTGCTGGAATGCTGCTAGTAAGGAAAAACGGTTAGCAACCGGAATTCCAGGAATCACTTCAGTTTCCATCTTATCTTCGTTAGAAGCTGGGGCGTTGGAAACGTTGACTAAGCTTGACGAACGGTTTGGAGAAACTTTTTTGATGTTCGATTGATTATCAATAGCCCCAGATGTAGCATCCAAATCAGATTCCACTGAGCCTTGAGAGTATGCTGGAGACACTGGGCGAAGATCAAGTTGTCGATTGGACCCGGACATGTAGGAATCACGCAGTTTTTCGGCGAAACAGTCACTTACACTAGAACATATGTCACTTTTACAATTAGTGTCAACTGAATTTGAGTTGGCAAGAAGTCGGATATTCTCGGCTGTGAGCGCCGGTCCAGGAAACGAACTCGGCGCTTGGCGGAATAACTCAACCCTTTTAGGGTTACGCTTAGAACGCGTGATTGGCGGAGCCAGACTGTAAAAATTAAAGGAAGAAAGAGTAAAACTAAACGAGAAACTTGTGCCTACCAGATCTAGTGTCGACAGGAGTCGTGGCACGCCGCTTGCATGCGTGCAAAAAGGAGGAAGTCGACTTGATGCATCCGTCAATATCTGATTCGGAATTAAAAAATTGCCGAATCTGTATATTTCGGGTTTCTTCAAATTTAAAAAATTGAAACGAGGTGAGCTTATCGCTATGCAAAATAAGAAGGGGATTATGGTCCTCAAGTGGAAGGACAAGCGTGATATTTTTATGCTTTCGACAAAACATTCGGCCGAAATGGTAGAGGTCCGCAAAAAAAAACTATGTTTGTGATAAACCAGTAATAGTTGTAGACTACAACAAAGGAAAATGTGGTGTTGATGTATCAGATCAAATGATAGCGTATTCTACACCACATAGAAGAACCCTCAAGTGGTACATAAAATTAGCTTTAGAGTTATTATTGAATACATCAGTCTCAAACGCGCTGATACTCTATAAACTCGCCACGAGAACAAAAATCAAGGTACCAGACTTTAGAATGGCACTCGCAATGCACCTTACACAGCGCCATTCACCAGCACTGTCAAATACACCTACTCGACGAAGATTGCGGCACGAAATGCAGAAGAAAGAAGGGCAAGCGTACCTGGAAAGAAAGTTTTGCAGAGAGTGTTATAAAAAAAATGTCAAACTGTTAGGATCAAAAATTGCTAAAAATCGGACCAGAAAGGTGACCACCTACTGTCCAGATTGCGTTGATACGCCACATTTGTGTTTAAAGTGTTTCAACAAAGTGCACCGTTAGATGTTGTTAGACTTGTTATAATATTTTCTTTTACTGATGTTCTAATAAAAATTTTTAATTGTTCAATGAGGCACTTTTTATTTTAAAGTATTTTCTATAT